>NW_024081015.1:1325524-1769862 GCF_003009895.1 Hyaena hyaena
GGGGGAAAAAATTGCCAGAAATCACCCTGGAGGAAGCCTAGGTATTGGAATTACTCTTTTTTCTTTTTTTTTATTTTTTTAATGTTTTATTTATTTCTGAGAGAGAGAAAGAGACAGCAGGGGACGGTCAGAGAGAAAGGCAGACAAGGAATCCCAAGACAGGCTCCAGGCTCTGAGCTAGCTGTCAGCACAGAACCCGACGCAGGGCTCCAACCCACGAGAACCCATGAGAACCCACAAACCGTGATACCATGACCTGAGCTGAAGTCCAACACCTAACCGACTGAGCCACCCAGACGCCCCTGGAATTGCTCTTTAAAGATGTTAAATTAACTGCTTTAAACATGTTAAATGAACTAAAGGAAATTAGGAAAACTATGTAGAACAAATGAGAGTATCAGTAAAGAGATTATAAAAAGAAAGCAAACACATTCTGGAGCTGGAAAGTAAAATAACTGACATGAAAAACTCACTAGAGATATTCAATAGCAAATTTGAGCAGGCAGAAGAAAGGATCTGTGAACTTAAAGATAAGACCTTTGGAATTATCCAGTATAAGGAGCAGAAAGGAAAAGGATAAAGAAAAATGAACAGAGCCTGAGGGACCCCTGGAACACCATCAGATGTACCAACACGTAGGCATTATCCCTGTGCTAGAACCCAGTCCCAGCCTCCCTTGACATCCAGCTGGTCCTCTCAACGAATCCCTTAAGGTGCTTCCTCATCATCCCCAACCACGTACACAGAGACTGGGCCACATATAATCCTTATATGTAAGTTTTCAGCTCCACTAAAATACGTTCACTCTCTTCTACTCATTTTTGCAGCTCAGCTTTGGCATGGCATACATGTATGTGATAGAAGGGGTTAGGGAGCTGGGTAAAAGAGAATTAGCAGAGTTTGTATCTGGGTCACGGAAATGCTAATCCTAATTCAGTCACCACTCTTAAATACCTTGCAGAACCTCAGTTTCCTCACTTCTACATGAGAGGGTTAGGTCTGATGTTCTCTGATATTCCTTCTAGCTCTAACACAAAATTCCTCTCTCGCTGAGAACGTGTATTTCCTCTTTCGAACTCACATTCAATTCTCTCCTTTAATGGTGCCATTATAATCCTTTCTTCTCTTTCCCAAGAGCACAAATGTACTATTGATGAGACTGTGTTAATCTGAATTTATCTTGTAGACGTTCTTTAGGCATTTGTTCAGGTTCCCCTTGGTCTAAAGATCTGATCACCTCCTTTGGGGGTGTTTTTTAGAGGACTAAAACTGATGTTCCAGAACTTTCCTTTTTACTATGGACAAGCCCACCATTGCAGGAGTTGTAGGTTAGTATCCTTGCTGATGGTGACTTGTATTTGCTGTTCTTGCTGCTTTCCTGATTTCTGACATACTGACTGCCTTATCTTCTGAAAACAGAATTTTCTTAAGTTCTAACCCACAGACCCATCTCTCTTGACCTCTACTTTCAGCTTGTTCCTCCATCTGGACCCAATTTGACACTCTGTTTCCATGACCAATCACTTGCTGTGATTTGCAGACTACAGGGGGGGAGGGGGGCAATCGAGAGCAATTATAAGTTCTTGAGTAAGGGAGTAGGTTAACCAGTGTTTTAGAAAGATTAATGGAGAATTAACATGGAGGCACAGAGGCTGAAGTCAGTAAGGTCAGGAAAGAACATTTATAGCAAAACACCACTCAAGGGTATAAATATCACAGAATCATCTTGTCAAATCCTTACAATCTCCCAATGAAGGGAGAAACAGAGGCCTGCTGATGAAAGGCTTTGTTCCACCTCACAGGGAAGTAAACACATAATTAGGTATGTAGCATTTCAAAGGTGCTTGATTACTATTTACTTATTTAAATGTTTATTTTGAAAGAGAGAGAACAAGTGAAGGAAGGGTAGAGAGAGAGAGAGGGAGAGAGAATCCCAATCAGGCTCTGCGCTGCCAGTGTGGAGCCCGATGCGGGGCTCAGTTTCACAAACCTTGAGACCATGACCTGAGCCAAAATCAATAGTCAGATGCTTAACCGACTGAGCCACCCAGGCACCGCCTTGACTACCATTTAAATGAAGAAGTGGTGTGGTGAAGGTGGGCCCTGAGCCCGGGTTCTCCCTAAGAGCACTGAGGTGATGGCTGAGAGGAAGCCAGTCTGGAGACCAGGCAGGTGGGTGGAGCCCTGTGGTGGGGTCTGCATAGAGTGCTAAAGGAAGAGCTGGATAAAGATGCTGTCAAAGACCTGAGTCTGGCTTCTGGGCAAATGAGAGAGCTAGGGAAGTAAGGGAGACAGAGCTGGATTTGAGAGTTTGGATTCTGTTGCCACTTCCTCAGATTGGTGTGAATGTCTGGGAGTCAACATCGTCACTCTGGAGACAGCCACCAATGCAGGAGGCTGTATCCACACAGGCCTCACTAACTCAGATGTGTGCGTGTGCATGGCAGGGGAGAGGGGTGTTAGCAGACATGAGCTCACCAAGCTGAGAGGGTGTCTCAAAAAGTAGCTGGTAGGGGCTTCTCTGGAATGGTCATTGTTGGAGCAGCAGGAGAAAGGAACAGACCACAAAGGATTGGTTACTGTCTGTCCAATGAGGAGATTTTAAAAAAGGAGAGAGGAAAAGTGAAAAAATACCTCCTTGCCATTTAAGGATAAGCCCTAACAGCTCATTTCTAAAGTTAGTACAGTGGATTCCAGGGGAAGCTGGATTTCAGGGACATAAAGGAGTAGGTGGAGCATAAAAGGAGCCAGGCTTCAATACGTTTAGTCACTAGCAGTTTCTGGATTATGCACATTGGGCCATATCTTACGTGACTCTGCCAGACATTGGCTGGACACATAATAAATCTTGAGCACCTGTACCCACCCACTTGGTCCTTGTTCATTACTCAACTTCAATTCTAGGTGTCCACCAGGGGGCGTTGGAACCCAAGTCTGCGGTGCTCCATTCTGAACAGTCCGTGCTGATCCAGGGTTTGTAATCTCTTGGCTCATTTAGCCCTTTCTCTAGCTGGGCAAAGGGGCAGATGCGTGGGAGCAGCTGGCAGCACCTCCTACTAGTAAGGTTTTGAAACTGTCTGAATTCCTTGGGGGCATAGGAGCCGGCCCATCTGAGCAGTTCCAGGGAGCTCTGGCTTGCTTGATAAGGGAAAGGCACAGTGTGTTCTTGGTCCCAAGGGGACATGGCCTGGGCTAGCAGATAGCCCCGTGCCTCAGAATTTCTTCAGAAATCTCTCCCCTCCCCTCCAGTAAGAGACAAATGGTTTCTTAGTCTCTTCCTAAGAAATCTTCGGCCCTTTGTCAAATTGGTTTGTTTGCTCAGATACCAGACTTGACACCACACCTCACTTCCCTCCCACCTCAGCTCAAGCCTCATTGTAGGCACTGAGGCTACACAGAGGACTCAGCGACTGCCATATCTGCTTGCATACTGGTATCTACTGGAATCATTTGGAGACCTTTTAAAAACTATGAATGGTAAGCCTCACCCTAGAGGTTCCAACTTAAATATTCTGGGGTGGGGCCTGGGCATCATTGTTTTTAAAAGTTTCTGATGTGATTCTTATGTGCAGCATAATTGAGAATCTCTGGGTCCACAGCCTTGCTGCTCAAAGTGTAGAAACTTGGCAGGAATGTAGAATCTTAGCATCCTTTTCCAAACCTGCTGAATCAGAATCTACATTTCGAGAAGATCCCCAGCTCCTTCAATTGCACACTGGAGTTTGAGAAGCACTGATCTAATCAGCATTTTGTTCTGCTTCACCCATGCTCATTACCTGGCCTGAATCACAGCCTCCACAACTTTCTCAGGCTGGAGTAGTGGCCTTTGGAAGCAGAAGGTTTTGACTGTGACCTACAGAAGGAAATAGATTTTATATCAAGAAGCAGAGCACGGGCACATATACGATGAAACAAAACTGTCACCAAAAAAAAAAAAACCTTTATTAGCTGTGATGCACTCTCATTCATTCATTCAATATACATTTCTGGCACCTACCAGGCACTGTTGCAGGTTTCTGTGCCAGTCTACTCACAGACAAAAATCTCTGTCCTTTGTGGAGTTTACATTCTATGTGCTGGGAGGGAGGAGGGTTGTCAGAAAGTTAAAAAGAAGTCATGAATATGAAGGGTATGCAGATTAAGATAACATTTATTTTAAAAATTAAGTCTGGAGGTACTTCTAGATGCTGTTTACATCCTGTTTCCTGATCTGGGTGCTGGGTACCTTCACTTTGTAAGATGTGCACACGTTTGCACTTCTCTGGATGTATGTCAAACTTTAATAAAAAGTTCAAAAAATTATATTCTGATATTTTCTACTGCATTTGTGTATTCTTCCACTAAAAATAAAAGCCAGTCAAAACCTACCGAATTCAGTTTACCTCCTATTCATAGGTTGCAACAGTAGTTTAAAAAAACATTGCTCTATTAAAAAACAACAACAGAATAAAAACCCTTCAGCCCAATAACTCAGCAGCATCCACCACTCTTGGCTGAGCACCTACTTGCTGATATGAACCAGGCTGCCTGTTACCACCTTCCTTGCCCTCCTGCATACCCCACAGTGCAGCCATCTTGTGGGGATTCTTAAGGGCACTCCCACAAACCTCCCTCAAGCAGCTTGGTTTGCCTCCACTTAGAACTAGACCTGACAAGCCCTTCTCCCTGCAGTCACTCTGCTGTGGGCAACTCTCCTCAAGTTCCAGATCTGGGAAGAGACTGGTATAGGCATGTTAAAGGGTTGGGGTTTATCCCTACAGCCCTGTCCTTAAGCTCCTGAGCCTTATGCTTCTAGACTGTGTCTCATTTCCTCTAATAGGCTGTCAGCTCCCTGAGGGCAGAGCAGTCTTCTTAGGTGTCTCTAGGCAATAGTACTGGAGTCACAGAACACTGCAGAGGAGACAGCCAGCTTTGGAGACCTCTCTCACCAGGAGCCCCTGGTGCTCAGCGTGATGGTGGAGAGATTCTAAAAGTTGGGACTAGAGAGGATGGAGGAAGGTGGCAGGAGACCTTTTTTCTGTGAAACTAAAGCTACAGGTAACCTTGCACTAAACATGTAAGAGGGATGGAGCTGGCTCTTGTGGGCAGCTGGAAGGGAGGTGGAAGAATGGGCACCTGGGCTCCCCTAAGAAAATCACCTAGCAGGACTGACCAGGATACAAGTGCTTTGATTCTTTGCTTTGTTTGTCGTGGAGCTTGATTTACAGGCAAAAAGCTTGCTCCCAATCAGTTGTTTGCATCTATTGACCCGCAAATTTAGTCAGATCGTATACATCCCAAAGTGAGGCTCCTGGGTTTGGCTTTGCTTTGTTGTGCATTAGTGGGTACAGGGTAGACTCTGGAGTCAAATACTGGACCTGAATCTTGGTTTTAATGCTACCAGCTGTATGACCTTGCTGTATGACCCTGAGCAAGTTACTTAACAATGTAAAGTCCATCTTTAAAACGAGGATGGTAACGTGTACGCCATTTGGTTGTGGTGACAGTTAGATGAGAATACGTGCCAAATGCAGAGCCTTGCTCATAGGAGTCCCCATAAGCCTTAGCGATCCTCATTTGCTGATATGTAAAGGAGCTTGAGAGGGGATTCCCTTCAGATTCCTTCCCGCTGACTTTTCTCTCTGAGATCAGGCAGCAAGGGAGAACTTGGCTGAACACAAAGGTGGAATCAGGAGTCCTGCCTGCCCTAGACCCTCCCTTGGGCCAGGCAGGGTGCAATTCTCCCTATGCTCTGGCTTCCTGATGAAGAGAAGCTGCTACACGCACTGTTATCAAGTGATTTAGTGGAAAGCTGTCCAGCCTATCTCACAGGGCAAGACATGAGGACCCAAATCCACTCAATCCAGCCACCCCATAGGTATTTCTAACCCGTCCCATTCTGCCCTACTGCCTCCCCTGGCCAGGGCCCTTGGGCTCAATGCTAGACAATAGGGGTGCAGAAAGAGTCATCCTTACATAGTTCTTTGATGTCTGATCCTTGGGACAATTCTCTCTGGACTTGTTTTATTATTGTACCCATTTTGTAGATGAGGTAGTCAGTAATTGTGCCAACTGGCTTTAAGCCCTTGGGTTCTAAGCACCATGCCTTAAGGCTGCCTCCCACTAGGATCTGGGTGCGATGGCTACTCTATCACTGGGAGGAGGAGCTCTGAATTTTCTCCTTCTTTGTGCGCGCAGGGAGGAAAGCACCCAAGAGGGAGCAGTGCAGGAGGGAGGAAGGCCCCCTTTGCCTGGGACTGTTTATGTCTGTGTTTCCAGCAGGAAGTTTCACAGGCCTGAAACCACCTCTCCTTTGTTGAAATGTCCTCCTTTGGCCCCAGAAAAAGGATGGGGGTGGCCCAGGTTCCCAGGCCTCTGGGCTGCTGCTGAGAGATTAGGACTCAAGTCCATTTCTGCAAACACTCACTGGATTGTAGCCTTGGAAACTTTCCAATCCAACCTCCCCATTTTAGAAACAATGCAACTGAGACCAGCTGGAAGTGACTTTTTACACTGTCACGTGGTGGTCAGCAGCCGCTCAACGAGCTACTAAGAATTCGAGACTCCTGCTACAGTGCTCCTCCACTGGGCCCAGTTAACTGCACAGCCTCAATATGAACTCCCTACCTTCGACTTCATCTCCCCTCCGGTAGGTACACAGGAACGCGCAAGCCGGGCAGGGGGTGGGGAGATTCTGGAGAGTAAAGAAGGGGGATTGGTAGACGGACTGAAGAGAGGCGAGAAGGGAGGAGCAAGCGGGACCTGGCTCCTTAAGAGGGCGGGCCAACCCTGCTGGACCCCGCCCCCCTGGGGCGGCGCAGGCGCAGGCGGGCTCCAGGAACTCAGGCGGGAGGGCGGGCGCTCCTGGCTCCCGGGCCGGCGCGCGGGGCCGCAGCACCTGCGGGGGCCGGCGCTGGGCGCGGCGCCCGGCGGGCGGACGTCGACGCCGGGAGGATAGGGTGGGAAGGCGGGCCTGGGACGTGGGGGTGGTCGCGGAACCCGGGGGGAGGCCAACCCGCAGCCCCCTCCCTGGGGGTACGAGGCAGAAGCAGTCGGGCAGGGGGCGGTGTGAGCGGGCGCAGAGGGCAGCACCATCTGGAGGGGTGGGACCGCGCGGCCTCTTGGGGGCAGGCGAGTGCGCTGGGCAGTGCGGGCAAGGGGCCCCGAGCGGGGAGCGCAGGAGGAGCGCGGCGGGTTCAGTCCGGCGCTGCCGGAGCAGCAGCCGCAGCGGGTCGGAGTTCTCAGCTGGGGCCCGCAGCAGCTCCGCGGGCTGAAGCTCGGCGTGGAGGAGCAGGGGGGCGTGGGTCCGGCCGTGCAGGAGGAGGGCGGGGTGGGCCCGGGGGTGCAGGAGCGGGGCGGCCGTGGCCACGAGCCCAGCTTGGGGGTGGTGTGGGGTCCGCCGGACGGCGCGGACTGGAGGCGCCCGCCGCGGTGGACGGGCTCGGCGGGCTGGCCTGTGGTGCAGGAGGAGGGGCTGGGGCCCCGCAAGCAGTACCAGGAGAAGGGGGGAGGCAGCCCCGCAGTGCAGGAGCGTGGGGAGGCCCGCGCCGGGGTGCAGGAGCAGGGGGAGGGGAGCCCACGCAGGCTGCTGCAGCAGCCCGAGCCACTCTCCGAGTTCGGGGACCGCTCCTGGGAGCGCGGAGAGGGGCTCGAAAGTTCCGGGGAGCAGGGGGGGCAGTACTGGGAAAGCTGCGGGCACCTCAGACGGGAGGCGGTTGCCCTGGGAGCGGCCCCGACACGCCGCGAGAGACTCGAGCTGGTGGGGAGGGCCAGGCCTGTGGGGCCCCAGGGGCCTGAGGGGGAGGGGCGCCTGGGGGTGCAGGAAGCAAATTGGTTGCCGGGGGTGCAGGAAGGACAGGTGGTGAGGGCTGTCCAGGAGACATACCTGGACGGGAAGGAGTCCCAGGAAGGAGGGGGGCCCCCTGAGGGGCACAGGATCCGGAGGCGCCGGCGGAGGAGGAGGTGGTAACCTACAGGCCGGCTGCCCAGCGCCCGGATCGCCCCAGCGCGGTGGTGAGCGCAAGATGTAGGGGTTTGGGGGATTGGAGCGTTGGAAGCCACTGCCCGAGAGCACGCAGTGTGCCCTGCTGCATCCTCTTCTGCCACCTCAGCCTGGACATCATCGAAACTGTGTCTGCAGGGAGGCAGCAGAAGGCAGCAGGTAAGGAAACCCAGTTCCCTTCCGAGCAGGAGTTGGTGTGTTTGAAGCAGGGGGCTGCAGTTATTTCAGGAGAGGATGGTCTCCAAACTGCTTTTGTTCACTCTCTTGTGTTTAGACCTGGGGAGGAAGGAAGCAGTGCAGTTTTCAACAGCGGGGCAGGACCCCTCCCCCCAGTACTAAAAATGCCAACTGGAGTGATGGGGCATTTCCTTAGAGTCTAGACTGGGGGTGAGACTATCTGGGTGTCTGCCAGTCGGGGGTAGAAGGAAGAGAGGGGTAGCTCCAGGCTGAGGTTGCAGAGGAGGTAGTCACCCCTCCATCTGGCTACTCCTGGAGATAGGAGTGCCTCTGTGCCAGGGCTGGGATGGTGCAATCAGCACAGGTTTTCTCAAGCCCTCTAAACACATTCCAGAAAAGGGAAGGGGCAGCACTGCATTAAAAGGACTTTATCCAGTAACCCTGTTAGCCATGTGATGTGAGATGCGAGTGTGGCCGCCAGTGACTCGAGCACGAGCCTGACCTGCTCCCACCACACCTTCTTGTCACAGCTGATTAATAACCGAGGGCTCAGAGCCAAGGATGGATGGAGTAGCCGGGGAGAGAACTGGCGAGGCCTTCTGTCTGGGTATGGGCTCTAGGCCTCTAACCTGAAACAGACACTTGAGGAGAGGGTGTTTGTACTGGTGGACTCTGGGCATCCTCCATGGCTCAGAGCTTGGCCCCACCCCTTGCAGGTGGACAGATGGGCAGCTGTGGCATCATAGGTTCTGCACCAGCCAAGGCCAGCTCCTGTGGCAGCCTAGAGGTGGGGCTTGCAGGGGTGGGGACTAGATTTGGCTTCCTGTTGACTCCCCGGTGGCTGGGCTGCCAGGCCTACTCATTCGCAGCCCACAGGGGTTTGGTTGGCCAGTTTATGGGCCTCATCCTCGTAGGGTTGTTCACCTCTTACTTGGCACCATGTGCGTTCCTGCTCCTGTGGCCCTCAGGTTGGGGTGGTTACAGAGTTGCTGCTTGCCTCAGGGCCTTAGCTGGGTCCTGTCTCTGAGTCAGATGGCCCCCCACCCCTTGTCTGAACCAGAGTGTGAGGGGAGATCGTCCTCTAGTCTGGCCAGGGGGAGTGGTAGAGGCTGGGGCAGCGGAGCCCTAGGCAGCAGCTGCTGGGAGGAGCCGGTTAGTCTGCGCCTCATGCAAACCTCAAACCAGACGTCAGCTTCGTCCCACGCCCGCCTGTCACACTGCTGCCCCAAACACTCATGCACCGGAAGTTCAGCTGCTGTGTCCCCGGTGCCTGGCTCTTATGGGATGGCCAAACTGGTTCTGGCTCTCGGGCCCCAGTAGAGAGAATTGTCTGTTCTAAACACATACACATAAGCATAGATCTTTATCCTGTTTTAGGTCAATGTTTTTGAATTTGTTGTAGATGAAGAGAAGCACTTTTACAGTTCTAGGGTTAGACCACCTACTACCTGTGTAACCTCCTGGGGCAAGATAACGTCTCTGGGCTTCAGTTTCTGTGCAGTGGGCCATGGTTTTCCCTACACTGTCCTGAGTGCAGAGGGCTCGGTCCCCTCTTTGGCTGTCTGGTGCCCACTTTCCCAGGACCCCTGGCTGGCAGATGTCGGGGAGGAGGTTTCTGTGCTCCCAGACCTTTTCCTCTGGTCTCTGAATCCACGATTATCCCCTGCCCTATGCTTTATTCTGGAGAATGGAGGAATGGTTATTCTTTTTGTTTTAATAGCGGCTTTATTGAGGTGTAATGATACACAGTGAATGGAACGCATTTAAAGCAATACGTTTTAACATATCTGTGAAACCATCACCACAATCAAGATAATGAACATACCTATTATTCCGAAACCCCCCATAGTTTTTTGTGCCCCTTCTAATTCCTTCTTCCTGCCCCTCCTTTGCCAGGCCTTTTCCCCAGGCAACAGACTGATCTGCTTTCTGTCATCCTACGTTAGTTCACATTACCTAGAATTTTGTGTAAATTGAATCAGACAGCATGTGTCCTTTTTTTGGCCTGGCTTTTTTTTTTTTTTTTTTTTCACTCAGCATAATTATTTTGAGATTCATGCATGTTGTGTAAGCTTCAGTAGCTCATTTTTTATTGCTGAGTAGCATTCCATTATATGTATATACCAGAGTTTATCCATTCACCTGATGATGGGTTGTTTTTAGTTTTTGGTTATTACAAATAAAACTACTGTGAACATTTGTGTAAGTTTTTCTATGGACATATTATTTTATTTCTCTTGGGTAAATCCTTAGGACTGGAATTGTGAATCATATGGTAGGTATACATTTAACTTTAAGAACATTGCCAGACCTTTTTCCAAACTGGTTGCATTATTTTACATACCTACCAGTTGTGGGAAGTATGGATTAGTAGGTTAAGCATCTGACTTCAGCTCAGGTCATAATCTCCCAGTTAGTGAGTTTGAGCCCCACATCGGGCTCTGTGTGTTCAGCTCAGAGCCTGGAGCCTGCTTCAGATTGTGTGTCTCCCTCTCCCTCTCTCTGCCCCAACCCTGCTCAGACTCTGTCTCTCTCTTTAAAAAATAAGCAAACATTAAAAAATTTACACACCTACTAGTTGTGTATGAAAGTTCGAATTCATCCACTTCTTTGTCAGCACTTGGTATGATCAGACTCTTTAAATTTTTTTTTTTTATATTTTTATTTATTTCTAGGAGAGAGAGAGAGAGAGACAGCGTGAGCAGAGGAGGGTCGGAGAGAGAGGGAGACACAGACTCTGAAATAGGCTGCAGGCTCTGAGCTGGCAGTCAGCACAGAGCCCGACGCGGGGCTCGAACCCACGAACCGCGAGATCATGACCTAAGCGAAAGTCAGACGCTTAACCGACTAAGCCACCCAGGCGCCCCAAGACTCTTTAAATTTTTTTTAATGTTTATTCATTTTTGAGAGAGAGAGAGAGATTGGGGGAGGGGCAGAGAAAGAGAGGCGGACAGAGGATTCAGAGTGGGCTCTGCACCGAAGTAGCAAGCCTGACACTGGGCTCGAACTCATGAACCTTGAGATTGTGACCTGAGATGAAGTCGGATGCTCAACCGTCTGAGCCACCCAGGTGCCCCAGTCTCTTTAATTTTAGACCTTTGAATAGGTCTGCAGTGGTAATCTCATTGATTTTAATTTGCATTTCCCTAATGACTAATGTTACTAAGCATCTTTTCATGAGCTATTTGCCATTTGTATATCTGGTGATATGTCTGTTCAAATTGTTTACCCAGTTTTTAATTGTGGGTTTCTTTTTTGTATCGAATTTTATGAGTTCTTTGCGTATTCTGCATACAGACCCTTTATTGAATAAGTCAGGATTGGATGTGTTTGATTTGCAAATATTTCCTTCCAGTCTTTGGCTTGCATTTTCATTCTCTTTACAGTGTCTTTGATGAGCAGAAATCAAAAATTTTAATGAAGTCCAGTTGAACAACTTGTTCTTTTGTGGTTTATGCTTTCAGTGTCATGTCTAAGAAATCTTTGCCTAACCCAAAATACAATGGTTTTCTCCTATTTTTCTTCTAGATGATTTATTTATGTATTTATTTACTCTTAAAACACTTTTATTTTTAGTAATCTCTATATCCAATATGGGGCTCGAGCTCACAACCCTGAGATCAAGAGTCTCACACTCTACTGCCTGAGGTAGCCAGGCTCCCCCTTCTAGAAGTTTTATAGTTATAGGTTTTACATTTAGGTCTAATAATCCATTTTAGGTTAATTCTTGTGTATGGTACAAGGAATGAATTGAAGTTCAGCTTTTTGCTTGTGGAGATCCAATATTCCAGCACCATTTGTTGATAAAAACGTGTCCTTCCATGGAATTGTCTTTGCACCTTTGTAAAAAATCAATTGTCTGTGTATGTGTAGGTATAATCTGGACTCTCTTTTGTTCCATTGATCACTTTATCTTTATCCTAATACTACACTATCTTGATCATTGTAGGTTTATAGTAAGCCTTGAAATCAGGCTAAGACCTTGAACTTTGTTCTTTCTTTTTAAAATTGCTTTAGTTATCCCAGGTTCTTTCCACTTCCATATGCATTTTATTTATTTAAAAAAATTTTTTTAAATTTATTTCTGAGAGAGAGAGACAGTGTGAGCAGGGGAGGGGCAGAGAGAGAGGGAGACACAGAATCCGAAACAGGCTCCAGGCTCTGAGCTGGCTGTCAGCACAGAGCCCAACTTGGGGCTGGAGCCCACTAACCGAGCCCACGAACCGTGAGATCATGACCTTGACCTGAGCTGAAGTCGGACGTTTAACTGACCTAGCCACCCAGGCACCCCTTCCATGTGCATTTTAGAATCAATTTGTTAACTTCTACAAGAAACCCTTGTAGAAAAGCTGGGATTTTGATTGTGATTGCATTGAATCTATAGATCATTTTGGGGGAGATGTCCATTATCTTAGCAACATTAAACCTTCCGACCCATAAACAATATATATGTCTGTATTTATTTGGATTTTTAAGAATTTCACCAGTGTTTTATAGTTTAAGTATACAGATCTTTCATATCTTTTATCAGATATATACTTAAGTATTATGTATTTCTTTGATGCTACGTAAATGGTATTTGGCTTTCTTATCTTAAATTTGGTAAAATATATATAACAAAATTTACCATTTTAACCATCTTTAAATGGTATGATTCAGTATGTTAGGTACATTCACATTGCAACTCTCACCATCATCCATCTCCAGAACTTTTTCATCTTGCAAAATTAAAACTCTGTACTTATTAAACAATAGCTCACTATACCCTCTCCACCTTAGTCCTTAGTAAACCACATTCTACTCTGTATGAATTTGGCTGTTCTAAATACCTCATAGGAATAGAATCATACAGTATTTGTCCTTTGGTGAATGGCTTTTTTCACTTACCATATATAATGTATTCAGAGTTCATCTATGTTGTGGCTTGTGTTAGAATTCTTTTTTAAGGCTAAGTAATAATCCATTGTATGACTATGCCTCATTTTGTGTATTCATCTATTGGTGGTTGTTTCCACCTTTTGGCTGTTATAATGCTGCTGTAAAATGGTATTGTTTTTAAATTTCTATTTCCAATTGTTGTTAGTGTGTATATAGATAGATAGATAGATAGATAGATAGATAGATACAATTGATTTTTGTATATTGGTCTTGAATCCTACCACCTTGCTAAATGTATTCTAGTAGGTTTTTATAGCTTCCGTTGGGTTTTTTACATAGACTGTCAAGTCATTTGTTAATAAAGACAGTTTTACTTCTTCCGTTCTGATCTTTATGTTTGATAGTTACTTCTCTTTCTTGTCTAATTGCACTGGCTATATCCTCTGGTATAAAGTTAATAGAAAATGAGATTACTTGTTCCTGATCTTCAGTCTTTTCACCATTATTGCAAGATATTAGCTGTAGGTTTTTCATATATGATCTTTATTAGGTTGAAGAAACTGCCTCGGTTCCTATTTTGCTGAGATTTTTAGTAGGAATGGGTGTCAGATTTTGTCAAATTTTTTTTTTTGGTGACTATAGGGGTTTTTTGTTTTAGTTTGTTAATACATTGAATTACATTGACTGATTTTCAAATTTTTGTTTATTAAGTGTTTATTTTTGAGAGAGAGAGTAGGGGAGGGGCAGAAGGAGGGGAGGACAGAGTATCTGTAGCAGGCTCTGCACTGACAGCAGAGAGCCTGATGTGGGGCTAGAATTCATGAACTGTGAGATCATGACCTGAGCTGAAGTCAGTCACTTAATCAACTGAGCCACCCAGGCACTCCTGATTTTCAAATGGTAAACCAACCTTGCATTCCTTATATAAACTCCACTTGGTCATGGTGTGTTATCTTTATTTGTATTGTTGAATTCCATTTGCTAGAGAATTTGTTAAGAATTTTGCATCTGTGTTTATGAGGATAGTTTTCTTTCCTTGTACTGTCTATGGGATTCATAACATACATCTTTTTTAAAAATACTTTTTAAAAATGTTTATTTTTACAGAGCAAGCAGGGAGGGGCAGAGAAATGGGGGTACAAAGGATCAAAAGTGGGCTCTGTGTTGACAGCAGACAGCCCAGTGTGGGGCTTGAACACACAAACAGTGAGATCATGTCCTAACCTGAAGTCAGAAACTTAACTGACTGAGCCACCCAGGTACCCTGGGATTCATAATATACATCTTTAACTTATCATAGTCTGCCTTCAAGTGATAAGAGTATAAAAACCTAAATTTTTATTTCTCTTCTCCCTTTATGCTATTATTCAAAACTTGTTTTACACACATTTGTAAACCTATACCATATTGGTACTATTTTTGTTTAAACAGTCAATTTATTTTTTAATCTACATAATAAAAATATCTTAAGTGTTTACTCATGTAGTTGCTCTTTCCAGTGCTTCATTTCTTTGTGTAGATCTGTATTTCTATATGGTACTATTTTCCTTCTGTCTCGAGGACTTCTTTTGACATTTATGGTAGTACAGGTTGGTGATACAGGTATAGGTAGTGCAGCTTTTATATGCTTAAGAAGTTTATTTAGACTTTATTTTTAGAAAGATATTTTCACTGGACTAGGATTCTAGGTCATTCGTTTATAATTTCAGTACTTTAATGATATTGTGCGACTGCCTTCTCATTTTCATCATTTCTGCAGGAAATCTGTTGTCATCCTTTTTTTTTTTTTTAAAGTTTTTTTTCTTAACATTTTATACAAATGTTAAGCTACTTGAAATTGTCCCACTGCTCACAGATGCTTTGTTCAGTTATTTGTTTCTTTTAAATAAAAAAACTTTTTAAATATTTATTTATTTTGAGAGAGACAGAGCATGAGCAGGGAAGGGACAGAGAGAGAGAGAGGGAGACATAGAATCCAAAGTTGTCTCCAGGCTCTGAGCTGTCAGTGCAGAGCCCAACATGGGGCTGAAACCTATGAGCCATGAATTCATGACCTGAGCCAAAGTCAGATGCTTAACTGACTGAGCCACCCAGGTTCCTCCCCTTTTAAAAAAATTTTTTTCTCTTTTTAAATTTTTATTTAAATTCTAGTTAGTTAAAATACAGTGTAATATTGTTTCATGAGTAGATGCTTTGTTCATTAAAAAAAATGTTTTTTTTTCCTCTCTGGGTTTCATTTTGGATAATTTCTATTACTGTGTCTTCAGGTTCACCAAGTTTTTCTTCTGCAGTGTCTAATCTACCTTTAATCCATTCAGTTTATTTTTTCATCTTAATTGCAGTATAGTTTTTATTCTAGAAGTTCAATTATATTCTTCTTAAAGATCTATTTTTAATAGCAATATAGTTTTATAGTAAGAAAAGTTTTAATAATTGTTTTAATGTTTCATTATTTTAATGTCTTTGGTAATTCTACCATTTGTGTCAGTTCTGGGTTGGTTTTGATTAATTGCTTTATCTCCTTATTATGGGTCATAGTTCCTGGCTTTTTTTTTTTTTAATTTTTTTAAATGTTTTTATTTATTTCTAGGAGAGAGAGAGAGAGAGAGAGAGAGAGACAGTGTGAGCAGAAGAAGGTCAGAGAGAGGGAGACACAGACTCTGAAACAGGCTCCAGGCTCTGAGCTGGCAGTCAGCACAGAGACCGACGCGGGGCTCGAACCCACGAACCGTGAGATCATGACCCAAGCGAAAGTCAGACGCTCAACCGACTAAGCCACCCAGGCGCCCCAGTTCCTGGCTTTTTTGCATGCCTAATAATTTTTTATTGGATGCCAGACAATGTTAATTTTACCTGGTTGGTTGCTGGGCACTTTTGTATTCCTATAACTATTCTTGAGATTTATTCTAGGATGCAGTGACTTGGAAACAGTTTGATTATCTTGGGTCTTGTTTTTAAGACTTGTTAGGTAGGACCAGAGCCATGTTCAATCTAAGGCTACTAATTTTCCTGCTGAGGCAAGACCCATCTGTGAATTGTACCCAGTGCCTAGCTTTTCCAGTTTGGCAGGTGGGAACAGGCACTTTTCCCAGCCTTGGGAACACCAGGCATTGTTACTTCTAATCCTTTTGGGTGGTTATTTTCCCCAGCTCAAGGTAATTTCCACGCATTCACATGATGATTAGTGCTTAGCTAAATACTTGAGTGGGACCCTTTACAAACTTCTGTAGTACTCGCTCTTCTTTGATGCTCTGTTCTGTGAACTCTGGGTCCCTAAGACTCCCCAAACTCTTAAGTCTCATCTCCTCAACTTCTGGAGTCTTTTGGAGTCTGACAGTTTCCCTTCTCTGTGCTTTAGCCTGGAAACTCAACCATAAGGCTGACCTCTTTTATTTCCTGACTCACAGGTATCACTGTCTTTTGTTGCCTGATAATCTAGTATCTTCAAAACCATTTTGTATATTTTGTCCAATATTTTGTTATTGCAGTCAGGAGAGCAAATTTGATCCTTATTATTCCATCTTGGCCAAAGATGAGAATTTGAATTTAATTCCCCCATTGTTACCCTTCTACCCTTCCCATCTTTCAGTCTCTCCACTCTAGAAGTATCTCATTTTTCCTTCATCCTACTGTCTGTGTTTACATTGTTATGGTGTAGTAAATTGTGATGACTTTTCTTTCTTGCACAACTTTCTGTTCTTTCTGGAGTTGCTTTTGTTTGTTTGCTTAGTTTTCTATGGACCTTTTAATTAGCCAAATTCCAGTAGCTGTCTAAGTTTCTCAAGATTCCAATTCCTTTAGATGTTCTATCAAATTTATCTTTCTAGGGGCACCTGGGTGGCTTAGTCGGTTAAGCGTCCAACTTTCGCTTAGGTCATGATCTCGCGGTTCGTGGGTTCGAGCCCCGCGTCGGGCTCTGTGCTGACTGCCAGCTCAGGGCCTGGAGCCTGTTTCAGTCTGTGACTCCCTCTCTCTCTGACCCTCCCCTGCTCACGCTGTCTCTCTCTCTCTCTCCTAGAAATAAATAAAAAAACATTTAAAAAAAATTTATCTTTCTAAAGAAGTCTCTTTCAGAGCCTTGTGCCCAGAAGCAGTATGATCTGGTTGCTATCACAGATGTTTAGCCATCCTCCTGGGACCTCCTTTCAGCATCCTGGACATCTCCTTCACTGCTCTTCTGTGTTGGATCACTTGCATCGCATGTCTTCTCCTTTGTTGCTTTACTCTCTAGTTTTGGTAGAGTCTGTCCTTTAGTAGCTTCCTGAGAGAGGAGGATGTATGGATGGGAAATTATTTGGAGACCTTACCAACCTGATACTCAGTCAGCTGAATATAAAGATCTAGGTTGGAAATTGCTTTCCTTTACATCTTGAGGATATTGCTTTTAGGTTCTCAAATTAATACTGAAGTCTAAAGTCACTCCAAATCCTGTATGGGACCTGTGTAGGACCCTTTCCCTTGCCCCAAAGTGTGTAGGATCTTCTCTTTATCTCCAGTATTCTGTTTCCTAATGATTTCCTAATTATGTAGCTTAGTGTGGGTCTGTTTCATGTCCTGCTGTATGCTCAGTGAACCTTTGAGTATGTAAACCTGTATTTCAGGTCTGGGAAATTTTCTTGTGTTATTTTGATCTCTCTCTCTCTCTCTCTCTCTCTCTCTCTCTCACACACACACACACACACACACACACACACACACACACACAGTTCCTTTTGTTTAGATACTGGACCTTCTTATGCTGATCATCTGATGTTCTTATTTTTTTCTCTCTCCTGTTTGCCATCTTTGTGTCTTTTGCTCTCTGTTATAGTAGACCTGAATTTTATCCTCCATCCCTTCTATTGTAATTTTAGCAATTTTGATAGCAGTAAAGGTCTGTTGATACTATTTTATCCCATGTGTGGCATGGGTGAGATAGACACAAAACTTCTAAATTCAACTTTAGTAATAGAAACCTAGGGAGAATGGGTTAGGATCTTTGCCTAGGGAATTATCCACATTTCACTAAAAAACAAAACAAAACAAAACCCGTTCCTTCCCAAAAGGGTTTAACCTGATAAAGTTTCAAGGTCCAGAGTAACAAAAAATTAAATTAAATGTGAGAATTTAATAAGGAAAACATTCTCAGAATGAATTTCGTGAGAATCCAGTAGAATGATTTTCCCATCCATTAATATTAATAGGACTTAGACAGAATTGAGAATCACTATCAGTATAATAAGTAGTCCCATAAAATGATGTCATGGCCGTGATGAGAAGGGCCTTCTGAGAGAGTGGTCAGTGTCAACAGTGGGAGAGAATATCTGAGAACAGGACTGTTCCGGCCAGGTCAAACAAATTGGCACAATTAGAGCCTTTCTCCAGAGCAGTGGTACTCAACTCTAGTCTGGATTCATCTGAAGAGACTTCAAGATATGATGTTTCAGGGGGCACCAGGGTAGCTCAGTTGATTTAACGTCCATTTCTTGGTTTTAGCTCAAGTTATGTTCTCAAAGTTTGTGGGTTTGAGCCCCACATCAGGCTCCACGTTGACAATACAGAGCCTGTCTCGGATTCTCTCTCTCCCTCTCTCTTTGGCTCTCCTCCATTCTCCCTGTCTCTAAATCAAAATAAATAAACTTAAAAAATTTTTTAAAAAAGATATGATGCCTGAGGGGCGCCTGGGTGGCTCAGCCAGTCAGTTAAGCATTTGACTCTTGATTTCAACTCAGGTCATGATCTCAACATTGTAAGATTAAACCCCAGGTTGGGCTCTGCATTCCGAGTGTGGAGCCTGCTTAAGATTCTCTCCCTCCCTCTCTTTCTGCTCCTTCCCTGCTTGCATGTGCTCTCTTTCTCTCTCTCCAAAAAAAATGATGCCTCAATCTCACCTAGGTCAAGCTGATTAGAATCTCAGTGGGTGGGGCCTACGAATTGACACTTTCCTAGCTCCAAGGTGATTTTTAAAAATATAATTTATTGTCAAATTGGCTTCCATACAACACCCAGTTCTCGTACCAACAAGTGCCCTCCTCAATGTCCATCACCCCCTTTACCCTCTCTCCCACTCGCCATCAACCCTCAGTTGGTTCTCTGTATTTAAGAGTCTTTTATGGTTTGCCTCCCAGCCTCTCTACTTGTAACTTTTTTCCTCCTTCCCTTACCTCATGCTCTTCTGTTAAGTTTCTCAAGATCCACATATGAGTGAAAACATAGATACCTGTCTTTCTCTGACTGACATTTCACTTAGCATAAAACCCTCCAGTTCCATCCACATTGCTGCAAACAGCAGGATTTCATTCTTTCTCAGTGCCAAGTAGTATTCCATTGTATATATAAACCACATCTTTATCCATTTGTCAGTTGAAGGACATTTAGGCTCTTTCCATAATTTAGCTATTGTTGAAAGTGCTGCTATAAACATCAGGGTACATGTGCCCCTATGCATCAGCACTCCTGTATCCTTTGGGAGTTCCTAGCTGTGCTTGGGTCATAAGGTAGTTCTATTCTTAATTTTTTTGAGGAACCTCCATACTGCTTTCCAGAATGGCTGCACCAGTTTGTATTCCCTCCAAGAGTGCAAGTGGGTTTGTTTCTCCACATCCTCGCCAGCATCTATAGTTTCCTGATTTGTTCATTTTACCCACTCTGACTGGTGTGAGGTGGTATCTCAGTGTGGCTTTGATTTGTATTTCCCTGATGATTAGTGACATTGAGCATCATTTCATGTGTCTGTTGGCCAGCTGGATGTCTTCTTTGGAAAGGTGTCTATTCATGTCTTCTGCCCATTTCTTCACTGGATTATTTGTTTCTCAGGTGTGGAGTTTGGTGAGTTCTTTGTAGATTTTAGATACTACCCTCCAAGATGATTTTAATGAATAGCCAGGGCAAAGAATACCTCCATAGTTTATTGAAGACCATTGCTTCTCAGAGTGTGCTCTATTGGACCAAAACGTGTCACTTGAGAGCTTGTTAGAAATGGAGATTCTTAGGCCCTACCCTATAGCCATGGAATCTGAATCTGCATTTTAACAATATCCCCAGGTGATCTGTATGTGCATTAAAGTTTGAGAATCACTACCTCATTTATCCATTCAACAGGTATTTATGAGTGAGCATCTGCTGTGGGCCAGACTCTGCTGGGTGCAGTAGGGATAGGTATGTCATCTATTGTGTTTGTAATTTTTTGTTTCCCCAGTAATATCCTGTTCTTATTTTGAAGATACAATATCTTGTCTCTGAGGATATATTAATGAGCGTTTTTTTGTCTGAAATTTTCTTCTCCTGCATAGTCTGTTTCCTCTTGGTTGCTTTTTTCTGTGTGTTTTCTCTCTGTCTTCCATGTTAGAAGCTTGTCTTGGCTGTCTGGTAATTCTGTGTTGTCTGCTCTCGACTGAGGATATGGGGAACTACACCACTGGATAGTCTTGTTGATGTAGCTTCTTTGTGCGGTGACCTACATGGGCTGTTTGTTGGGAACTCCCAGTGTTGGTATCTTTGTATCTTTCTTGGCTATGTCAGAGTCATGAGAAAAGACACTCGTGTCTCCTGCCAAGATGTGGAAGCCTGGCTCTATGTTCCAAGAGCAAGTAGAGAAGGGGACTTGGATCTCAACACCTATGCATGCTTTCCTTGTTTGGGATGTAGCACCCCCCACCCATCTTCCATGAAGCCCACTGTGCCAGTCTCAAGATGTTCTATTTTATCCCCTGTGGGGAAATCCCTGGTTTTTGCAGCATAGTTGAGGGACAGTCACCCAGTGACTCTGTACTGGGGAAGGAGTGTAGGGAGGGGTCTTACTGCTTCTTAAATCGCTTTTAAATAATTCTGTATATTTTTAGCACTTCCCTCTCTCACCTTTTCTTCTTGTAGAAGTTTCTGGGGCTTCCAGCTCCCAGGCCATTTGAGGATTCTGTGGGGTCAGTCAGTTCCTTCTCACCTTGGGAACTGTAATTTTTTTTTTTAAGTTCTGCTCCCAGTTGTCACTGGCCCATGATCTGCTTTCCAGCCCAAGTTTTGTTGAGGTTGTTTCCTCTCCTCTTCTTCCCATCCTTAGGAGCTTCTGCCATTCAAAAAATTTCTCTTGAGGGGCACTTGGGCGGCTCAGTTGGTTAAGTATTCTACTTCAGCTTGGGTCATGATCTTGTGGTTTGTAGGTTTGAGCCCCGCATCAGGCTCTGTGTTCATAGCTCAGAGCCTGCTTCAGATCCTCTGTCTCCTCTGCTCAGATGCTCTCTGGCCCTCCCCTGCTCATGTGTGTGCTCTCTCTCTTTGAAAAATAAATAAACTTTAAACCTTTTTTTTCTCTTTAGAAAAATGAATTCTCTTTTTGAAAATGTAGCTTTGGAGGGGTTTTGAGAAGGAATGGAATTATGTGCATGTGTGCAATTTGTTATTTTTTCCTGGAACCTCTGTCCCCTCTTTAAACTTCCTCACAGAATCCTGAATTCATTCAGTATCCTGTATATATTTAATGAATTGGACTGTAGTTCTGCCCTCTGTGGGCTTGCACTGAGTCAAGAACTTTAGTCTGCAGTTATATAGACTGAATCCTGGCCTCAGCTCTTACTCTCTGCATTACCCTGGTCACTTCTCCAGAACCTCAATTTCTTCATCTGTAAAACGGAAATAAAGTAGAGAAGTAAGGGGAGGTTTTTAATCAGTCTGTGAAGATAAAGCTTTTAAAGAACTGCACGTAGGGACCCCTGGCTGGCTCAGTCGGTAGAATGTGCAACTCTTGAACTCTGTTGTGAGTTCAAGTCCCACATTGGGCATAGAACTCACTAAAAAAATAAATAAAAATAAAAGTAAATAAATAGATAAAATACATGTTTTCCATTAAAAAAAAAAAAAAAAAAAAAAGAACCCGTGCAGAATGTCTTCTAGAGGACCCAGAACTCAACTTCCTCTTCCTATTTCCTCAAAATCTAACACAGGGGGAGCACGTAGAAGGTGCATGGTAAGTAACTGAGGAGGGGTGTAGAGCGAGAGGTTTGGCCTGGTCTCTTCCTTCAGCAGCTGTATCTCCTGGGTGCCCTGGAGCCAAGGGCCTTAGCTGGGTGTGAGAACATGGGACTCTGCCTTTCTCTGCCTATCTCCTGTGTGCTGTGTCTTCTGATAAGGCAAGGCCTCCTCTTCCTGGGTCCTTACCCTTACTAATCCCTGACCTTGGTATGGCTGCTCCTCTGTGTCCAGAATCTTCCCCGCTCTGAACAGTTGATCTCCCCTAGCCCCTAGGAATCTGTTCCTGATGATAGCTCCGTGAGTGCCTTGTCCCAGGCAAGTCCCCTTCCCCTTTCAGGATCTCAGTTTCTTTATTGCTGAAATGGGTAGGCAGGATATAGTGGGAAGGTAGTCCAACATTTCTTTTACTCCTGGGTTTAGTCCCTTCATCTCCTGGGCCCTGCAGCCTGTCCCTCACTGGGTGTTGCTAGCTCCTGGGGTTCTGGTATGGACATGGTCCAGAGGGGATGAGCAGTCCCTCTTGCAGAATAAATGCTCTACCATTCACAGCTCTGGCTTCTTTCCTCACCCCACCTCTGGGGCTCAACAATAGGCCCCTTCAGCTCTAGGCTCTTGCTGAAGGGGTGGGGGTGGGGTGAGGCCTGAGCCAGCAGGCAGAGGACCAGCCAGGCGGCCTCTGCCCAGCCCCAGCCCTTGAAGAGCTCCGGGAGTGGCTGGCTGCTGGGAGCTGTACTGCATCCTTCCTCCCTTCTTGGGAGTCACTGCATCCCTTGATGTTGTGATGATGCCTGGGCCAGAGGATTGGCAAGAGGCAGCTCTCTGCAGTACCTTGCATCCCAGCCCTGGCACCAGGACGTGCATGGTGTGCATGTGCACAGGACCCAGACGACTGCCAGCATTTATCCTCTGTCACACCTGAGTGGGGTTTCATTGGTGGGAGGAGTGCTCCAGGAATATATTAGGCTTCTCAGTGTCCTGTCTTGAGTGTCAGGGTTGGCATGCCAATCTTGAGCCGCTGAAGCATGAAACAGCAACTAAATACTTTCAAGATCAAGTGGGTACTTGTGGGGAGATGTTGAGTTCAGTGTGGGTCTGTCTGTATAGTGGATAGGTTCTGTGTAAAGGTAGAGTCTTTCCTTTCTTCTCTGAAAGTCACGCCCCCTTCTCCACTGGAGTCGAAGATGAGGCATAGTGGGTCCCTGTATCTGATCTGGGTCCCTGCTTCTGTGCCCTGCCTTCCCACCCTGTTATTCCCTCGCCCCCCTTGATGAGGCTGGGATGCCTGACAAACATCAGCACTGTTGTATCGTGTACCGCGGCTGTCCCTGCAGAGTCTAATGAGAATGCAGCCTCTGCAGAAGGCCGATTCCTGGCCCTCCCCCTGCCTGAGGGACTGACTGGCCTTGTCATCTGTGGTGCTGAAACAGCTTTGTGGGAGCAAAGTAGCTTAGTGGGACTGGGACAGGAGTGGCTGTAATGAGATTGGCAGCCCCTCTTTCTATGAAGGTGCTTGCTTTTCTGGATTAGAAATACAGGGAGGGAGCAAAGCCTGGGTGGGGGCGGGGCTTATTTCTGATACCCGCTGGAAGTAAAGCAGCCCCCCTTTCCCCAGTATCCATCTTATGGATTTGAAGTCTCTTTCAGCAAACTCTCTTGACTAGTTACCTTGCTAGCTTCTGCCTTCAACCTGACAGATAAAAAGGTTACTTTACAGGGTATAAACTATGGTAGGGGTATGTACATATAATCTCTCAGTAGAATTGTATATTAATACAGATTGTTATAAAAATAGTAACCCTTTAAGGATCAGAGTGTGATGGATAATTTGAAATGTTAAATTGATTTGGCTATTTTCCACATGTACTACACTGTAGTTGACTCTTGAGCAACGTGGAGGCTAGGAGTGCTGACCTCTCACACAGTCTAAAATCCGCACATAACTTTTGACTCCTTAAAAACTGAACTGATAGTCAACTGTTGACTGGAAACCAATAACATAAATAGCACATATTTTATATTTTATATGTATTATGTACTATATTCTTAGAACAAAGTAAACTGGAGAAAACAAAATGTTCTTATGAAGAAAATCATAAGAGAAAATACATTTACGGTACTGTACTATATTGAAAAAATCCACATATAAGTGGACCTGTGCAATTCAAACCCATGTTGCTCAATAGCTAACTGTATTGTGTATTTATACCATTCCTGTTTTCAAATATTATTTTAAAAGAATAACATGGGAAGCATGGCAAAAATAACCATCTGGAGGTAGGAAATGGCAGTTTACAGAGGAGATGACATGAGTCTTGAGGGATGTGTAGGAATTCATGTAGACAAAGAGAAGGACCATCACAAAGATAATAGCTCAGAGACACTAATTTTTTTTTAATGAGAAATGTTTTTTTTAAGTTTATTTATTTTTGAGAGAGAGAAAGAGAGAGCAAGTGGGAAAGGGGCAGAGAGAGAATCCTAAGCAGGCTCTGCACTGCCAGCACGGAGCCCAATATGAGGCTTGAACTCATGAACTGAGATCATGACTTGAGCTGAAATCAAGAGTCGGAATTTAACCATCTGAGCCACCCAGGTGCCCTGAGACATTAAAATTAAAGAAGGGAGTGGGGCACCTGGGTGGCTCAGTCAGTTAAGCGTCCGTCTTCGGCTCAGGTCATCATGTCATGGTCTGTGGGTTCGAGGCCCACATTGGGCTCTGTGCTGACAGCTCAGAGCCTGGAACCTGTTTCAGATTCTGTGTCTCCCTCAGTCTCTGCCCCTCCCCTGCTTGTTCTCTGTCTCTCTCAAAAATAAGTAAACATTAAAAAAATAAAAATTAAAGAAGGGAAGGGCAAGTATTTTATTTGGTTGGAACGTGGACATTTGAAGAAAATGATGAGGTATGGAGGTAGACAAACAGGCAAGGGGAGGATCCCCAAGGGCCTTGTATTTGGCTCAATGAGGAGTTACAGAAGGATATAAGCAGGGGAGAGACTAAGGGTGACAATAATAGCAATAGGCAGCTATGTGCCAGGTGCTGTGCTATCTGTGCTATTCATTATCTCATTGAAACTGCACTCTGTGAAGGAGGTGCTGCTACTTATTCCCATTTTACAAGAGAGGAAATTGAGTCTTACAGGTTAAGTCATTTGCCCCAAAGCTGCTCAACTACAAAGGACAGAGCCAAGATTTCAGCTCGGGTCTGTCTGACTTTTGATCCCAGTGATGTTGAATGGGAGGACTAATGAGGAGGCAGAAACAAGATTATGTGTCCTGCCCAGTGGGGAAGGTAGGAAGTTATGGCTGGGGGGGGGGGGGGGGGGGGGGGGGGGGGGGGGGGGGGGGCAGGGGTGAAGTTTCTAGCCTGGGTGGTTGGCATTGGCTTGTGATATTTTCAGTCAGGATAATGGAGCATGTGTTGGCTAGGTTTAAGGGGGGATGATAAGTTCAGTATGGTGATACAGAATTTGTGGTCCTTGTGCATCTTCCTGGTGGAGCTATCCTGTAAATGTCTGTAAATGTGGGCCTAGAGCTTTAGGTGGTCAGAAATAGAGACAGACAGCACATGGTAATTGGAGCCCTGAGGGGAGAGGAAGTGACCCCCAGGGAGCAGAGCATCCACTGAGAAGAGAAGGAAGGGCGAGTTCAGAAGTCTTGGGGAAACATCAGCAGTTAAGGAGAAGAGTAAAGAGGCTCCAGGGCTAGACTTGAGGCCTGTGGGCAAATATGCCTCAGCTCTGCCTCTCCTCAGAGCCACAGCTGCCAAGCTCTCCTGGGAGGGAGTGGGCCCCTGTGTCCTGGAGATGGAGAGGGTGTGGACAGTCATGGTGTGTGTCTGAATCACCCCCTCTCTCCATTGGCCCCAGGCCAGCCTCCTCCCCAGACCAGTGTGATGTCAGAGCTGGGCTGACCTGAAGGTGTGGGGTTGCCTGGTGCAGTTCCCTCTGGGATGAGGTCCCAAGGGGAGTCAGCCTGGCCTCGGTCCAGAAGTTTGGGGCCTGTGTATGGAGGGGTGAGTTGAAGTTACTGGGCTTTGTGGGGCTGGCAAGCTAATCCTCTGGCTGGGAGAGGAACTCTTAGCCCCCTCCTCTTCCCCAATATGTTGTTTTCCCTCTAAGGCTTAGAGAAGAGGGAGGGCAGGGGTGGGAGAGGCCTGGCTTGGGGGTGAAGTTGGCATATATTCCCAAGAATACGGTAGATTGTTTTGGAAAAATCTCATGGCCGGAAATTACATGTCATGTCTGCTCCTCAGTGTGGATTTGTCACTTCACTGATGCTGCTGGAGAGGCTGGGGGAGGGGAGTGGACAGCGGAGGCAAGCTGGTTCCTGGCCACTCCCAGCTCCCTTTAGAGATACCCGGGCAAGTTGTAGACCACGTGTCTACATGTATACACGGGTATACATGTAGGGTTGATCTCCCAAGTCCTAGAGGTAGTTCGGATCCTGTGGGAATCTTGGCAGGATGGCATTAGGAAGGGGAAGGGGTGATGGTTGGAGAAGATGGGGAGAAAGCAGGAAGGAGGAATGATTTGGTGATGGGCCTGGCATTTTCGTGCTCTTTTTCTCTCACATTGGGTTAGGACAGCCTCCTGACTTTGGCTGGGCTCTTGCAGCCTCCCACAAAACGTGCTGCCGTATGTATACCCAGGAACTTCTGCTAGAGCCGATGTAAGATAGCCGGGAACTTATGCCTGCATTAGATTTGCTGCCTGGAGGGGTCATCCCCCACCCCAGTATGCTTCAAAGGTGAAGGAACTTGTAAGGAGAGTGAGTCTTATAGGAACTCACCTCCTATCCTCCTGGGGTCTCTTTCCTTGGCCTGGAGGTTGAGTTGGTTGAGGGGAGGGCAGGTGTCTCAGCATCTCCCTCCTCCTCTGCCCCAACCCTGGAAGGGGAGGATGCCCTGGGCTCAGCCCTAAATACCTGGTACTAAGGAGTCAATGGATGCTTCAGATGCCAGCGCAGTGAGAGGGTGTGCGTGGGTCGCCTCCAGGCCCTCAGGGCTAGAGGGAGAGGAGGAGCCTCTGCAGTAGGACTTCCTCCACTAGGTAGTGCCCTCACCCCACAGCTGGGTGGCCGAGCTCATGTGGGCACGTGTTGGAGCAGCTCCTCCCGCGGGCAGTGTGGGCACTTGAGGCAGTCTTCTGAGGCCAGAGGTCAGCCCCAGTACTGTCCCTGGCCCTAAGCTCCCGTGTGCACAGCCTATGCAGTCTTGGGGGAGGGAGCGGGCAGACGGGGAGATGTCAAGGCCCGGCTGGGAAGGGGCTGGGAAGGGGCGTGGAGCCGGGGCGGGCTGTGGTCGGGTGCCGGAGGCGTGGCTTCTACAGCTGGACAGGTTCACGCGGCGCTGAGTGGAGTGCAGAGGAGTGCGGAGTGGAGCGGCAGGGAGCCCGGCAGGTGGGCGCATGCTTGGAGCCCTGTGGAAGGAAGCCGGGCGGGTGGGGGGGATAGGCTTCAGACCACAGTGAACAGAGGGGGGTGGGTCTCAGGCCGAGTCAGGATGGGGCTCTTTTTCTGTGAGCTTCTTGGATGGACCTTCTTATGTGGGAGGGCTTGATTACCCAGGACCTAATTGGTGGCTGTGGAGCTCTGGGATCACCGAGGTGGCCAAGGGTCTGAGGGGAGCTGTGGCCCTGCGGTCATTGGGGGTGGGGTCGAGGCACTGGCTGTCTCCGGGGGTCAGCAAGTGGTGCTGCGGAGAGGCAAGAGGCGGAGGCTCCTTGGAATGGAGGCTGGGGACGGGATTGGGGGAGGGGCCGGTCGCAGGCCCGGCATAGGTGACCGCGACCATCGACCGTCTTGGACACTGGCCAACCAGTGGTGGATATGAGGCTGTGGGTGGGTATGCCGGGGGGCACGGGGGGGTGGAGGGGGGCACGGACCGGCCTTCTCGATCGAGGCGCTCAAGCAGTGCCTGCCCTCCTTCTGGAGGATGCTGGAGGCCCGGCCCCTCAAGACGCAGCGCTGTAGCGCTGTGACGCTGCCTGTGCCGCTGGAGGGGCGGGGGCTGCGGGAGGGCTCTGCTCCTCTCCTGGCCCTACCGCCTGGGAGTTTGGGTGCCATGGGGGAGAGATCTGCATATCAGCGCCTGGCTGGGGGTGAGGAGGGACAGCAGGTAATGGGAGAGGCCTGGGGGATAGCCAGGTAGCTAGACCCCATCATCTGTCAATGAGCTGAGGGCTTCTGGCCCCAGGGCAGATCCTGGGGGCTAAGAAGCTGGGTAAAGAGGTGTTTGTGTGTGTATGTGGTGGGTGAGGGGTAAGTCACTGGTGGTAAATTACTGATGTTCCCACTGCCTCAGTGTGTCCGGGTTCTCTGAGATCCAATTAAACTGCCTTTTGGGCTTTCTTCAACACCCTATGTGAGCCCCAGAAGCAGTGCCAGGATTTGGGTGTAGTCTTTTATGGGCATCCAGTCCTTGTTCCCTGGACATTCCTGCATACTTTCGAATATGCATATCAAGCTAAATGTCCTTATTTGCTTTAGGAAATATGATCGTTATTCATGGGGCTGCTTCCCTTCTCCTTGGAGATCAAGCACTTTCTCTCTTGATCGGCAGAGGGCGGTAGCTGACAGGACAAAGGGGGACAGAAAAGGTGGAGGCTGTTTTCTAGTGCTGGGAGAAGGGGTCCAAGAACTGGCCTGAGCTCTGAGCAGGCTTTGCTTTTCCTCACAGCCTTTTGCAGCTGGATTGCTGAGCAAGTTGCTGAAGCTTGTTCTTCCCCAAGGGCTAAGGGAAGAGTCAGGCATGGGGTTCTGACGGATTTGGGGAACATCTTTTGGCGGTGGCTAGAATTTTTAATCTGGCCATTCTGATCCAGCAGCCCCCATCTTGCAGTAGAGGGAGTAATTTTGCTTAAGTTGTCCCCTAAAATCAGGCCCTTGGGGCTCCTTCAGGGTGGTGTTTTGTGGGAAGTAGGCAGTAAGCTTCTCTGAGCCATGGGCATTGTCTGCCACGGTTTTGGGAAAAGTCATTTCCAGTGTGATCTCAGCTTGACCTCATCTTGTCCATTAACTCTGATCTCAGCCTCAGACTGGTGATTCACTGGACCAAGGAAAGGCTATACCTGGCTGGCTCCAGGAGCTTTGGGTGGTAGATGACACAGGGATGAGGAAGAGGGACACTGAGTGCTGGACTGTCCCCCAGTACTCCCACCTCCTACCCCCCCGCCACGAGGTGGGACGAGGAAATGGCTGACCTTTCAGGTAACCTCCCTGCTAAGAAGGTTGAGCACTAAGAGAGACCCTGGAAAGAGAGCCTAAGATGCTAACTCCCCAAAAGTCTCACCCAGCTGTCTGCCCCACCAGCCAGCTGGGGTTCCCAGAGCTGGTAGCCAGCTGGATAGGGACAAGAGAGCAGTGTACAAGAAACAGGCTCTCTGGGCATGGCTGCTGGTGTGGGGAGGGGGTTGCTGAGGGAGCCTGTGAGGACTTCCTGCAGCTGTCAGGTGTGTCTGGGGGCTGTACTGAGGGGGATGTCGGAGCAGCTGGCTCTCTTGAGGAGAGGCAGAGGGATCATTTGTCAGCTATAGGAACATGGGGGGCCAGAGGGGCTGGATGGGGTTCTCCAGTTCCCCATAGCTGAGGCTGTTGTCTGTGTAGGGGGGTGCTACACAAGAAACATCCTATGGCCTGGAATCCTATTGCTTTGGGGTGAGGGCATCCCAGCTGGGTCTAGGGACATATTTGTTTGTTTAGAGGGGCTTTGGATCTTAGCCAGCTGGTCTGGGGGAGGAGGCACCCTTGATGTTGTGGGCAGTGCAAGGCAACCCCAGGGGAGGGGGTGGAGATTCCTCACCCCCACAACCTCCCTCGCTCTTGGCTGGACTGCCCCACTCTGGCAGGCTGCCGGCCTCCTATTTCCGTCGGGCACCAGGGTAACAGGGCCACATTAGGGCCTGAGCCAGGAGACGCCCAGCCAAGACTGGGGCTGGGAGATGGGGGAGGGTCCTCTGAAGGGTCTGCCTGCAGGGCCCAGGAATGTCTGTCTGGGGTCCAGGCCCCCAACTCAGGCTGTGTTCTAGCCCCCACAGCCCCAGACAAGCCCATGTAGGAGCCTGTATCCCCTCTTTGTACATTGCTGCTTGATTCACATAGCCCCCACCCTAAAATCCCAAGAGTTGTCTGCAACTATGGGGGCTGGGGTGGAAGCCAAAGACAGGGGGCCTTGTGTATGGGGAGGCAGGGGGGCCAGCGCGGGTGGCTGGGAGGAAGAGTCCCCTCATTCCCGCCACCCTCTTGGCAGTGATTCAGAAAGGTCCTTTTTCAGCCAGTGTCAGAGCAGCTCAGCTGGGGAGGGAGGGACGAAGGAGGGAGGGCGGTCAGGCGGGGGAGCCAGGGAGTAGGGCTGAGCTGTGACCATTGCACTGAAGAGAAGTCAGAGAAACAGGACAGAGGACCCAGGCTGCAGCCAGCCCAGAGAAGAGCTCACCTGCTCCTGCCAGACTAGCCAGTTGTGGAAACAGCTGTGCAGCAGAGAAAAGGAGCCCACCCTCTTCTTCTGCCCCACTTCCCACTCCTGGTGTGGGATTTGGGGGACTCCTGGGGCAGGTCTTTGGCCAACTTCCTTTCTGGGCAGGACCTTAAATTCAGGAGCTAAAGGCTCTGCTCCCTCACTTCTTGGGCCAGAGTCCCCAGGGACCCAGTCAGGGGGTCCAGCTCCGTGGAGATGCCAGTAGCCCGTCGGTTCCCTGGCCTGGAGCTCTCCTTCCCTCTCCTAGCCAGACTACGGCGACGCCTGTACACAGTGAGTGGGGGCTGGGAATGCGGGTAGGACTGACTGGGGACTGGGTCAGCCCTTCAGAGCCACCACTTCACTGAGGAGCAGAGTACAGGACGGGGAATGGCTGAGGACTTGATAGGGTTTCTGAGCACAGGGCCTCCCCCCTCAGCTGCTGCATTCTGGTTGGTGAGCGTGTTAGCAAAGTGTATGCGGGAAATGTGTGTGCCCAGAGAGCGCCACGCCACACATCAGACACAGGTGTGGGACTGTGGGTGTGCTGGGGGCCAGGCACACACACACAGCTGGAGACTGTGAGCAGGGTCGGGGGAAGCTTCAGAGACAAAGAAACTTGGCGGGGAAGGGGCTTATCCAGGGTCACCCTGGACCTGGTGGTAGAGACGGAACTAGGATGCTGATTGCTTTCTTCTTACTGGGATCCTAGTGTTCTTCCCTGTCCCCCACATACCCCTACACTGAGCAACTCTGTCCCTGGGGCTGGAGAGCAGGGAGGGGAGTGTCTAGCTGAGCAGGGAGACCTGTTAGCTGGTGTCTCAGAGAAAAGGAACAGGCCAGACCTGGCTTTCTGAGCAGCTTCAGGGGAAGGGCTCTGCGCCTCCCTGAGCCCTGATCACCCAGGGCATGGCTTTGAGTGTGCCTCCAGAGGAGGGCAGGAGTGGGGAGTCTGGAGCCCCGAGACTTGGAGATAGGGCAAGAAGAGGCGGAGGTCTTCAGCCTGCTTGCCTTGATGACAGGCCACATTGTGGGGCATGTGGCGGGTGCACTCGCTTTGCTCCTGGGAGATGTTAGTGATGGTGGAAGCGCTGGCCCTGCCTGGCCAGGCTGCGGAGAGACATGGCCTACCTAGGTCAGTGATTTGCACGGTGCACCTTGGGGGCCTTCTTCTGGAAAGCAGCAGTGCCCTGCTTTCTTATGTCCACGCACTCCCTTGTGTGAGTAACAAACGGTTTTGTTGAGGATGGGTGAGTTAATGCGGCTAAATGCTTAGAACCGTGCCTGGCATATAATAAGTGGAGTTGAAGTGTTAGAGTTATTTTTATAGTTCTTCTTAAATAAAAATAATAAAAATATAACCTTTTTACTGTGTGTGTATAATCAGTCAACATGATGTCCCCTGTAGTATAAAGGAGAAATAAAAGGAAAGCGATGATAACATTTCATGTATTCAGATATGTCTGTCCACTCTGACGTGATGAGGTAGTCCGTGCTGACACCTCTAGGAGGACCACCGTGGAGGCAGCTCTGTGAGTGCTGACCGAGAGTGGGGTTTAGAAATAATAAGGGCAGGTCGCCTTCAGTGACGTTTTTCTGACAAGTGAACAACTTTTGTTGGGTTCTGAACAAAGGAAAGGCCAGTTGTTCCCTCTGTTTACACCATAGTTCCGTTCTAGGAAGATTCGGTGTGTATTAAAACTGCAAAATACTTTTTGGTTCCTGTTTAAAATGGAATTGGTTTCTAGGTTCAGATGTTTATAAACCAGTTTTTCACCTGCACAAATTAAGTTGTGTGGAATTTGGGACAGGGTGTGAGACTCCCCTGCACATTACAGGATAACTTATATTCTTGTCCCCTAGTCACCCACTAAATGCCACTAGTGGCCCCCCAACACATCATGACCACCAAGAATGTCCCCTACGAGGCTGTACAGACCTTGCAAGAACCATCTGGGTAAAGGGTCACAGCTTGAAGTTTGAAAACCCCCCTCTGGCCCAGCTGCCTTGGCGGAAGAGCCAGGGTTTGAACTGAGGGCTTCTCATTCCCGTTTGTCACTCTTTGTGCTGCCCTGAGCTGCCTGGGAAGCTCTGATGTCCTGGCTCTGGGCTGGCAGCACCGCTGGGGACTATGGGGGCAGTAGGCTCATGCTCGGCCTGGGCTGCAAGTGTTGGCTTCTCTTGGTGCGGCTGTGATGGGAGCTGGAGGCCAAGGCCACCTCTGACTTGTGAGGTGTCGAGGGGCAGCTGGCCGTTTCCTTCTTGTGGGTCTTCTTCCATGGGGATTGAATGCAGGTCAGGAACCAGCCTGGCCAAGCTCTCAGCTCTGATGTGTCTTCCTTGGACAAGGATGGGCTTGGTGTCCAGGGGATCAGACTCCTTCGTGTTAAGGGTGCCCTGTCCTCTTTCTCTGGGCCGCACAGAGTGTAGGTCAGAGGTCACTCACTGGTGGCCTGTTGGCTGATTATAGCCTGCACATGTGTTTTGCTTGGCTTGCACAGCACATTGTGTGTGTGTGTGTGTGTGTGCGCGCGCACGCGCGTGTGTGTGCACGCACGTGTGTGTGTTTCAAACTTGAATTAGTTGATATAACTAAAAAGTCAAGGGAAAGATGTAATGTTAAGTGAAAACAAGGAACAGAATGTTGTGAGTAATGGGTGAATGTGTGGGGGAAAAACAAAGTCTGGAAGGATGTGTAAAAGTCATTTATGATAGCCAGCTTTGGGGACAGGGGGCTAGGTGGCTATGCAGTAGGGCAGGAAATGAGACTTTGTGGCTCCTGTGTGCTTTTTGAATATTTTACCATGTGCATATATTACCTTTACAAAAAGAATTTTAATGGTGAGGTTTCACATATAAATTCAGATTTCCAGTACTTCTTGAAAAATTAAAAGCTTTGATGACGCTGGGCAGCAGTCTTTGGGGACAACCACTGATGGAGCTAAGCAGGGCTGCCTCTTTGAGCCGGCATCTGAAAGCTCACCCCAGCCTCTGCTGTCTTCCACTCACCGTAGTCCTAAGGGCACTCGAGTGGTCTCCTGTGGAATGGTGAGGAGCAAGGCTCTGGTGACTTCACCCATTGGGTGGAACTTAGAGCTCATCTAGTCCACACTGCTTTCTTTCTCTGGGGTCCAGCAGGCCTGAGGAGCCTATGGATGGGTCTCAAGGGACCCTGCACACACCCCCGAATTGTTTTTTTCTAATTTTTTAAATGTTTATTTATTTTTGAGAGAGAAAGAGAGACAGTGTGCGAGTGGGGCAGGGGCAGAGAGAGGGAGACACAGAATCCAAAGCAGGCTCCAGGCTCTGAGGTGTCAGCACAGACTCGACATGAGGCTCGAACTCACAAACCGCGAGATCATGACCTGAGCTGAAGTTGGATGCTTAACCCACTGAGCCACCCAGGTGCCACACCCCCCAATTGTTTTTTAAATTATTTTATTTGTAGGTAATCTCTACACCCAATGTGAGGCTCTAACTCACAACCTGGAGGTCAAGAGTTGCATATTGTATTGATTGAGACAGTCAGAAGCCCCGCCCCAGTTTTTTAATGAAACTTCATGAGTTAGAATGTATATTTTCTTGGAAACATAATCGATAGTTTTCATGGTTCTCAAAGGGCTTGTGACTCTCTGAGAACAGAGAGGTTGATCTCCTGTCACTCAGCCATAGATCAGAGTTTGGGCTTACGACCCTGGCTCCAGGGCCTGGGCTGTATTCCAGCTGCCCTAAGTCTACCCTTGTTGCTGGCAGGAGGAGGGGCACAGGAGTATAGGCCGTTCTGTACTGCTGTTTTGGGAAGCAAGAACGTGGTTTGAGTCCTTCCCTTGAAGCAGTTTAGTAGGATGTGGGTGAGCCTCGGGCACTCGGGGCAGGGTCCCCTGCCACCTCCCCATACTCCTTGGTCCCTGAGCCATTCTTCCCTCTCCACAGCGGCTGGGGAGCAGCAGCATGCAGCCGGAGGAGGGCACAGGCTGGCTGCTGGAGCTGCTGTCCGAGGTGCAGCTACAACAGTACTTCCTGCGGCTCCGTGATGACCTCAATGTTACCCGCCTGTCCCACTTTGAGTATGTCAAGAATGAGGACCTGGAGAAGATTGGCATGGGCCGGCCTGGTAGGTGGGGACATTGGCCTTGCTTGTTGCTTCCCCACTGACCATTTACCTCCTCTATCCTCAGGATTGCCAACTGCATGGAAGAGCCCTCCTCCTTATTCCATGGGGTGGCATAGCTAAGAACTCTGGCTGCCTGTCAGAGAACCCCCAAGGTGGGGTGGAGGGCGTCAGCAGATGCAGCACGCAATGAGTGCATGAGGACAGTTTGCAGTTGGAAAGGCGAACTGGAGTTTGAGGAGAATGAAGCCTTACAGCTCTGGATTCTGAGGATTAAAAATACATTGCTTTTGGTTTGTTCAGATGTTTGTAGGATGCATTTATTTCCTCCATCTCCTCCTCCTTTATAAATGTGGCATTGAGTCTGCTGTTCACCATTCTGAACATCAGAGGGGTCAACGTCCAGAGATCTGTATGGAGAAGAGAAGATAAAAACCCTCAGATGATTTGCTAATTTTCTCTTAATCTCTTTCTCTCTGTCACAGAGATCTGCTCTAAAGTAAACCCATTCTGTCTCTTTCCCATGCACAAAGATCTGCTCTTTAAGTTGAACTCGTTTCTTTTCTATGTATTTACCTTAAAAGTAGTGATTATAACATCTGGAAGCCATGGTGTTCCTTGTAGAGCTTTAGAAACTCATTAGTACATTCAACTTAAAATAGCTAAATCAGTAATAACATTATTAGACATAAGATTAGACACTGAAATATACTGCTTCGGGATTGGTTAGTTCGTATCTGATGCCAGTAACAAGAAAATTTTATGGGAGAAAAACTCAAAATTGAGTAAGTCCTACATATTGCCGTTTTTTTCTTCCTTTGAGAGTTGGAAAAAGACCACAGCTGTTCAATTTGCTGGCTAAATACCTCCATCTAGTTCATGAACCAGTGCTTGGAAGTGGAATGCCCTGACCATTTGGTTAACTGTGTCCCCTGTTTGGTTAGAATGGTCTGTTTCCTTGGTGTCATTGTGCTGGGCAGTATCTAGTGGTGGGCCCACCCCAGGGGGGCCAAGGAAGCATGCAGGTGGGCAGCAGCTGCCCTGGGGGCTGTGAGCTACCCGAACAGCATTCAATTCCCCTTTTCTCCCTGCAGGACAGCGTCGACTGTGGGAGGCTGTGAAGAGGAGAAAGGCCATGTGCAAACGCAAGTCTTGGATGAGCAAGGTGTGTGGATGAGGAGCAAGATGGGGTGGGCAGCCTCGCAGACCTCGCTCTTATGTTAGTCCTAGGAAGCTCCCCCTTTCCCAGGCAGGTGTGATCTTGTACTTTGTACAGACCTCCCTCCTCCAAGGTCCTGCCGGGCATGGTGTGTAGGACTGCCCCGCTAAGTGTCTGTCTCCACCAGAGATGGCTTATGAGTAGCCTGTGCACAGCGATGGCTTCACCTCCCTCCCGCTGTGCAGTAGCGCTGGGCATGGAGCAGGCACCCGTTGACAAGTGTGCCGTAACTTGAGCCCTCGCTCAGTTTGAGTGTTGGGACCAGTGTCCAGGGCAGAGCAGTGGGGACTGTCTGGACCCAAGACATCTTTGCCTTGCTTCCCTTCTCCCCCACCCTCCCTCGTCTGCAGGGGGTTTCTCTGATCATCTGGCCATGCTGACCACTTCCTTCCCCACAGTCTGCCCCCCTCTCCCTTTGCCCTAATTTGGGTCTGTGGAGTGGTGAGTCCCTGGTCTGACTCAGTGGAACTTTGCCCATTGTCTGGAAGACAATGCAAGAGGAAGTGAACCAGCCAGGGGCCTTCCCTCCCACTTCTGGCCTCGGGGCTGGGCTGGGGGGTGGGCAGGGCAGAACAGCTGGACTGGGATTGGGCAGCAGAGATTTCCTGGCTGTGATCTGGCAAAGGGGCGGTCTCTGGGGATCCTGTGGCCTTTTCTGGGGACAGTGTCCTGGTCCCTTGCCCAGGTTTTAGGGAAGGATGAGTTTGTTGGACGGGTGAAGGCAGGAGGGAAGAGCTGTGCAGTGTGCCAGGGTTCAGGGGTCTTGGACCCACCACACAAGAGATCTTCAGGTCAGTCAGTGAACCTCTCCAGACTTGAGGCATGTCTTCAGTAAAACTGTGCTGGCAGCACTTGCACCCAGCTCACCTCATGGGGCCGTGGAGTAGGTCCCTGGAGATAAAGGCTGTGAAGGGTCTTGTTAGCTGAACACTGCTTGCAAACAGAAGGGATTTCAGTTACTGGGAGGAAGGACAGAGCAGTGGCTAGAAGAGGCTCTCAGATTGGAAACACCCCGCACCCCATATGGATAAGGCTCTGCCAACCTTTGAGGGGAAGGGACCTAACTGGACAGACTCTGCAGCCTGAGGCCAAGGCTTTGGATGCCCCAGTGAGACTGGTGGGGCCAGCTCTGCTACTCAGGGCCTCCTTCCTCCTGTCCCCTGACCTTTGGTCCCTTCCCTCCACATCCCAGGCCACAGAGTCACCTCCAGTCTGCGTTTCCCAGCTCTCAGCTCTAGCCCCTCCAGAAGCCCAGCTGTCTTCCCAGGCCTTGCTTCATCTGCACATATTCCCCTGCCCCCACCCCACACACATTCACGGTCCAACCTCAGGCTCAAATTATCCTCTCCTCTGGCAGGATGAAGGGCAGTCAGCTCCCCAGGGAGAGTGGAGACAGACAGCGCCAAATGGGCAACCCAGAGAAGGGGCCAGAGCTAAAAATGGACAGGGAGGTGTTTGTGGAGGGCCCCTCAGGCTCCTGCCCATCTGCTCGGGTTAGGGGCCCCAGTCTGTGCTGGGTAGGGGGATAGGGAGGGACAGGTGGTGCGGAAGATGGGTCTGGAGTGGCTTTAGGCTGTCCCTGACCCTACAGCTGGGTGTGGGGCCACAGCAGTCTTAAGCGACATGCCTGTCAGTCCATTTCTGGCACATACCCTGAGGCCACACTGAGACTGTGGGTTCCCGTTTGAGGGTGTGGTCTGGAGGAGGGATGGACCTCCAGCCAGGCTGCCCCCTGGCAGTTTGGCAAAGGCAGGACCTCTCTGGAGGCCTACCCGAGAATCCTGTGGGCCAGGACTGAGTGACCGGCTCTGGGGCCTCAGGGTTCCATCTGGCCCCTGGCTGCCTTCAAACAGGTGTTCAGTGGAAAGCGACTGGAGGCTGAGTTCCCCCCTCATCACTCTCAGAGCACCTTCCGGAAGACGTCGCCCACCCCAGGGGGCCCAGCAGGGGAGGGGCCCTTGCAGAGCCTCACCTGCCTCATTGGGGAGAAGGACCTGCATCTCTTCGAGAAGCTAGGAGATGGCTCCTTTGGTGTGGTGCGCAGGGGCGAGTGGGACGCCCCCTCAGGGAAGACGGTGAGCTCTCTGGGTCCTATGAGGTGTGGCAGAGGAACAGGCCTCTAAGAGACTCTGGCAGAGTCCATCCTCACCCCTCTCCCCGCCCTCCCTACTTCCCCAGCTCTGCCCTCTGGGGCAGATCTTTCCCCTTGCTGGGATGCTAGTGTAGCTGGGCACAGATCAGAAAGGGACTCCATCCTCTGGTTTAATTAGACACCTCTGTTTCTTTTTTCAATTATGAAAATAATTTACTTATTATAAAAGTTTGGACACTATTTAAAAAATAAGGAAAAACGATTGCTTGTAATCCCCTCACTCAGGGGAAGCAGAGTTAGCATTTCTGCTTTTTTTCACCCCAGGTATTTTGTTGAATTTGGTGAAGATACAAAGTTTGAATGCAGCTTTTAAAACCTTGCCTTTTCATCTTGGTATTGCATTTTACAAATTTTCCCCAGAGGGATAAGTAGCATGTATACAATAAAGCACATAGTTCTTCAGTGGACAGCTTAGTGAATTTTTATGCATGCACAGACCTCTATGACCACTGCCCAGATCATGATAAAGAGCAGTTCCAGCCCCCAGAAGCCTCCCTCCTGCCTCTTCCACTGAGTACCCTCTTCATCCAAGGGAAGCACTATTCTGATTTCTGTCACTGTTGATTAGTTTCTTGTCACTATATTTATAGCATTTTCCTTCCACACCAAAAACGTTTTTAATATTCCATTTTATTACAGCATTTTAATACTGTCATCACATTGATCATCTCTTATTTTATGGTTGATATTTAACCTGGACGTTCCCCCAGGAAGGGAAGGCCCAAGAGAGGTCAATCAGCTACCCTCTTCACAGATACCTGTGACGTGCTGGTTTCCAGATGAGCAGAGCTGAGGCAGAGATATTTGGGCTGAGTTGGAGGGAGGAGCAGGTTGGCTCAGAGTGCTGGGTCCTGGGGCCTGTCCTGACTCCGTCTGATCCCCACTCTGCACAGGTGAGTGTGGCTGTGAAGTGCCTGAAGCCTGATGTGCTAAGCCAGCCAGAGGCCATGGATGACTTTATCCGGGAGGTTAATGCTATGCACTCCCTGGATCATCGGAACCTCATTCGTCTCTATGGTGTGGTGCTCACACCGCCCATGAAGATGGTGAGTGCTATGGGCAGAGGGCAGATGTTCATGCAGGGTCTCTGCGCCTCCAGATCTGCCCCTCCTCTTGCCCGTGTGGTTAGTTACTCCCTCCATCCTGATGAAGATTCCCTGGTCCCTTACCTGATGTAGCAGAGTGGCTTCCGGTGGCCTGGCCTGGCACTGTGTTCACTGGAGCCCATGTCCATCATTGGATTTAGTTTGTGCTCATTGGCAGAGAGTTGCTCTCACAGAAGGGGCTGGCCCTAGAGTCCTAGAGTTTAGTGTTTAGAAATTCTTAGTGTTTAGAATCTGAGCCTCTGTGGGTTGCTTCTCTCAGGGACTTGGGTTCCCACGTTACCTGGAGGGAGAGGCTTGGGAAGCTGTAGAACTCTCAGAGTTCCCCTGAGGGCAGGCCAGGAAGGAGCATCCAGCATGGGGCACTGAGGGAGGGGCAGGGCTCAGCCACGCTTATTCCTCCTGCCTCCTCCGTGGCCTCAGGTGACAGAGCTGGCGCCGCTGGGATCATTGTTGGACCGGCTGCGCAAGCACCAGGGCCACTTCCTCCTGGGGACTCTGAGCCGCTACGCCGTGCAAGTGGCTGAGGGCATGGGCTACCTAGAGTCCAAGCGCTTTATTCACCGTGACCTGGCTGCCCGGAATCTGCTGTTGGCCACCCGTGACCTGGTCAAGATTGGGGACTTCGGGTTGATGCGTGCACTACCCCAGAATGACGACCACTATGTTATGCAAGAGCATCGCAAGGTGCCCTTTGCCTGGTGAGGGACGGGTGCTGCTGGCTCACAGGGCCTGGACCCTGTCCACAGGGCCTGGACCCCATCCTGCCCCTCCTGGTCCCTGCATACCCAGGCCTCAGAGTTTCCAAGGCTTCTATACATACCACAACAGCCTTTGTCTTCTCTGGGTCTGGGGTGCCCTTCTTGTGTGCAGTCCATTCACTCACCCATCCAGGAATTCTCTGGGCCTGTGTACCAGGTATTGTGGTGCATGGGGATAAGTGCTGCAGGGGCTCAAAGAGGCATCCTATAGGACTCTGTATTAAGCTTTCGAAATATCAGAAGTTCACCAGTCAGACTGGTTGGCAAGTATGTTTCAGGTGGAGCTAGCAGCAGGCAGGGCCAGACCGTGCTGGGCCTTGTAGGCTGACCAGGGATGTTTGTCTGCACACTGAGGTGCTCCTTGGCCCTTCCCTGGCCCTTGTGTGAGCTTGTCCTGTACTGAAACCATAGTGGTCCACTAGCTTTGGAGGCACCCAGAGGAGTGTGGTCTCCTTGCTTTGGGGTGGGAGGAGTAGATCTAGTTCTTGCCAGTGCACTCTTCTCACCCAGGATGTATGGTCACCCTAATTCATAACTGATTTCATATGCACAGTGACCACACATTTCAGATTGTGCCTGTTGTCCTGGAGTAACTAACAGCACCCCCTTGATACCCAAGCATCCTGGTTTGGATGGTAAATTATAAGGTCCCCTTACAATAGCACAGTGAGGTGAGCAGATTATTATTACTCACATTTCACTCTGTACCTCGGCCCACCGTGGGATACCCTTTTGCTGGCCTCACTGCAGTGACATTTCTCTTCCTCATCCAAACGGGAGTCCCAGAGGGAGTGTGGGATGTTTGGGTGAAGCAAGTGTAACTGTTTCTACCCGTTTTGGTTCTTTCCCAGACCCTATCCAAATTTCCCACCCACACCTTCCTGCTGAAATGACCCAAATCCCAGGATCCTGCCCCAAATCCGGAAATTGTCATCCTCCCACCACAATTAGAAAACAGCCTGAGATCTTTTCCCCTCCCCTTCACCAACTCTTGGAGCCTCTGGCCTCCCGGCTTCCATGACCTGGGAACATCACCCTCGTCCTACCCCAGGCTCCCTGTGAATAAAGACATGAGCATAGATGATTTTCTCTGTGCATCCCATAGTCAAAAAGTCCTGTCCCTATTCACTTCGTACCTGTCCCCAATACCCTGAGGCTGGCACACAGGGTGACAACACATTTGTTGAATGAATACATTCTGTCCTTTGGGCTGATGTGGGTGGGCATGCTCTGAAGGGCCTTCTTTTGACCCCTGCCTCTGCCAGGTGTGCTCCCGAGAGCCTGAAGACACGTACCTTCTCCCATGCCAGTGACACCTGGATGTTTGGGGTAACATTGTGGGAGATGTTCACCTATGGCCAGGAACCCTGGATTGGCCTCAATGGCAGTCAGGTGAGTGGCTGGAGATGTGCTCCCTGCAGGGTGGGTGGGGGTTGATTTGGTTCCTGGCCCCAACCTGCCCCTGTTGGAACTAGCTCTTACTTGCTGGAGTCCCTGTCCCCCTGGCCCGGTGTCTACATGACCTCTCAAATAGCTGAGCAAAGAGAAGAACCCTCAGTGGTTAGGAGAGGGTCAGACTAGGGCTTGCTCACATCCTTTTCCCTTGCCATAGCCACCTATCCAGAGGCCCCAGCCAGGGGATAAGGGTCAGAGGCCTGGGGATAGGCTTCCGGAGACAGACCTTTTCTTTGGGGTGCAGGCATGGTGGCCCACAGCTCCAGTTGCTCCATGGGCTGCAGGGAAGGTGGGAAGTGAAGAGCTGGGTGCTCTGCTTGTGCTTAAACTGTACCACCCCACCGCCAGATTCTGCATAAGATTGACAAAGAGGGGGAACGTCTGCCGCGGCCTGAGGACTGCCCGCAGGATATCTACAATGTCATGGTTCAGTGCTGGGCTCACAAGCCAGAGGACAGACCCACCTTTGTGGCCCTGCGGGACTTCCTGCTGGAGGTGAAGGCTGTTCTGCCCGTGGGGGTTGGGGTATTCCAGCAGGGGTCAGTCCCAGGGTGGGCACTGACCTGTCTCTGCCCCCAGGCCCAGCCCACTGACATGAGGGCCCTTCAGGACTTTGAGGAACCAGACAAGCTGCACATCCAGATGAACGATGTCATCACCGTCATCGAGGGAAGGTAGGGAGCGTGAGGCTGCACCTGCACTGCCTTGAAGGGTGCAGGGTGAGGGGGCCTGCTGGCTGAGAGCTCTTCTGCCTCCAAGGTTCCCATGACAACATAGGCTGTGGGGAGCCTGAGCTGTGCACTAAGGGGAAGATAGGCCTGAGTCCAGTCTTGAGCGCCTGGGGTTAAGTACCAGATGCTGCTGCTAAGAGGGGTTTTCCCTGCCACCCTTCCACCCTTTTCCCACTCGGCTCCAGCCCCGGCTATGTGGGTCACAGCCAAACTGCCAATATGGTGAGGTGTAGGAAGTGGCTCAGCTTGGCCTTAGTGCCTCAGCTAGGGACTCTGGAACTGCTGAACATTCCTCTCATCCTCTCTCTCTTCCCTTCCCGCCTCCTCCCAGGACAGGGACTCTGGCCTACCCACCTGGGCACCTATCAGTACCCCAAAGCAGCCCCACCCTCTTCCTGGCAGCCTCTGCCCTCCCACCCAGCCCCACTGCCCCCTCCTAGGGCTCCCCTCTGTTTTCTGCTGGGCTGCCCACCTGGTCTCCTTTGTCCCTAGTCCCCATCCCTGGGCCTCTTTTCCTTACCCCTCACCCCAGACACCTGGGACACACATCTCTGCCTCCAGGCAGCATCTCCTGAGTCATGTCTCCTACCTGTAGCCCCTATTTAAGTCCTTCTGCTAAGGAGGCCCTACCCACCAGTCACCCCACCCTCTGTTATCTGATGCCCAGGGCTGCTGAGGAACTGGTTGGGGCAGGGCAGGCTTGAGGTGCCTTTGGGGTAGGGGGTGAGCATGGAGGACCAGGAAGAGGAGCAAGGCAGAGGAAATCCCCTGTGCTCCCGGCTCCTCTGACTCAGAGCCAGGCAGGGATGAGGACAGGGGTCGCTTCCCACAGAGCCCTTTCTACCTGGGCTTCAGGTTTGGGGGTCTGGGGCCTTTAGTTCATTCAGTCCTGTGCCTCATGGGGTGTTGGTGAGAGGGGAGAGCTTCTGCATGGAGTCAGTGATAGAGTAGGCCCTGGAGCCCAGGCTGGCTGTGGAGGAATGTGACCTGGCCCACTCTGGCACCAGCACCTCTTCCCCGGGCCAAGGCTCACCTACCTAGCCTTCGGGCCCACTATCTGAGAATATGAATGACATATCAACAAGTTGTGGGGGTGGAGGTTTGGGGAGTTAGTGGTGGTAAACGAAAGCAGAAAGCTTTTAGAAGGAGAGAGGCTCAGGGGACCAGGAAGGAAGGTAGTCTGTGGGTTTGGCACTGAGGAGGCAGACAAGGGACTGGGGAGCATTCTGGAAATAGGCAGATTAGGGTGAGGGCCTGTCTAGAGGGGCATGGCAGGGCCTTGAGTCAGAAGTCTGGACCTATATCCATTCCCACCTCCAGAAGCAGGAGGACCTTGAACCTGACCCCACTTGTGCACCGTAGCCCTCAGGTCTTTACCTCCCCCATCCCTTGCTCTCAGTGGGGACCCAGTGTTCCCCAGTGGTGACTCAGTTTCTTCTTGTGTTCTTGGGGTGTGTGTCTCTGGAGCTGGCACCCTGGGTTACCACCAGAGCTAGGCGGGCAACAGGTGGGGCCTCAGGGGAGCCGCTCCTCTTGGAAGCCACCATGGTCGTGCCCTGCCCTGCCCTTGGCGTCACAGCCTCCGGTTGGCCCGGGCTGCTGGCTCCGCAGCTGCCTGCCAGTGTGGGCTTGCTGGTCTCCTCCTCCGGGGCCACGGCCGACTTGGACCACAGCGTCTGCTCTTGGTTCCTGGAGCTGCTCAGGAGGTGGGAGGTTAGGGGCAGGAGGCCACAACAGCCGGTGAGGCTTTGGGGGTGGGCCTGTGTGCGGATGGTACCCGAGCTTTAACTCTGCCCCCTTGTTTTTTCAGTGTCCAGATGTCTCTCTGTTTGTTTGGCTGACTCTGTCTCCATGTCTCCCGGTGGAGGGGCTCTCTGTTCATGTGTGTCTTTTTGGGTCTGGGCTTGTACGTGTGGGTCTCTGTTTCTGCGTCTCCTCTTTGCCTGGCTCGCAGCTCTGTTTCTGCTCATCTGTCAGCCTTGGACTCCTCTTGCAGAAGCTGTGCCAGTGTTAGTTTCCAAGTTGAGTCTGAGAGCCCCCTTGTCCTGGCTCCGATTGCTTCTGTAGGCTCAGTGTTTCTCGGGGTTGCAGGCGGTGGGCAGAGACAGGACACCTAGATGCATTGCCGAGCTTGCGAGGTGCTGTCTAGATGGAGGGACAAATGATGAGCTGGGTCTTTTCCAGGGGGTCTTACTTGGAAATTAGGATGGCTGGCAGCTGTTTCATACTCTGTTTTTATAGATCTAGAGAAGGGAGACAGGTTTTGAAGTCCATCTTCTGGGCCTTGGCCTGGCGTAGTCCCTGGAGCCTCTGCTTCCAGTGGTAGGTTGGCAGCAGGGTGGGGGTAGGGTGGGACACAAGGGGCTGGGTTGTCCCTCAAAACCAGGGGCTGCCTGGGTCTCTCAGAGAGAAGTGAGTGGGGTGGGTTTTTGAGCAGAAAGTTCAGGCAACATTTATCAGCCATTTCTAGACTCCTTTAGACCAGGAGTGGCTCAAGGGGCTGAGGTTTCCAGAAGCTGCTCCCAAACAGAGCAGGGTCAGCCTGTGGCAGTTCTCAGCTCGGGCCTCGGCTTCCCATGTGCCACTGAACTTCTTGCCTGTCCCCGGATGCTGACAGGCAGCAGGAAAGAGAGCTCATGCTGGAGGTGCTGGGCCCTTTTCCCCTTCTCCTAGAGACTTCTGTCTGCCCTGCAGTATCTGTCTGCCCATGGTAGGCCTGGCCCTCCTGTTGCTATGGAGACTCTGGCCTGTTCAAGGAGGGGGAGTGGCCATGGCCAGTGCAGGCGGGTGGGGAGGGTGGCCTCAGTCTTCTCTGAGTCCCTGGTACTTCAGCCCTGTCGATTCTCAGAGGGGGACAGGGTGGGCAGCACGATACAGCATTGGCCATCTCAAGACTTACATTTGAGCCTTGTCAGGAGGATGCTGCTTCCCAGGGTGTCTGTCTTTCCTACACTTTCCCTGCCCTCCAGCTCCCCTCCCGTAGTAGGAAAGATCTTCTAGGAAGTGATGTCAGGACTCCCAGCAGGCCTGGAGGCTCTTGCTGTTGGCCATACCTGTAATAAAGAGAGGTGGGTTGGCGTCTCTCACTCTCAGAAGCGGGTCCAGAGGAGCCACTGTGTGTTTGGCTGTGCTGTCAAAAGGAAGGGGGTGGAGGGAGTGACCTGTCAGTCTGGCCTTGCTCAGGGTTGACACAGGGTAGACAGGATCACAGGGTGGAACTGGCCTTGGACATGATTCCATTCTACTTTGAACTATCTCTCTGCCCAGCCACCTCTCTCACCCAGGTTAATGAGCACCTCTGAAGAGGTGTGAGAGCAGAGTCCAATGTCCAGCCTGGGGTTGATGTCTGAGAAGGTCCGTGAAGGGGCACGCAGAACCCAGGGAGCCAGTGGGTACAGGGGTGAGGAGGGGGAGAGCAGCAGTGGGGTCCCCTGGTGTCAGGCATCCCCCTCTTCACCCTGCTTCATGGGAGGACCTTGACCTTAGCCAGCCCGGTGGACTGGGGTGCTGGGGGCATTTCTCTCCTGGGAATGGCCCTGCTATTTTCCGATGGGCTTTCTCCCTTCCTGGGTGTTGTCCTCTCTTCCTTCCTTTCCTGCCCTTCCCACCCCAGGGCAGGGTGTAATCACAGGGCTGCTGTGTCTGGTGGTAGGCTGGTCAGCGGCCCTGTTTATGGGGAGGCTGGGCTCCCAACCCTCCCCCGCCCCACCTCTTGGCTTCCCCAGCACTGCTATGCTCGTGGGGTTTGACTTGTGATCTCCAGAGCAGGCTGTTTGAGGTCGTGCCGCCCCAATGGGCCACGTCACCTCACAGAGGAGGGTCCAGGAGCTCAGCCCCCATCCACCCTTGGTCCCTATGGTCTGACTCCAGTTTGGAGGAGACTTTGACACTCCTGGCTGCACAGGTCGGGGTTGACTGGGTGTGCACACGTGTCCACCACAGCAGCATGAAGCTGCACTACCTCTGCCTTAGCCCGGATTCTGCCCATGTTATCAGGTATGAGTGATCCTAGCATAGCTGCATCTTGCCACTTGAAGTGTTCAGGAGGGTAGCCTTCTGCCCTAACCCTCACCCCATGCTCGGGCTTAGGCAGAGGTTCTGTGTCTGAGATCAGAGTGAGAGGCTGGTGGTCCCACAGTCCAACCATACTGGGAGGCTGGGTCCCCTTATGGACCCCTTATTTAAGACAAGAGTAGAGCTCCCCAGGAGATGGCTGGGGGTAAGGGCACAGGTCCCACAACCCCGCCTAGAGGTGGTGGAAAGCACTGGAAATACAAACAATGGTGATGGGAAGGCGTGGGTTGCTTACAGTGTTTCCAAATGCACTTGGGGCTGCCTGTAGGAGATAGAGTGTGGTTGGGGGACTTGGCTCCCAGCCCAGTGCTAAGGCCATGGTGTTCCCTTGGCCCCTGCAGCTCAGGATTCCCGGGAAGAGAAGAGCAAGGTCAGGTGGCCAGAGGGTAGGGGTCCAGGCCTTGCCAGGGAGGAGGGAGGCAAGGCAGATTTATAGGAAGGGTGATAGCTTGCAGACAAACAGCTGAATTTGAATCCTGGGTCTGCTGCGATCTGTCTGGAAACTGTAGGCAAGTCCTGTCACTTGTTTGAACCTATGTGCTTATTTGTAAACTGTAGGAAAAGGCTGTCTGATCCACCTAAGTATCTTAGGGTAAGGTGTGTATAAACAGCCAGGCCCTGTACTGGGGGAGTGACAGGTCGTGGGGCAGCCAGGCTGATGCCTGAGACCACCCTGGTCTCAGGGCCATAGCCCTTGGGTCCCCTTCTGCCAAGGTGGTCAGGTATCATGGCTGGACAGAGCTTGGAATTAAAAGGGTCCCAGTCCCTGGGGGCACCCCGCCTCACCCTGGTGTTTACCATGTCATCTCTGTTGAGCAGGGCTGAGAATTACTGGTGGCGCGGGCAGAACACCCGGACACTGTGCGTGGGGCCCTTTCCTCGCAACGTGGTGACCTCCGTGGCTGGCCTTTCCGCCCAGGACATCAGCCAACCCCTGCAGAATAGCTTCATCCACACAGGACATGGTGACAGTGACCCCCGCCACTGCTGGGGCTTCCCCGACAAGATTGATGAGTGAGTGTGTTTGTGGGAGTGGGAGCTACCTATGGCTCTGGAGTCAGCAGCCCCTCCCTGGGCATGCAGGCTCTGACTGGCTTCCAAGGTCCTTGTCACAACCTCAGGGCAGAGAGTTTCTTACTGCCTGAAAGCTGTTCCCCATAGGCAGGACTGGGGTTAGGAGCCTCGGAGAATGGCGGCACACTTCTGTTTGGTAGAAGCCCCCCACCATAAGCACCAACCTTAGGAATGTGGCCTTGGGAACAGCCTCTGGAAGGAGTTCAGCAGGAAGGCTTCAGTCATGCCCCCTAGTGTTTGTGTAGAGCCTGGGAGATGGAGCCTGCCCCATCAAGCCCTGGGGGTGTGCACAGGTCCCAGGGGGTGAGCTAGGGGTGCAGAGAAAGAGCTCCCTATGGGGAAACCCCAGGAGGAAGGTTAGGCAACAACCCCCCCTGCTCCCGCCTGCTCACTGTCTACCTGACAGGGCGTTCAGTTTCCTTTAAGTGAAAGGATGAAGTCACTGGGGGGCATCTGGGGAGGTCACCGAGGAGAAGAGTTAGTCACTTCCTGGGTGCCCCACCCCAGCGAGATACTGGCTCCTCAGCCCAGGCTTCATGCCTCTCTGCTGGCCCCAAGGGGCTTCAAGGCAGCCCTTTCTCCTCTGACTTCTCCTGACACCCGGTTCTGCCCCCTGAGAGGCATGGTGAATCAGGCCTGCCGTCTTGCCCCCACACACCAGAGCCCAGAGCCCTGGGGGGCAGCTGGTGAGAGCCAGTGCGGGCCGGAGGGAATTGGGGCGAGGTGTGTAGACGCCCTCCAGAAGGCGGCCCTCTGCCCTGCTCCTGGCGTGCTGCAGCCAGCCAGTTCTGTCCCTGCCCTTTCTCCCTGACACCCTCCCTGAGTACAGTCTTCAGGGAGTTGCAAGTCCTGGTCTCCAGACCCAAGTCTGCATGGGGATTGGACAAGATGGTACCCTGCATGCCCTCAGGGTTTTGTTCTCCGCCTGACCCCAGGCATCTCCTCCTGAGGTTCCCCCAACCATCACCACTCCACACCCTTCCCCAGCCTCCTCCCCTCAGACCTGGTTCTTTCCCCACAGACTGTACCTGGGAAACCCCATGGACCCTCCTGACCTGCTGAGCGTGGAACTGAGCACCTCCCGACCCACCCAGCTTCTAGGAAGGGTGAAAAGTAAGATCCCAGCTCCCCAGTGCCCCCTAGTTATCAGCTGCCCAGGAAGAGGCACTGTCTTGTGCAGACACTCTGAGCGGCTGTTTTGGCTCTGGGACAGTTGGGCCAGGGCTACAGGGGGACAGCTGTGCCCTGGCTCCGGCTGGGTGTGGGGTGGAAGATGAGAGGCAGCTGTATCCGCCGAGGTGGGCATCCTCAGCCAGCCCTGTGTTGGCCTGCCCACCTCAGCTTCCCTTCTCCCTCCTTCCCGCCGTGCTCAGATGCTGGCTTTCCTCACCCCCCTAATCCTGCTGTCCTCTCCCGAGCCAAAACCACCCCACGGGCTTCATGTTGGCCAGGAGCCTCATCCATCTCCTGGATCCTGTGCCTGTCGTTCCGGAACCCAGTTTTCCCCATCCTGCCGCCCCATTGCTTCCCATTGCTCTTGGGTTTGTACATTCACTCGCTCCTATTCACTGCCCTCTCTGTCTCTCTCCACACACTGCCCTCTAGTCTGGCTGTCTTCCCTCCCCTGTCCTCTGTCTCTCATGCTCTGTCCCCTCCACTCTCCGCATGGCCTTTCTTGCAGGGGAGCCTCCACCTCGCCCACCTCAGCCTGCCATCTTCGCTCAGAGTAAGTGGGGCTGCTTTCGATGCCTTGGCCCCTGCCCCCGCCCCCTCTCTCCTCTCATTCCTCCTCTCCTTCTGGAAGGTACAGAGCCCTGGTGGGCTGGCTGAGCGGGAGGGGAGGTGGGGTGTGTGCTGTGAGCTTGTGCTGCTGACCTGGCCCAGCATGGCTGCCTCTCCCCCGACTCCCAAACGCCTGGGCTCCAGGACCAATTGTGTGGTCCTGGTGCCACCCCTCTCCACCACCTGGCCCTGCTCTACTCCCTTTGGGACCTGCAAAGGCTGTGTCTGGGCTTTCATGGTGGCAGGTCAGGAGCTCTGTGCTCTCCCAAGGACAGCTCCTGTTGCCCTTAATGGTGGGGATTGCCCGCAGCCTGCTGCCTGCACTAGTGGTGTGCCGTGTGCCGTAACGGGGTGGGGATAAGGGATTGCCAACCAGGCCCGGGAATCCGGGGTACCTGGGGTCTTGTGTGCTCGGGTGTCAGGCAGGCAGGTGTGGGGCGTTGCTTGCTCTAGCTGAGGTGGATGCAGGGCTCATCAGCCCGTGTAGAGAGCTAATGGAGTCCAGAGCAAGTCCTGTCCTTCCGTGTGAATAGGGTTGGTGTGCTTGGAGAGTTTTGGCAGCTGAGGGCTAACCTCTGGTGGCATTGGGAGTGGGGAGTTGGTGGAAGACACTCCTCTTTCTTCCCATCCCCCTGACACTGCTGTCTCGTTGGGATCTCCGTTTCTATCCTAGAGCCAACCTACGACCCGGTGAGTGAGGACCAGGACCCTCTGTCCAGCGACTTCAAGAGGCTGGGCCTCCGGAAACCAGGCCTGCCCCGTGGGCTGTGGCTGGCAAAGCCCTCAGCTCGGGTGCTGGGCACCAAGGCAGGGCGTGGCGGCGGGAGTGAGGTCACGCTCATTGACTTCGGCGAGGAGCCTGTTGTCCCCGCCCCACGGCCCTGTGCACCCTCACTGGCACAGCTGGCCATGGACGCCTGCTCCTTGCTGGACAAGACCCCACCGCAGAGCCCCACGCGGGCACTGCCCCGGCCCCTGCACCCCACGCCCGTGGTGGACTGGGATGCCCGTCCGCTGCCCCCACCTCCTGCCTACGATGATGTGGCCCAGGATGAGGATGACTTTGAGGTCTGCTCCATCAACAGCACTCTGGTGGGTGCAGGGGTCTGTGCGGGGCCCAGCCAGGGTGAAACCAATTATGCCTTTGTGCCTGAGCAGGCACAGCTCCTCCCTCCCCTGGAGGACAATCTGTTCCTCCCACCCCAGGGTGGGAGCAAGCCGCCCAGCTCGGCCCAGACCGCAGAGATCTTCCAGGCACTGCAGCAGGAGTGCATGCGGCAGCTGCAGGTCCCGGCTGGCCCCCTGGTCCCTTCACCCGGCCCAGCCCCAGCGGGTGAGGACAAGCCCCAGGTGCCCCCCCGGGTGCCCATCCCCCCGAGGCCAACTCGCCCACGCGGTGAGCTGTCTCCAGCCCCCTCTGGCGAGGAGGAGGTAGGGCGGTGGCCTGGACCTGCCTCCCCTCCCCGGGTGCCTCCCCGGGAGCCCCTGTCCCCTCAAGGCTCCAGGACCCCTAGCCCCCTGGTGCCACCTGGGAGCTCCCCGCTGCCGCCCCGGCTCTCAAGCTCACCTGGGAAGACCATGCCCACCACCCAGAGCTTCGCCTCAGACCCCAAGTATGCCACGCCCCAAGTGATCCAGGCACCCGGCCCACGGGCTGGTCCCTGCATCCTACCCATTGTCCGCGATGGCAAGAAGGTCAGCAACACCCACTACTACCTGCTGCCCGAGCGCCCACCCTACCTGGAACGCTACCAGCGCTTCCTGCATGAGGCCCAGAGCCCTGAAGAGCCGGCCCCCCTGCCTGTGCCCCTGCTGCTGCCCCCACCCAGCACTCCAGCCCCCGCCGCCCCCACTGCCACTGTCCGACCGATGCCCCAGGCTGCCCCAGACCCCAAGGCCAACTTCTCCACCAACAACAGTAACCCAGGGGCCCGGCCACCAGCCCTGAGGGCCACTGCGCGGCTGCCACAGAGGGGCTGCCCTGGGGACGGGCCAGAGCCTGGACGGCCAACAGATAAGATCCAGATGGTGAGTATCCGGCCTGGCTGCTGGGCGGAGGGGCAGGGGCCCAAGGGCCCCGGAGAAATGGGCCCAAGTGGTGCTGATGGGTAGGTGGGTGGGTGTGCCCAGCTGCAGGCCATGGTGCATGGGGTGACCACAGAGGAGTGCCAGGCGGCCCTGCAGAGTCACAGCTGGAGCGTGCAGAGGGCTGCCCAGTATCTGAAGGTACCACCACCTCCTGCCCACTCTGGCTTTCAGGGACCCTAAAGACTGGCTCTGCCGCTCTCACCTCCCTTGCCCCTCCTCACCATCCTGCCTCTGGCTGTCCTCTCCCCGACCCGAGCCCATGTCCCCAGCCCCAGTGTGTCCCATGGCTCCGCCCTCTGCTCCTCAGGTGGAAAGGCTCTTTGGCTTGGGTCTGCGGCCACGAAGCGAGTGCCACAAGGTGCTGGAGATGTGTGACTGGAACTTGGAGCAGGCCGGCTGCCACCTCCTGGGCTCCTGCGGCCCCGCCCACCACAAGTGAGTGAGCCCTGCACTCGAGGGCCTGGTGGGGCCACACAGGGCCAGGGACACGGGCCTGACCAGCTGGGAGGAGGGAGGGCCGCCCCGACCCTGGGAGGCAGGCAGTTCTGGGTGAAAACAGTTTCTCCTGAGCACATTTAGACTTTGTAGCCACTTGGTGCAAAAGGACTAATGAGTGAAGAGAGGGCACTGGAGCCTCTCCCCTTGTGAGGGCTTGCGTCCCAAGCCCCAAACAGCACCCCGAGCCTGCGCCAGGGAGCAGCACTTTAGGGCCCAGTGATTTAAATATATTTCTCACCTCTCTGTGTCATATTTCAATTTAAAGTTTTAATGCCATTTTAATGCATGCTTAATCAGAAATAATCTCGTTACTTTGCTGTTAAAAATTTATATATGTACGTGTAACAAATGATACAGATAAAAGTGATCTGTAGTATAAACATAAATAAATACATCATAAATGAGAATTTTATCAAGTCAAAAAGTAGAGATATGGGTAGATCCCAGCATTGTCCCCAGAGGGATGCTGGTGGGTGTGGGGTTTTGGAGCTGGTAGGCCCTGGTGGCAGATAGCTAGAGTTAGAGCCCAGCCTTCTGCTCAGGGGCGGCGTCAGGGATGGCTTGGGCACACTTCATGACCTCTCCGTCCTCATCTGTAAAATGTGTACAAATGAGGGGTACCTGGCTGGCTCAGTCAGTGGAGTGTGCAGTCTTGGGGTCGTGACTTGTAGCACCACTTTGGGAGTAGAGATTACTCAGGAAAAAATAATCGGTACAAATGACAGTATCTACCTCATTGATTAGAAGAAACGAGGATTCGTCTGTCAAATCACACAGCAAGTGTCTGGCACATGGAACACAACCACCGAGTGTCAGCTATTAACCTGTGGTTATTCTTACTAATTTGTGTCCAAATAAACTTAGGCTTTACCATGCCTGTTGCCCTCTGATAGTCTAATACTCGGTAGTGCTGTTCTCTTTTTTTTTTTTTTTTTAATTAAAAAAAGGCATCCCAGGATGAGAAGTTCCAAGATTATTGCTGACTTTTCAACCGATTAGCCCACCACCAAGAGGCCCTCTTGCGCCCACGCACTCTAGACATTGTTGATCGGCCCCTGTGTTGATAGAGTGGCTTTCTTGTTGTTTCCGTCCTTTAGGCGCTGAGATGTCTGGAGAGCCTAGAGGGTCTGCCCTGAAGGAATCACTTGAACCTGTCCATCTGACAAGGGTGGGGAGAAGCCCTGCCCAGGCCGGGAGGACCTGCTGCCACTTGCTGCTCCCGGTGGCAGAGCAAAGCCAAGGCAGCAGGAGACCAGGAGCCCCGCCTTGCCATCCCTCCCTCACCCAGTGCTGTCCCTGCAACTTTGGATCAGCTCTTGGTGCCCTTAGCCAAGGGGTGGGAAGGAGCTCCGTGAAGGCAGGCCTGGTGGCCGCCTCAGCAGGTCCTGCAGCTGACCTGCCTCTGGCTCCGGCCCCTGGTGGGGCCCACGGCTAGAGTGTGTTTCCACGCTCTGCTGGTGGGGAAGCTGGGCTTGCCTCGTGCAGGGAGGATGTGTTGGCCACACAGAAAGGCGGCCCAGCACCCAGCAAGCCCTCCCCAGGGCAGGGTCCCTCTCCAGGGATCCCCTGGTGGGCAGTTGGGGTGTCAGAGAGAATGTGACTTGTGGACTCGTCATGGATATGTTATGGGACTTAGCTGGTCTTAGGATCTTGTGCCTGGAAATAGCCCTGAGTGGCTCAGGAAGCAGAACAAGGGTGCCAGATTGTCCTCTGGCAGGGACCAGGGCCCAAGGCCCCAGGGTTGGAAGGAGACCAAGGGGGCAGCTGCCCTGGAGGGATACCAGTGCTTCCTCTTTGACCCAGCTCCTCCCCTGTGCTGTTCTGTGTTTTCCTACCAGCCTGTGTCAGCCAAAGTTGCTGCCCCACCTATGGATACCTGCTTCTTCCAGAGAAATAAAGTTAGTTTCTATTTTATGTTACTTACTTGCACCTGCCTGTTTCTTTGCCTCTTGGTCAGCAGCCTGAACCCCAGGGTTTACTGATCTGTGCAGGGCAGCAGTCCTCCTACGCCATCTGTGGACAGAGGGAGGAAGTGCGGGCCTGGGTGACACTGGCAGAGGGGCCGAGCCCCACTGATACAGTCACTGACTCACAGTCCCCATGGTTTTGCTGGAGAGTTCAAGAAGACCGAGTATTCTGCAGGGGAGAGTATGATTACTCCCCTCGCTAGAGCTAAGCCAGAACCTTTAGTAATGAGGAAAGCTTCACTATGATGTTTTTCTGAATGTTTTGTATGGTTCAAAATTCAAAAGGTATTGAAGAGTCTTCCGTGAAGTCTACCACCCCATCCGCCACCTCTCCTCCCCAGAGGCTGCCTTCTTGTTTTTTTCACTTACGGTACATTCTGAAGAGTTACGTGGCCATTGTGAAAGAGCGCCCCCATTCTCCTTCAGGGGTGCGTGGGTGTGTGGATGTACCAGACCCCTTGGGCTGCTTCCAGTCCTTTGCAGCTATAACCGTTGATGCAATAAATGGCGTACATGGATTAGTTTTCACTTGCAAGTCAGTCTGAAGGATGAGTTCCCAGCAGTGGAACTCCTGAGTGCAAGAGTCTGCAGTGGTGATGGGTCTTGCTAAATTGCTCTCCACAGAGGAGGCTGTTCCCATGGCCACAGCCACCAGCGTGTGAGAACTCTATGTGTGTTTCGGAGCTTTCTGCTTTGGGCCAGTGAGGCGGGTTTCTGTAGTTTTTGCATTTCCCTGATGGGTGAATAAAGATTGCAAAAAATGATTTGGACCATTTATATTTCCTTTTCTGTCAGCTGCCTATTAATACCCTTGGCCCATTTGAAAAGTGAATCATTAGTCTGTTACTGGTCCTTAGGAAATGACTGGATGAAGGCAATAGGCTCTTTGAGCTTCACCATGTGATCTGAACTTTAGGAAGACAGCTAAATCATGAGAGGGGAAGCTGGTGGTTTAGGTTTATTAAAAACAACACAAAGGCCATTTAGGATAGACCTGGGTGCGGTCTGTGTGTCTGCTGCTCCGAACATGACTGCATGGTGGGCCCTCAGGCCTGGGAGATTTGGGGCCTTCAGATCCAGACATGTTCTGAATACCCTGTGTACTAAGTTAAGAATTCAATTATATTTAACTGCAATTTAAACATTTAGTCAAAGGCTGCCTGGGTGGCTTAGTCAGTTAAGCGTCTGACTCTTGATTTCAGCTCAGGTCATGATCTCACAGTCCGTGAGTTTGAGCCCCATATTGGGCTCTGTGCTGGCAGCTGACATCACGAAGCCTGCTTGGGATTCTCTCTCTCTCTCTCTCTCTTTCTCTCTGCCCTTCCTCAGCATGCACTCTCTCTCAAAACAAATAAACATTAAAAAAATATTTAGTCAAAATATATCACCCAAGAGAAAAAGTATTGTTATCTTTGGGCTTTGCTATTAGATCTGTATTCCTTTCTCCGCTCTGTTTGATCTTGGAGAAGTTACTTAACCTTTCTGAGCCTATAATCTGGGGGACAGTAATCCCTGCTTTTTAGAATGGTGGTGCAGATTAAGTGAGATTGCACAGGTTAAGTATTTTACTTAGTGCATGGGCCATGTATATGTACCCAATAAACTATAATCATTATGCATTTTAGTTTTTCACGTTCCTGCTGTCTCTGTCACTCAGTAGCTTACGTTATACACTGATGCACATCTCTGTGTGCAGTTGTCTTCTCTTCCCAGTTTCCCTTAATTTCATTTTAATTTTTTGAAGTAATTTTCTTTTGCTACAAAGTCATTCCTTTTTATAGATCATGGACATTTTTGACTCCCATTTTATTAAATGCTGTTTTTTGGTAAATTATGGTAGAGCTAGTACATTTCAGAAAGATATTTTTCAAGGGTGACACCAAAGGATCTGTGGGCTCCTCAGAGGATCGGGAAACTCCATGTGCTTTTCTTGCCAGATACACAGTCCCGAAATCCTAGGGGCTTCCTGTCATTTTTCTCCCTTCTAACTAGCCTGCCATTTTTGCGAGCATCTCCCGGGTTTGTTGAAAAGATCTTAAGGGAGGATGTTGAAAAAGCTGGCCCAGGTTTGTCTGCCAACAAGGAGAATCAATAAATCAGCAAAGATTCACTGGATATATTATGGAGTCAAGTCCTGAAGAGGGAATATAAGCCGAACAGTCTGTCCAGAGGACTGTGACATTATAACAAGGTGATAAGTGCTCTAAGATCATAATGTGACAGATGCCTCCTGAGCAAAGGAGGTGGCTCCTGAAGGAGGTGACCTTGTGCTGACCTGATGGGGAAGAATTGGCATATGTCAGGAAGTTGAGGGGGCATGCAAACATTGCAGGCAGAGGGAACTGACTTGTAAGGGCTCAGGTTTGGTAAGGCTCGAGGCCATCCTTTGGTTGTGTTTTTGGGATGAGCTGGAGGTAGCTTTTATGTGATCCTACTTCTGGGGGCAGTTCTGCATCATGAAGCCACTGGTGTGATAGCCTGAGGCCTTTTGACCATGTAGATGAGAGGAGACAGCAGAGAATAAGCAGAGGAATGTCATTCTCTGTTTTTAAGAGAACTCTGCTTAAAAGTGGGTCGCTGCTCCACTTTAACCGTGAGTGGAGGAAAGATCTAGTAGATGTGTCTCACTGCACACTGGTATTCTTAATTTGAAAAAAAATAATTTTTACAGAAATTTGACCTTGGGGAATGGAACGATCTCCAACTCCTGGTTCCTAAAGACCAATCCAGTGCCAGTGGCGGTCTAGGGTCAAGTTTTGGTCTGAGTTGAGGTAGTAAGAATAAGAACCATACAGCAGAGTTTTTCTTAAAATGTATCCAAGTTCAAGGACTGCCTTTATTCTGAGATTTTGTCTTCCTGCATTTTTGGTATCGAAATGGTTATTTTTGTGTAGTCATGGCAGTGATAGTGGCAGGTGATAAACTTGTCCCCGTGCCGTTATTGGTAATGCTATATCAGCACACTCTCTCCAGTTATTATAAGGATCCCTGAAATCAACTTCGGAACCGCAGGGCAGAAGTGCTTTTGTGTTACGCAGCACCACCTATTGACCAAAAAAGACATTGCAGTCAGGCTAAATTTCAAATGACAGAGAGATACCATTGTGTGTAAAAGTCATTGCCCAATAAATCCATTAAATCCAAAAGCTGCTGGCCCAGGCCCATGGGTGCTTAAAGGGACTCATCCCAGGGAAGCCAGGAAGGGAGGGAACCAGTTCGCCCACCATCTGGAGCCAAATGGAAGCCAGCTAGGATTTAATGGCAGGAAAAGGGACTGGGTAGGAGGCTATGAAGACCACCCCTAAACCCACGAAAGAAACCAGGGGCCTGGGGGGATGCTGTGGGCTGAGGAAGCGCACGTAGTCGTTTACCAGAGAAAAGTCCTGGGATGACATAGCACCCTTTGGGAAGCCCCAGCCACTACTGTTTCTTTTGTTTGTTTGTTTTTATGATGGCCATACATGCTCATTGTTCATCGAACATCCAGAAAAGCACAATGAGAAGATTAAAATTACCAGAAAAGCACTTGGAATTTTGATATATTTTCTTCCGGTTTATTTCTTGTGCATTTGTGTGTATTACAGTTTCATAAAGGTCATCCTGCTTAGACTGTTTTGTAGTGCTTTTTCATGTAATATCTTATGCCACAGGCAGTTTTCTGTATCTTGAAACTCATTTTCTCCAAGAACATTAAAACACAGCATAGTTTTTATTCTATAGAAATGAAATGCAGACCTTTGTTATTTAATACCTTGTTAACATTTTTATTTTGCAACACATTATTTTAGCAAATACTGCTAAATGACTTTCTTAGAAAGATTTGTCTCTTTTATTAAAATGAGGCATAGGTGTTATTAAAGAGAAGACTTATATTTTGGAGATACGTTTTAAAATATTTCTGAAGCCATCTGTTGAGAATAGTTGATGGTTGGAGGAAATGGGCCATGGATTGATAATCTTTGAAGCTGATGATGGCGCCTGAGGGCTTATTGTACTTCTCAAGATGAGGGATGTTCCTTTCCACAGTGAAAAGCTAAGCAAAGATGCATGTGTTCTCCATCTGGGGACATTCCCACCAGTCCAGCTGTCTTCTCTGAAGTCGCCCCTTGGAGGTTTCTTTGCTCCTGTTGACACCCTGAGGGTGGCCCCAGGGATGCGTGACTTCCACCTTTGTGGATCTGGCACAGAGGATTCAGAACCTCCTTCTGAGCTTTTGTGAGGTAGAGTCAAGGTGGAGTCTCACAAACCACAGAGCCAAATCCCGAGGGAAACATCTCCAGTCCTGTCACCAGCCTTGTCACAGACCCCATCCCGTGTTCACCGTTTATCCTGAGCTCTTGCTACTATCCAGCCACAACAGCATCACCTGGGAACCTGTTGGAAATGCAGAACCTGTGCCCCATCCTGGACCTACTGAACTAGATAGAATCTTCGTTTGACCAAGATTCCTGAGGGGCAGGGGAGAGCGCAGAAAGGGTCAAGTGTGTGAAGTCTTGAACTAAGGCAGCTCTGCTCTAATCCCAAAGAGCTGGTGGGTCTTGGGTGGCTCTGCCTGGCTGCCAGGAGCACCTGGTCCTCTTAGGCCAGGCCTGTGCTTCCTGCACCCCCTCCCATGACCCATCACCCATCCTAACTGCCCTCTTTTGAATAAATAATTCACTTAAAAATATATGCAAAAAATTTAGTTGCTAAGTATTTATAATCATAAATAATAGGAAACTATTCAAATATACCATCATAGGGGATTGGTTAAATATAACTATTTCATCCACAGAATGGGAAATAACACTGCAAATCAAAAAATCCTTAAAAGTATTTGATTAATATTCAATTAATATTAAAATCAATTGTTTCTGAGATATGAGATTGTGGCTTTTTAAACATTTCTGTATTATGTTTTACTGCAAAATGGCTTCCTGTTACAGTTTTTAAATTTTTCTGTGTGGTAAAATACACATACCATAAAACTTATGCTTTTTTTTTTTTTTCTAATAGCTCATCCTAATGAGCGTGAAGTGGTATCCTGTGGTTTTGATTTGCATTTCCCTAATGATTAGTGATGTGGAACATCTTCTCCTGTGCTTGTTGCTTATTTGTCTCTCTTCCATTTTTTAATTGGGTTGTTTGTATTTTGTTGTCCTAATTGTCCTCTTGCTAGACACCATGACCTGCCCCCCATCTCTCACCATCTGGTTTCACTGGCCTTGGGAATATTGCTTTCTGCCTTTCTCCTCTCTGCAAGCATGTGACGTGGGCTTTGCTCTCCTCCACACACACAAGCACCTTCTGTCGAGGCTGTTTCTTTTCTTTTCTTTTTTTTTTTTTGAGGGAATTATCAGCCTGTTCTTGAAGGAGCTGCACAATGCATGCATCTCTCAGCATCCCCATCTAGCCTGGCTCTAAACCTGTCCAGAGACTGCGTGCAGTCCTGCTGATGGTCTCCAGCCCTTGTGAAATGCCACCGTCCCCATGGCTGCCCCACCTGTCCCCACAGCTGTCTGTCCCACCCCCTCCAAGCTCAGCTGCCTCTCATGCACACATGCAGGGCCAGCTGCCCTGTCTGTGGTTGTTCGCGGCCATCCCGTCTAGCTGCGAGGCGCCCTCTGGAGCAGTAACTACCTCTGTGGGCTCACAGTGAGTGAGGGGCAAGGGGCAAGTTAGCAGGAGCAAAGATCAGAAATCACAGAAGCACTCATGGTAGGAAGTGGTGGCGGGGCGGAGATTCAGGGAGGCAGGGGAGAGCCTAGAGAAAAGTTGGACAGGTGGCCTCAGGGGATGGTTTTGTCTCTCTGATTAGGTCTTAAGCTCTAGGGAGCAGACTTGTATCTTATTCCTCCTAATGTGCTCTAGGAAAGTGTGTCAATTATTTGCTTTCGTTCTTTTCCAGGTTAGCATTTTTATTTCATTTCCCTGCCTCCCTCCTTCTTCCCCTCCTCTCCTCCTTTCCTCTCTGCTTCCCCTCTCCCTGTTGGAGGCTCCTTTTGGGTACTTAGAATACATTAATTGTGAGAATGTAAGACATGAGGTCTGATGGAGGCAAATCGCTGGCTGCCTCCCCAGTCCCTCCGTCCACCGCCGACACTAGGCGTGGGGCAGTGAGCACCCCGTGTCCTGCAGGGCCAGGCCCTCTTGGCCTGTTGGCTGCCCACCTCTCTCACCTGGTTCCCCTTAGAGCCTCAGGAAGGTTCTGGCCATGGAGGTAAGGGGGAGCTGGTCAGAGAAGGATGACAGGGCTACAGAAAATCCACGTCTGGTCCATGTTTTGGAGGAGCGCTTTGGCTGCCGAAAGCCCTGGGGTCCTAAGTGACCAGTGACCGTCACACCGCAGCCTAACCCACAGGTGAGAAGGCTGACAGCTTCCTCCAGTGTACACTTATTTTTGTCTCAGTTACATAGCTCCCATTTGGAGTAATTCTCGTTTTCAACTCCTTTCTGTCTCTAGCAGGTATTTGGAAATTTCAAGGATCAACTATTTCCAAATATGTCATCCATACTTATTCAACCAGCATTGACTGCATTCCTGCTGTGGACCTGACACCATTCTAGGAGCTGGAGGTACAGTCAGGAGCAAACTGGGGATAGGCTCCCAGCCATGGCATTTGCTTACGCCAGACCAGCTCTCATTCCAGCTACGTCCCCTACCAAATAAAAAGAGCGGGATTTTTTTCCTTCCCAAATAAAACATTTCCTTCTTTGCCAAAAGGACATTCTCATTTTAGAGTTTCTGGAACACCAAAAAAAAAAAAAAAAAAAAGTCTTTAGCTCAAGTGTAATCTGACACTTGGATACAACCACTGTGTAACATCTTGGTTTTGTCTCCCCTCCCCCCCACCATGTGTTCACTCCATGGTGTATTCATAAGCATAATCCACTGAGTACATGTGCTAAAATGTCCTTCTTAGTCATTCCCCTCTGGGCAGGCGTAGAAGGACTTCCCATTTTTCTTCTATAGTTCTTATTGCCAAAGCTAACTCCTAAATCTATTACTCTTTAATCAACTTCACACAGTGCTTAGCGTTGCATCTGGTGTATTCCTTACAAAATAATTACCCACCATGATCTGAGCCGAAATCAGGAGTCGGACGCTTAACGGACTGAGCCACCCAGGCATCCCTCACCATTCTTATTTCAGCTAAGTATGTATTAAGCACATCTACTCCTAAGAACTTATTTTTTTTGGATGGTACATATTTTGACAAAAATGAAATCCTTAATGAAACTTCGGGAAGCCTTGTTGTACTTAATTCCCCTTAGATATAGAGAGCTCGGGAAAATGGGTATTTCTGCCCCTGTTTGTATGATCTTAGCCAAGTCCTTCCCAGCCCTGTCCTTCCCTGGGTCTGAGACTCATGGGCCATAAGGGAGTGGGTTGGAAAAGGGCCCTCACCAGCCTGCCAGCCCCGAGATCCAGTGTTCTGTCCCAGGGAGGATGATGATGCTTTTGCTCTGTCTACTGCCGAAGCACTCCTCACCCGTGTCTCTCTAGTCTTCCCTGTGTAAGGGTTTGGGGTCACAGACAGAAGCCCTGGGGATGGCCCAGGCTGCCATTCCTGTGCAACCTCATTCCAATCGTCTAATCTCTCAGGAGCATCCGTTTCCTCATCTTGAAATGGGAGCGAGCAGTTGTGAGGGGGTACGTGTGTGAGGGCCTCCAGCGGTGAGATCTGACTACCTGTTACCTTTTGCTTCTCCCCCAAGTTGGAGGGAAGTCCTTAGCTTGTGAGATCCCCTTTTGTGCCTCCTGCCGTGTGCAGGGCGTTAGGAAGAGAGAAGAACCAGCAGTCCCTCCCCCCAGGGAGCTTACACATTGGTGGGGAGGCCGACTCACAGAGGAGGTGGTTAAGCGAAGCCAGAGTGCTAGGCTGGAAGGGCAGCGCAGCTGGAGTCTGAGCAGGGAGCTGGTGTGGATGGGCCGGGAAGGCTCTGGGAGGATGCGCACGTATGTAGGTCACGTCATATACACACATGCACACATACGCAGCTGCACCAAGGGTTCCTGGATCAAAGCCGCTTGGTTTGGTGCTGGCCTTGGGGTGTCTACCCTAGGCTGCCAGATCTGAGGGCACTAGGCACTGCCTGTGCAACTCCACAGCTTGTGGCCCATTCTGATGTTCTGCCCCTCCAGTGGATTTTTTATTTAGGTTATTGTATTTTTCACTTCTATACTTTCCATTTGGTTCTTTTAATATTTTATTTCTCTCCTAAAATTATCTTTTTATTCAGGGCAAGAGTATTTATTGCTATTTCTTTTTTTAAATGTTTATTCATTTTTTTAAAAATATTTTTATTTCTAGGAAAGAGAGAGAGAGAGAGACAGCGTGAGCTAGGGAAGGTCAGAGAGAGAGGGAGACACAGACTCTGAAATAGGCTCCAGGCTCTGAGCTGGCAGTCAGCACAGAGGCCGACGCGGGGCTCGAACCCACGAACCGCGAGATCATGACCTAAGCAAAAGTCGGACGCTTAACCGACTAAGCCACCCAGGCGCCCCTAATGTTTATTCATTTTTGAGAGAGAGAGAGAGAGCTGGAGAGGGGCAGAGATAGAGAGAGAGACACAGAATCCGAAGCAGGCTCCAGGCTCTGAGCTGTCATCACAGAGCCTGGTGCAGGGCTTGAACTCATGAGCTGTGAGATCATGACCTGAGCTAAAGTCAGACACTTAACCGACTGAGCCACCCAGGCGCCCCTGGTTGTTATGATTTCTTGAAACATGGTTATAATACTTGCTTACAGCCTCCCAGATAATTCCAGCATCTGCCTCACCTTGGGATTGGCATCTGATTATCTTTTTTCTCTGTGAGTTGTTAGATTTTTTTTTTGTTCTTTGTGTATTGAGTGGTTTTTATGTGCAGACATTGTGAAAATTATGCTCTAAGACTGGTCTTATTTAAAGCCTATGGAGAATGTTGTTTTGTCTGTCTTAGCATGTCCTTGAACTAGGTAGGTTCAGGCCACAGGTCTCCTTGCCTTCTGTAAGCTGTGTGGTTCCAGTGTCAGTCTGACCTTCAAGTCTTTGCTAGTGCTTTGTGGCGCTGTTCTGATCTGCCCTCGTACACGTCACCCCGAGGCCAGTTTGGGACCTGGGTGGCCATCTATCCCATAGTTCATTCCCAAAGCCTTTGGTGTGTTGCTTAGGTTTGGGCCCGTGCCTGGGCAGCTTGGGGATGGGCCCAGGAATTAATCTACACCTTTATAAGGTTGATTTCTTTAGACAAATATCATATGTTTGCACGTATAGGAGGATTAGGAGGAACTTGACGGAGGAACAAGTGGGAGAAGAAGGGCGGAAATGGTGGGGGAAAGGGAGAGAGGCAAACCATGAGAGACTCTTGAATGCTGACAAAAACTGAGGACTGATGGATGTGGGGGGGAGGGGGGGATGGGCATGGAGGAGGGCACTTTGGGGATGAGCACTGAGTGTTATGTAGAAACTAATTTGACAATAAACTATTTGTAAAAAAAAAAAAAAAATAAGGTTGATTTCTTTAACCTCCTCCTCTTCACAATCAACTTGGCACTTTTTGGTTCCCACAGACCCCCCTTTCTGGTTCTCTGGCACGGCAGCAAAGACTTGAGTTTGCCTGTTCTACCGTGCGCTTCCCGTGACTGCGGCTGCTTCTGACTAAGCAAAGAGAGGTTGGAGAGAGAGGGGAAAGCGATGGGGATATCTCCCAGCCTTCTGGGACCCATTGTCCGGTCAAAGATAAGAGTCCCCTTCCTTGGAGCTTTAGTGCCTCTTCAGCTGTTGCTGCCACTGCTGGTGCTTTCCTTCCCTAATCCACCTGCCATTGTTTATTTCTCGGACTCTTAAGAGGCAGGCCTCAGGCTAGACCAGGGGTCTGCCTCCAGGTCAGCACCCCTGAGGGTGTACAAATAGGAGAAAGCCACAGGCCAATCAAGGATTTATCCTGCTCTAGAAAACTTACATTGGCCCTGTCACTTAATTAACATCAACCTGATGACCCCAGCCCTACCCAGAGGCAAACTGCATCTCAGAGGCTAACACAACATTTATGGAACATTTACTAAGCAGGAGGCGCTTGCACAGACCTTATCTCATATCATAGAATAATCTCAAAGATTAGATTTTATTGGTCCCATTTTACAGACAAGGAAACTGAGACTCAGAAAGCTTAGGTGATTTTTTTCCAAAGCCACGGAAAGAGATGATATTAGAATCCAAATGCAGATCTGGATGATGCTAGCACCCACATAGCTGCCTGCTGCATACACACCCAGCATGGCCGCCAGACTGGACCCTGGGAAGCCAGTAATGAAGAGACTTCTTGGAACCTCTCCTGGTGCCCAGAGCACACCTGAGGGAATGATATGGTCCTTTGGCCTTCTGGGCAATCTACTAAAAGAGTCCTCTTGTCACCCTAGGCTCTCACTGATCAGGGTGACCATCCATCCCAGTTTCTCTGGCACATTCCATTTATGTCCATTGCTCCTATGTATTGCTAATAGCACCACTTCTCACTCTTCCAAGCCTCCCAGCATAGCTTATAGTAGGGTGGCCTGACCACTGCGGGGGGGCGCTTAGCCATGCCTCTGGCCATATGCTCAGCCTTGTTCTCAGGAAAGAATAGGCACTAGTCCCTCCAGTGAAACCTCTGCATGGACCAGAAGGTGTTTCCTGACTCTTCCTTCAGCCTCTTCTTCTCCAGCCTGGGCGATCCCCAGAGGGCTTCCGGCAGCCTGCAAGCTGCTATGGACAGGGCATGGGGCTTTGGAACCCACGGACCTGGGCTCTCCACTTGCTGCCTCTGGTAAACTACTTAGTTTCCTTGAGTCTTAGTATCTTCATCCATAAAATGGGCATAATAAAATGTATTTTGTGGTGCTTGTAAGGATTCGATGAAATAAAAGATGTAAAGAACTTGGCACAAACCTCAGGTTAGAGAAGCTGGAGAATAGGGAGGCAGGAGAGGGTCCTGGGAGGGAGCTCAGGGCCGCAGCGGAGCCCTAATTAGGGAGCAGTAATGTTGCTTAAACACGAGCTCTCTGAACAACCACTAAGGGCTTGATAAGAATGCAGTCAGGACTGTAATAGCTATTAATAGCAGCTGCATTGTAACTGCAGAGAAAGAACCCAGCAAGTGATTCATCCTGAGTTAGCAGTGTCTGACTGTGGGTGGCAAAATTGTGGGTAACCTTTAGTTCTTCTTTATATGTATAATGTATGTGTGTGTGTGTGTGTGTATATATATATATATGTGTGTGTGTATGTATATATGTACATATATATGTGTATATATATTAGTTTTTCAACTTTCTTTTTTAAGTTTATTTATTTTGAAATAGAGAGAGAGAGAGCATGAGTGGGGAAGAGAAGGAGAGAGAGAGAGAGAGAGAGAGAATTCCGAGTAGGTTCCATGCTCAGCGCAGAGGCCACTGTGGGGCTCACCGCCATGACCCTGAGATCATGACCCGAGCCGAAATCAAGACTGGACGCTCAGGGGTGCCTGGGTGGTTTAGTCGGTTAAGCGGCCAACTTTCGCTTAGGTCATGATCTCGCAGTTCGTGGGTTCGAGCCCCGCGTCGGGCTCTGTGCTGACTGCCAGCTCAAAGCCTGGAGCCTGTCTCAGTCTGTGACTCTCTCTCTCTCTGATCCTCCCCTGCTCACACTATCTCTCTCTCTCTCTCCTAGAAATAAATAAAAATATTAAGAAAAAAAAAAGACTCAGACGCTCAATTGACTGAACCACCCAGGCACTCAGCTTTTCAACCCTCTAAATCATGTGTGTGCATGTGTGCATGTGTGTGTGCAATTTTGTACTCAAAGGAAGGAAGTCAAACATTATAGAAACAGACCTGTAGCAATAAGTGTATTAGTGAGTTAGAAAGTTATCTGAGGTTGATGGTTCCTGATACTCCAAATGGTCTATGGAGGAGCCCAGATGGAAACCCAAACTCCTGGAGTCTCAGAAAAATGCAGGAAAGTGTGTGCGTGTTCATTTCCCAGATGACTGCTCTGTTCTCCCACCTGGGCCCTTATCTGGCTGTCCTTGGGGTCCTTGGGGACTGAGACTGAGACTTGAAGACCCAGACTCAGGGCAAAAAATAGGGATTGCCCCAAGGAGAGGCCAGCAGCAGCAAGGGTTGCTGTGGAAAGGCCTCCTGCTCGAGACCCTCTCTCTCTCTCTCTAATGTTTATTTATTTTTGAAAGAGAGAGCGAGAGACAGAGCATAAGCAGGGGAGGGGTAGAGACAGAATCGGAAGCAGGCTCCAGGCTCTGAAATGTCAGCACAGAGCCTGATGTGGGGCTCCAACTCATGAACTGTGAGATCCTGACCTGAGCCGAAGTCAGATGCTTAATCAACTGAGCCACCCAGACCTACACCCTACCCCCACCCCCACCCCCGCTGAGACCCTCTCTTTAGCTCCTTGCCTGGGCTCCAGTTTGGGCATGTCTCTCCCAGAAGTCAGTCAGTGAGGGTCTAGGTGCAGGAGGACCTAGTGGAAGGAAAGCTGCAGAGGGAAAGAGGCCTGGAGTGGGCTTGGAGACCCCCACAAGGTGACCTCTGGCTTCACCAAAGGGAGATGTTCCCCTATCCTCCCAAACTCATTGACAGCCATTCTGCCCTGTAGTCATGCCCCATTGCCTGATGTGACCCCTCCCCGCCACTAGCACTTGGCCCCCCTCTGTGAGGTCTGAGCACTCCCCTTTCCTGGCCCAGTTCCCCAGAGCAGTTCAGTAAACACAGAGCTCAAACTGCAGCCTGAATGCATCCTGACCTGGGTGTGCACGTTGCCAAAGCAGTGAGAGATGTCCCCCGGAAGGTTCTAGAATGCTGGTTACAGCGAAATAACATGTCTGTCAAGACGCTGGCAGAAGAGGAAGAGATTTGGGACGATTTAATGGTCTTAATCTTATTACTATTGTTTTCTTGTCAAATTGTTTCCGTTGACTCAACAACCCCTCCCCCAGCTGTGAGTAGGGGCCTCTCTCAGAGCTGTTTACGCTTTGAGGGGACAGCTAGTACAAGGGGGCAGGGACTGAATTAGTCACTTTTGTTTTTCACCACCCTTGGGTTCTGGCACTTAGTAAGAATTTAACGAACAAATTAATTGAGTGAATGAAAGGTTGGGCAAGAAATAATGAAAACTCTCCAGCATCAGAGCAGAATCCTGGGGAAGTTTTCCCTGGGTGCCTGAGGCTGACGCACACTCCCCTGGAGCCACCCCCACTTAGTGGTACAGAACAAAGTTCATTTTCTGTCCTTCATCTGGGCCCCAGGCCGAAGAAGGCTCCCCTGTCTTGGACGTACCAGATTCAGTGCAGAGGAGGGGGCCAGGAAACAGGACAAAGGTAAAAATCCTGAAGATTTTTGCCTCAAAATGCATACACTTCACTTCCACTCCCAAGGCGAGAAACACGTCCATGGCTGAGGTTGGAAACCTGAGGCTCCATGGGGATGACGCTGGGGGCGAAGGGCAGGGAACACTTGGCGGGTAAGAAAATCTCTCACAGGCCACCAGCTCCATCCTCCCCTCCCACCAAGGAAACAACCTACACGTTCTGACCAGTCACGTTGGGGACCACAGTCCTGGCTTTCTGGAAAGTCTCATCAGCAGTTGTAACTGATTTCTCTTCAAGAGACCTATGAGCCTTTTAAAACTTGGACAGATTTATGATACCGCTCACTTCTCCTTTACTGGCTTTTTGTTGTTGTTGTTGTTACTCATTTTCATTTTAGTGGTTTCCATGTTTATTCTTTCTAATGATCTCATTTGCTTCCTGCAGTTCTGTGTCTCCACCCGCAGTCATTTTCCTGTAGTATGAGAACTTCCTTTAACATTTCTTGTGGTGCAGGCTGGTTGGTGATAGATTTGTCTGCTGTTGAAAAGGCCCTTCTCATCCACTCTTCCCATATTTTTCTCCACGTAGTCATCACAGTTGTTCTAAAGTCTTTGAATAACGCTGGGATCACCTGTGGGTCTACTTCTATTGTCTACTTTCCCCCCATGTCAGTCACTTGTGGGGGTGGCGCTGTCTCTATGCCTGGTGATTGTGGTATGCTGACCAGCACGTAGGGAGGACTGAAGAGCCTTCAGACGGCGTCTCCCGTGAAGAGGCGTTCCTCCTTTCCTTTGCTCAGGATCCAGGGTGCAATCAGTGTGTGACCACTGCTGCACACTACTAGGCGGCCCTCTTGCTGTCCTAGAGGATCTGTGAGCTACTCAGCATCCTGTAATACATAGCTTTTTAAAATTTTACTACGTTTTTAGGTGTTTATTTTTTGAAAGAAAAAGAGACAGAGTGAGAGCAGGGGAGGGTCAGAGAGAGAGGGAGACACAGAATCCGAAGCAGGCTCCAAGCTCTGAGCTGTCAGCACAGAGCCTGATGCAGGACTTGAACCCATGAGCCATGAGATTATGACCTGAGCAGAAGTTGGACGCTTAACTGACTGAGCCTCCCAGGTGCCCCTAACACATACCTTTTATGTTTAAAGTAGCCCAGGGTAGCTTCTATGGCTAGGCATGAGGACCTGACTGAGGTAAGAGATGAAGGCCCAAGGACAAGAATCTGTTAAACACAGACAGCCTGGATGGAGCAAGAAGAGAGGAGAGGCGCTCACCATGACCCAGGCTCCCACTGACCGGCACGGGTTGTGGGCTGGGTGGTGGACCACCCGGAGGGCAGATACCGGCCTAAAACTGAAAACTGGGATCACGGTCTCTAACCCCCTGGCACTTGCTAGATTGTAACCTCCACGGGGGGTAGGGGCCTTTGTTGCTTTGTTCATTGAGGAACTTTAAGTGCTTAAAGCAGTGCTTGACACACAGTAAGTACCCAATAAATGTTTGTCAAGTTTGGTGAACTATTGTTTTTTTTTTAAATAGACACTTGCACCAATTACTATATACAGAGGTTCTAAATGAAACCCAGAGCTTCCTTTCTGTAACAAATATTTTGACACATCCCCTTTATTATCTTAAAATGATATTTCATAGATAATATAATCTGTCCACATATACTATTTTAAAACTCAGAATACTGGCCATACAGGATGCCTCATGTCTTGCCTAGATCCCTCGCCCAGAGAGGCTCCTCCTTCCTCCAGCTGTGGGAGCATTGGCTGCGAATGTTTCACAGCTGAGACCTCCCTGGGACTTGCCCGGGATCAGAGAGCCAAGGGTATGCGCCTATCACTTCCAGTGAGTGCTTGATGTGGACTAACTGGCGGCCCCTTTTGCTCCAGTGTGAGACATCTCTGGGCGGCCACCAACCAAGTCCTGAGCTCCCAGGGATCAACCGAGGCCTCTCCTGTGACCGCGTCATGGTGCGACTTCTTCCTCTGCCCAATCCTGCATTTCCCACCCACCATGGGGGTTTCGAAGAACACACCCCAGTCAACCACCTGCACACAAGCCTCTCTCCGAAACTGTTTCCTGAGGAACTTGACCTAAGATGAAGCAGCCCTGTCATACAAATGGAAAATAAAAGAAGAGGAATTTATACTAAAACATGTTCTCTGCATGTTCTGCTCAGGGGTGACTGCCCCAGGACCCTGCAACATCGGCCTTTCCTGGGGGCTGGTGAGAAATGCAGACCTCAGCTCCCACCTCAGACCTGCTGGATGGAGTCTGGGCCTTAGCAGGGTCCTCAGGGAATGCGTGTGCTCAGTAGCATATGCAAAGTGCACTTTGTGGCCACTCAAATACCACAAGTGGCTATATGTCAAGGGTAAGATTTTCTAAATCAGTGAACAACTCTGGGTAATGTGCCAAACAAAACATGTTATGAAATTCCCTCAATTTACTCAGTAGTTGCTTTCCTGGAAAATTCAGTGTGTCTAGAACTTACACAAACACCTGCTTTGCCATGTAGAATAAAGGACGTTTCCTCATGAGCTGTACTGCCCAGGGGACGCAGGCCTTTTACACCAGTGGCCTGAGGCGTGAGAACAGCAGAAAACACCTCCAGCACTTCCCGGACTGTCCTCTAGAGGACATTACTGGCCTCCTTTACAACCACTGGTCCCGTAGGGAAAACCCTGCGCTTGGAACTTTACATGTTATTCATCTGATCCTCCCAATAAGCTTAAGGTGTGTGTGTGTTACTATTACCTCTCTTTAGCTAAGAAAATCAAGTTCAGAAAAGTTAAGTAATTTATCCAAGTTCACACACTGAGCAGATGGGACCGCAAGCAAGATCTGAATCCGGTTTCCCCCACAGGCTGCTTTGGGGAGGTTTGTTGTTTATCCAGTTATATGGCCACAAGGTTGTTGCCAGGTTTGTTTCTAACACAAAAAATGATCCTTATGTAAGGGCCACCCTCCATGTGGACACAGGGCAACAGCAGGTGCTTGAGAGCAGGTGGGCCTCCCTGTGCTGTGCCCACAGGGGCTGGGTGGGCAGATGGAACCCCGGCCCTAAGCCTCCTTCTTCAGGTGGCACCCCAAGTGACTTCCCACCCCCCACACCACAAGCAGACTCCCAGAAAGACCAGCAGGCCCAGATTAGGGAAGTACCAGTGACAGCATCTTTGAGGGTCCTTCCCTTGCTCTACACCTGGGTCCTAGAGGGAGCAGAGAGTGCTGCAGTATCCACCTCAGATGCCCTGCCGCTTCCTCTTGAATTGACTTGACCTTGAGGGTGGCTCTGAAGGACAGCTAAGTTTGGCAGGTGTAAGAGCTCACTGATGAGGCATGGAGGAGTGGGCTCTTCCTTGACTGGGCCTAGTGGAGGAGGGCAGGGGGGCACTGTCTCAGCATGCTATGCCCCCTACTTGTGGAATCAGGGGGTTGGGTTTGGCTGAGGCTGAGGGTGTGCGGGGAAGACACGCACAGCCCAACTGTGTTAGTCTAGATTCTCCAGAAACAAGCAAAAACAAACAAACAAACAAACCACTTACCAAGGGTTGGGATTAAATGCCCAATGATTTGATTTGGGAAAGTGACTGTGAGAGGAAATAAGGAGGGAGGGAGCCAGAGATGCAGGGAGAGCCTTCAGGCCACTGTGCAAGCCTGAACCCTAGTGAAGGAGAGAGAGAGGGCAGATTGAGGGGCGCGTCCCAGACCTCCAGGACTCTACAGAAGGTTGGACAAAGTTGTCAGGGAGTCCTGGAGCCTGTGTCTATCTCTCAGGGGTGGGTTTCTATCCCTGCCACAGTCACACACTGTCTGGGAGCTGGGGACATGGGATTTTCTACTCTGACCCTAACAACACCTCTACATACACACTCACTCACACACACACACACACACACACACACACACACACATCCATCAACCCAGGGTTTTGGCTCTGTCAGAATTTCCTCTTCATGGAGCTGATGAAGAGACGTCAGAAGCTGTTAGGAGGGAGAGAGGATAAAGGCAAATAGTCCTCCATGTCCAGCCTCAGAAAGGCTCATCCACAAAACCAGCATACTTTTCTCTTGCCAACACTGACAACTCACAACAGCGGTGCACTATTATGCTAAGAGCATCTAGGTTCTTTCTCCCTCCATTTCCCTAAGGAGCCCCTCCCAGGGAGAGTTTGGGTGGGGGAGCATGGTGATCTGTCATATTGTTCATGGATTAGCAGGAGAAACACCTGGGAAGGTATGGTTGCACCAACCACGGAGGTCAGGGCAAGGTTTGAGCAGGGTTGTTCAGAAGAGTCAAGGAGGATCGTGTGAAGGTGAATGTGGTGGTTGGTACAGGATGAACCAGAGTAGAGGGCACCAGGAGGGTGATTAGGAGGGCCCCTGAATGGCCACACAGGGAGCAGTTCTGAGGGCCTGAACCACCATGTCGAACAGGAAGTATGTTGGTTTGTTATAGACTTGAAGGGGAGGAAAGAGTTAGGGCAGGACTGGACACCCCAGGGGTGTCGGTACGTCTCTCCTCTGGGTATATGGGGGGATCAGGAGGTCACTGCTGGAGCCCCAACACCCAGAACAGTGTCAACTAGACCCGCTTTCATCCGTGCTTTCCTTTCTCTCCAGGATGAGCTTGGCCTTGGTCGTTCCAGAGCAGCCCAGAGGCTGTGAGTAAGCCACGTCCTTACTCTGCAGGCTGGACTTCCTCCCCGTCCTCCTAGTGACCCCATCATCTCTGTGGTCCTGTGCTCCCCGAGCAGAGTGACTAAAGCACAGGAACCTTCCCAGGAAAAGCAGAGACCGGGCTGAACTCTGAAGTGGAAACTAAGCCCAAAAGGGTGTGGTTAGCACCTGGGGGAGCCACCTGTAATCACCCATGGGTGCCAGGAAAGAGATCTGAAGCCCTGAGAGAGGAAGGAAAGGGGCCAAAGGTAAGAAGAGGGGAAGGCAGAGGGAGAGGGTAAGGGTGGGTGGGGAGACATTTCTCACTAGACCGGGAGCTCCAGGAGGACAGGAACCTGGTGTCTCATGCCCCCAGGGCCTGGCAAGCAGTGAACACATAGTAAGCACGCGAGGACTGTTTGTTGATTGACCTGTTGATTGATTTTGGACTATTTCACTGAGAGGACGGTGAAGGTGGAGTTGGGATGAGGGGAGCTAGTTTGCTTCCTAGGGGAGACAGCCTCTGGGTAAAATAGGAGGAGTCTTTTTGTACCCCTGAATGGCAGCCATTTTGAGAAGTCTAAGCAGCGCCATGGGAGGAATCTAGGGTGTGCATTTCAGGGCAGCCTCCAACTGCTCTTGTGGCCCATGGTCAGTCACCAATGTCCTATAGAGCATTTCAGTGGGAAAGATGACTGAGGAAGGATATGGGGGCTGCGTAGTTGTTTCGTGCTGTGTGCTTGCTATTCACATAGTCTCACCATCCAGGATGGCTGCCACTGGCCACATGTGGCTGTTGAGCACTTGAAACATGGCTAGACCAAATTAGGATGAACAGTAAGTACAAAGTACACCTCAAAGACTTAGGATTTCTAAGATTTCATGTGAGAAAAAAGTTAAGTATCTTAATAATTTTTAATATTGATATATTGAAATACTATTTTGGATATATTGAGTTAAATAAACTATATTGTTAAAATTAATCCCCGTGATGGCATCTGGGTCTCTCTGTGTGGACAGCTCACCTGGTACGCCCTCTCACTCCCTGCAATCTGCAAGGTCCCAGTTGGAACTCCCTTGGTGCCTTTAAACTGTGTGATGGCAGACCAATGGCTCACAGCAATTAACAAGCTGATTACAGACTAGATTTGTAGTGACTACTCACTAGATTTGTAGAAACTCACCATGTCAAAACCTCATTCCAGCATTTTTATGTGATTGTATATACCATGTGGCCATTGAAAAGAATGAAACAGCTCCATATGTATTGATTAGGAATAATTTCCACGATATATTACATGGAAAAAAAACAAGATGTAGAATAATGTGTAGATGGTGCTGCCCAGCAGAAATATAATGTAAGGCACACATGTAATTTTTAATTTCCTTTAGTGTGTAAAGGAGAAAACTAAGACCCAGCCGTTGAGGAAAGCCAGTAGCTGGGAGGGGAAGGAAGAGGAAGAGGAAACAGAAAATAAAGTAGACAAAGGACCAGTCAGAGAATGAGAGAAGAACCAGGGTGATCCAAGGGCCACAGAGGTCAGAGAATAGATGGAATCTTCTAGGGGCGCCTGGGTGACTCAATCAGTTGAGCGCCCAGCTTTGGCTCAGGCCGTGGTCTCCCGGCTTGTGAGTTCAAGCCCTGCAGCGGGCTCCCTGCCATCAGCACAGCTGTGGTCAGCAGCTCGTGCATGTGCTCCCTCTCTCAAAAATAAATAAAGCACTAAAAGAAAAATAAAAGAATCTCCTAAAGAAGGAGAATATCAGGGCTAGGTCGGCACAGCAGAGACATGGGGGCCTTTAGCTTCTTCAGAGGATCTTCAGATTTGGGATTTTAAAATTAGTCATTATGTGACAGATGGTAACTAGACTTGTGGTGTGTACAAAGATCAGATTCTGGTGTACACCTGAAACTAATATAATGTGCATACCAATTTTACTGCAGTTAAAAAATCATTATGTAATTTTTATTTTTTTATTAAGTTTATTTATTTTGAGAGAGTGAGCAGGGGAGGGGCACAGAGGAGAGAGAATACCAAGCAGCCTCTGCACTGTGAGTGTGTGAGGCTTGAACTCACGAACTGCAAGATCATGACCTGAGCCAAGATCATGATCTGACCAAGGGTCAGAGGCTCAGCTGACTGAGCCACCCAGGCGCCCCTATGTGATTTTTAACAAACAAAATCTATTTTCACATTAAACATATGTTAGCCATTTAATATATGATTATCAAGTCCTTTCTGTGTGCCAAGCTCTGTTCTGAGGTGGGGGTTCAGGGGCAAATAGGAAATACAAGATTCCTGCTCTTGGGGGACTTATACTTTAGTGTGGAGGAAGAGATAATAAACAAGAAAACAAATTCATAAGACGTCAGGTAGTTGTAAGTGTTAAAAGCGAAATGTGATGGAGCGACCAGGGTGGATGGTGACACGGCATCATCAAGGAAGGTCTGTCTATAGAGGTGACACGGTGACACGTGAGTGGAGATGTGAGCAAGAGGGGGTCTGACTGCTGTGGGAAGGCTTGTGTGGGCGCTAGTCCAAGCCGGAGTGTGGGTAAGAGATGAAGAACATCAGAGAGAAAGTGGCCACTGAGGTGAGTCTTGATCGACGAGCTGCTGTTTGTCGGGGGAACAGCCTGGCTGGCTCAGGCCAAGGCATTCAGTGGGCTGGAGCTGGGATGCAAGACAAGGCTGAGAACCAGGCAGGGCACGTGGCCAGGAGGGATTTGTAAGCCGTGCTGAGAGACCTGGACTTTATTCTGGAAGCAGTGGATAGGCATTGAAGGATTTTAAGCAGGGTAGGGACATGGTCAGCTCTGAAAATAAGGAAGATCACTGCCACCATGACATCAAGAATGGGCAGAAGGCGCAGGGCTGGAAACAGGGTGACTGCTTAGGGTGACAGTTCATCTCATCTGGATGAGGGGGAGGGTGTCCTGAACTGGGGTAGGGTCCATGATGATGGATGGGGGAAGGGAGGGGGAGAGATTACAGAGAGGGATAAAATTAACAAGACTTCCCTCTTATCTGAATGGGTTCTGAGGGTGAATGAGAGAAAAAGGTCAAGAAGACACCCCAATGTTTGGTTTGGAAACTTGCTACTCAGTAGACACAGAAGACACTCACAAGAACAGCTTTGGGCTAAACAAACGTGTAGTATAGCTATATAATGGAATATTACTCAGCCACAAAAAGGAATGAAGTCCTGACACATGTTACAACATGGATGCACCTTGAAAATATATGCTAAGTGAGCAAAGTCAGAAATGAAAGACCATGTGCTGGATGGTTCCATTTACACGAATGGTTGAGAATAGGCAAATCCATAGAGACGGAAAGTAGCTTCGTGGTTGTCAGGGGCCAGGGGGAAAGAGGATCGGGGAGTGACTGCTTGATGCATGCAGGATTGTCTTAGGGGTGATGAAAATATTCTGGAATTAATGGTGAGGGTCACACAACATGGTAAAATACCAAAAACCACTGACCTATACACTAAAATGGGCTAAACGATGAATTTTATGTTATGTGAATTTTATCTCAATAAGAACTTTAATTTTTTTTAAAAAAAAGAGCAGGTTCTGGATACAATGAATTTGTTTGAGAGATGTGAAAATTTGGAGTGTGTGACAGCCAGCCAGTGGAACGGCCAGTAGGTAGCTGTGGTATTTGACTCAGGAAAGAGGCTTTAGTTATCAATGCTTAAATCCACAGAGACACCTTGATCTGTGTAGGTCTCTGCCCACAGAGACAAAGATCAGATCACCCTTCGTGTTAATGATTCACCTTCTTTGCAATGCAGAATTTTGCATTTTCACGTGAGGACTGAGGCCAGCTTCACATCCATATTGTGTTATGAAGAGCGCTACCGAGCTTTTTGTTACAGAGCACGACCTCTGAGTCGACTCTATAGGAGCACACAATCTGGCTTTGCCCTGTGTCAACTCTAGGAATTACTCACTGGTTGGTTTCTCCAGGGTCAAATTAAATCCCAAATACACCTGAAAGGCTTCCACCTTCATTGCCATCCCCAAGAGTGATTTTATTTTGACTTCTTTGGTATTTATAGACAGAACTTCTTTTCTACATTTCACATCTCCATTCTCACCCCTCTCCAAATGGAGCAAAAGCTTTACACAGTCGTTCAGTTATTTGCCTCGTATCTTAAAGCATAAAAAATACAAATATCTGATCTTGTCATGGGACTCTTCCTTTGTTTTTGGTTGAGTGGGTCAAAATCCTGCCACTCATTTCTTTTCCTGAGTCCCACATTTTTATGGTTTTGAAAGAATTGTTTCATGTTTTCTTCTTATAATGTATGGAGTTGTATGCATATTGACAAATATTCTGCTAGGCTGTGAACTTTTTGAGGGACAGTACACTTCTATGTCCTGTATCCCAGACACCCAGTATGGGCCTGGCATTAGGTAGGCTCTCCATCTGGGGCTGTGGAATCTCATCAAACACAGGGCTTTACCTAATGCCCAGGGCCATATGCATCGTTTTGTTTTTCCTTCTTCCTTCAACTTCCTGAGTCCACATAAAGGCTTTTTTTAATAACCATGGCTAGCCTACTTTTGTTTTCCTCCATAACATGGTCCAACTGGCTCCTAAATTGTTTCAGGGTTGCTATTCAGAGCTCAGAGTGACAGATGCCCTCATGGTGCTTGAACAGGGAAGAAACAATGGACAGACCTGAGAACCAGCTCAGTAGTCAAAACCAGGCAGATGTGGCTTCAGATGCTCTCTCTGCTCTGTGGCAGCAGAGTGACCATGAACAGGTTACTTAGGCCTCTGCTTCTTATACAATCTGTGGTAAAGGATCAGGTTTTTGAAAAAAAAATTTAATTCACTATAGATCAATATTTTTACACAATACAATACTTTCTGCAAAATGCAAAATTATAGCAATGGTAAAAAGAACAGTGGTTGCTAAAGGGAAAGGGTCAAGGGAGAGTTGAGTAGAATTGAGGTGAGGCACATGTTTGTTTGTTTTTAAGACAGTGAAACTATTCTAAAAAAACTATTTAACGTTTATTTACTTTTGAGAGAGAGAGAGAGCACGAACAGAGGAGGGGCAGAGAGACACAGAGACACAGAATCCAAAGCAGGCTCCAGGCTCTGAGATGTCAGCACAGAGCCTGATGTGGGGCTCAAGCTCAAGAACTGTGAGATCATGACCTGAGCAGAAGTCAGACACTCAACTGACTGAGCCACCCAGGTGCCCCAGGACAGTGAAACTATTCTATATGATTCTGTAATAGTGGATACATGACACCATACATTTGTAAAAACCTGTAGAACTTTATAGCACATAAAGTGAACCTTCACGTGTGCAAATGAAACAAGGATCATTTAGGAGGTCAGGGATCCCAGGATGGAGTGCAGAATGTGACAAAACAATCAACTGTATTGGGAATGTACAAAACACTCTCACTAAAGGCAGTGGGAAATGGTGCTGATATGAGTAACTTTGCAAATGAGTGAAGTATATAAGACTAAAAGCAAAAGAAACTAGTAAGTTGCTTCTCATGGAGGTGCGGGCTACGAATCCTGCCAACACTATACACACTAGAATTGAGCAATCAAGTGAACGGTGATGGTGGCCACCGGGTACCTCTCTCTCAGGAGTGGGAAGTTACAGGTAAGTAAGAAAGGGAAGGAGGCTAAAATTATCTGTGTGGATTGCAGTTGGGGATGTCAGAATGAACTGATTCCCAAGGTTAATTTAGGTCAGGACTCTGAGATTAAATGTGCTAGAAGTACCATGCACTTGACCTTCATAATGCTTAGTAACATACTTTTAAATATTTGTCCAAAGTCTATTTTCACCAGCCGGCTACAGGCTTGATGACAACAGGTAACCTATCTGCCTTATACAGGCCTGGGTTTGAGAATATTTTCAACAATTACTAATAGAATTCAAATGGAGAAACTACAGATAACAGTTGTTATCTATACATAACAACTCATATTGAGCTTAATATAGATACAGAAGGTTACATAAAGAACAGTTATAAATATGTGTATAAATGTGGGTTAGTACACACATATATTTCCTTTCTCTGTCACCTGAGAGACACGGAAGGAGCAGTGGGTACACCTAGGGTCAGATTTTGGCTTCTAATGCCATTCTCCCATAAAAAGGAATCTGGGTTCCTTGGAGAAATGACTAATTCTAGGACCAAGGCAAGATGTACTGTGACATCTTGTAGAAGTGCAGAAAGTAATGAAGTGCTTAAAAAAATAAAACACAATGATGAGGAAGAATCCCAAGCAGGCTCCATGCTGTAATCAGAGGAGAGCCCAATGCGGGGCTCGAACTCATGAACTGTGAGATCGTGACCTGAGCTGAAATCAAGAGACAGATGCCTAGCCAACTGAGCCACCCAAGCACCCTAGAGAGAGATTTATTTCAAGGAATTGGCTCACACAATTGCAGAGCCTTGGTAAGTCCACAGTCTGGAGGAGGCTGGCAGGCTGGAGAATCAGAAAGAGTTGCAGTTCAAGTCCAAAGGCAGTTTGCTAGGAACTAGAAAAAGCCAGTGTTCAGGTGAAGTCCAAAGACAGTGTACTGGAGAACTCCCTCTTGCTCAAGACGGTCAGTCTTTTAGGCTATTCAAGCCTTCAGCTGATTAGACAAGGCCCACCACATTATGAAGAACAGTCTGTATTACTCAAAATCCATTAATTTAAATTTTTTTTGACATTTATTCATTTTTGGGAGATAGAGCGAGACAGAGTGCAAGCGGGGAGGGCCAGGGAGAGAGGGAGACACAGAATCCAAAGCAGGTTCCAGGCTCTGAGCTGTCAGCACAGAGCCCGATGTGAGGCTCAAACTCACAAATCATGAGACCATGACCTGAGCTGAAGTCAGACGCTTAACCAACTGAGCCGCCCAGGAGCCCCTCAAAATTCACTAATTTAAATATAAACCTCATCTAGTGGCGCCTGAGTGGCTCAGTCGGTTAAGCATCCAATTTCAGCTCAGAACAGAGTCCCCTTTGGATCCTCTGTCCCCCTCTCTCTGCCTCTCCTCCACTCACATTCTCTCCCTCCCTCTCTCTCTCTCTCTCAAAAAAAAAATAAACATTAAACATTAAAAAACAATAAATGTAAATCTCATCTAAAAACGCTCTCATAGAAACATCCAGGATAATGTTTGACCAACAGTCTTTCACTGGAGGGACAAAACGTCGGGGGAGGTATGTGTAGTAAAAATTGTGTTGACTTTTCCTGAGTACCCAGAGTGACAACCAATAGTTCAAGAAGACCTGAGAGTAAGAGGGAGGAAGGGAGGAGAAGATGGCTCCAAAGACTCCCAGAGGAAGAAGGCCATAGAAATGGCAAGAGCTTGCATCATGGGGCGAACGCAGAAAGGGGTGAATGGGAGAGAGAGGACACAGACAAAGACACTGGACAAGAGAAGGATTTGGGTAGGTATGAGAAACAGGGTGGTGTCAAGAGGCTTCTGTGCCAAAGCTCTTGTACTTTGGTGTCACATCACATCTACCACCCGGCCCGGACTTGCAGGTGGATATGGGTCAGCAGAGGTCAGGCTTGTGCAGGTGGTGTCACTGCGCTCCTCTGCATTGCTGCAGTAAGAGGACAAAGGAAGATGCCAACTGCGGGCAGGTGGGCTTTCAACCCCCCTGGCCCATGGCCCACAGTGAAAGGCTCCATGCAAGAGAGAGCTGTTTGAAAAGAGGGGAGTGCACTCCCATTAAAGGGAGGTTGCAGGCTTCAATCTGAAAACAGAGTCAGGCTGGTACTGGGAGGCGGGTTTTGGAGGGGGGTGGGGAGAAGGAGGTACCGTGAGCATAGAGGATGGCAGACAGAGCAGGGGTGAGTCTTTGCAGGGCCTGAGGAATATTTATTCTACTATTACCCATTATCATATCTAACACCCAAATATACAAAAACATCCTATACCCCCACTATGTAAAATCTACAACCTTCTACGCCTTCATCATTAGTATAATCCCAGCCGTAACATTCATGTCCTCTGGACAAGCAACAATTCTCTCAAACTGACACTGACTAACAATCCAAACTCTAAAACTGTCCCTGAGCTTTAATCTTGACTACTTTTCAGTTATTTTCATAGCAGTAGCACTCTTCATCACATGATCTATTACAGAGTCCTCAATATGCTACACGCACACAGACCCATGTATTAACTGATTCTTTAAATACCTTCTTATATTTCTCATCACTATAATAATTCTCGTAACCACCAACCACCTATTCCAACTCTTCATTGGTTGAGAGGGAGTAGGAATTATATCTTTTCTACTTATTGGATGATGATTTCGTCGAACAGACGCTAACACCGCCGCCTTCCCGGCAATCCTCTGTAATCATTTTGGAGATGTTGGATTCATCATAGCCATAGCATGACTTCTTACCAACTCAGACACATGAGACTTTCAACAAATCTTCATCACTCAGCACGAAAACCTAGATATCCCACCAACAGGACTTCTTCTAGCAGCCACTGGCAAACCCGCCCAATGCAGCCAACATCCATGACTGCCATCACCCATACAAAGACCCACACCTGACTCCACCCTACTCCATTAAAGCCCAACAGTTGTAGCGAGTTAATTCACTTGTAGTAGAACTACTTGCTGAAACTCAGTAAAATTATAAAAACATGTGATATTGCAGACATTTAATTAATAACTAAATATAAAATCGTATCTAGTGTTGTTCCAGCCATGTTAAAATATATGTGTGGATGAGAAAATTGGGAGCAAAAATAATTATTAGTGTTGTTTATTTATATTTGATTTTCTGCTCTCTGACATCAGGTTTTCTCTAAGATTTGTATAGTGAATTTATCTACTTATGTATTTATTTATTTAAAAAACGGAATAAAAGAAGGAAGGGATGGAGGGAGGGAGGGAGGGAGGAGGTGGGGGGAGGGGAGGTTGAGTAGACAGCAGGCATCTTGGACACTGTTTTGGTGGCGAGCACAGTTGTGCCTCCTCCCCTTCCACCCACCCCCTGCCCCGCCTTGCCCCAGTCCTACAATCCTGCCTTCGGGGTCCAGGCTCTGCACCCCAACTTCCCCAGGAAGATGAGCAGACCGCAGCTCCTGGAGGGGAGGGAAGAGCTGCTGTCTGGCCCTCTCCATATCAGTCGCCTTTCTTCCCACCACTGGGTTCCTCCTCCACCTATTCTAGTCCGATTATCCTTCAATACCTGAGGGTTGATTGATTAGCCAGGGTCTGTCTCCCTGTTGGTTCCCAATAGGAACCCAACAAGGCAGGGAGCCAGGGTCAGGCCCAGAAACTTGCCTAGAACTTTAGCCAACTAACCACTAGTGATGAATTCACCCAGTGCTGGCCCAGGGCCACCTGGAGCCCAGATCTCTCCTGCTCAAGGGTGGGGAGAAAGAAGGCTTCTGGATGTTTGCATATGCTCCTCCTTCTGCCAGAGAGCCCTTTCCTCTCTTTGCCTGGTTAATTTCCACAGTCCTGAGAGACTCGACTAAGGCTTTATACCTCCTGCAGGAAGCCGGCCTGGCCAGCTCAGGTTGGGAAAGCCAGGAGAAGAGAGGCTGTGTCTTCTCAGGCCTAGACAGAGCTGAAATGTAGAAAATATTTGGCTTCACATCTCCCTGGGTCCACAATTCCCTCCACCACACATACTATTTTTTGAAGAACAGCTTCTTTGATTAAGTTTACGTGTCATAGGGAGGGAGGAAATACTTCGGTGTTGTGACAGCCATGAAAATGCACTGCTTAGATCTCCTGCTGTAGGGAACATAATTGACTGACACCCCAGCAGCTGTCCCTCGGCATCCTCCACCACCTTCACCCAAAGGACATGCTTCCCCCCCTGCTGCTCCCAGCCAGTGCCTGAGTACGGTCAGGATATAATGCAGGCACATTCCAGCAAAACATGGGACTTCTCCAACGGGTGACTCTTGCTTGAGGACATCTTAAATGCCTGATGAAAACCTTCTTAGACTGGCCGGCAGTCTGACTCTTCCTACTCAGCCATCATCCTTCCTTCCCTGTTTCTCTCACAGGGATCAGACCCACTTCTTGATGTGAAGGTTCTTCTCATCTTCTCTGGTGCCCTCCCTGTGGTGGCCAGTCTTCAAGATGGCTCCTAATGACCCCACCTCCTGGTATTTATGCTTGTATATATCCTCTCCCATATTGTACCAGGGCTGGTCTGTGTGACCAGTAGAACATGGCACAAGTGATGGTATGTCACTTCTGAGGTAAAGTTATAAAAGATACTGCAGCTTCTGTCCCCGCTGCCTCTTCTCTCTCCCTCTCTTTGTCTCTGTCTCTCTCTCAGGAGCTGGCTGCCACTATTGAGCATCTCCTCCAGCCTACGGGGTGAGAAGACGAACCCTCCAGCCAACAACCATACGAATGAGCTGGGAAACCTGTGGCTGACTGTAGCCCCCACTGCTGACAGGCCAACTGTAACCTTCTAAGAGGCTCTGAGCTCAAGACCCATCTAGCTCGGTCTCTCCAGGTTCCTGACCCTCAGAAACTATGAAATAATAAATGTTGTTTCAAGCCACTAAGTTATGGACTACTTTGTTATGTAGCAATAGGTTACTCCCTTCTTTCCATCCGAAATATTTCCTCCAACAAATCTTTTGTGCATCTAAGCCTGTCAGGGCATCAGCTCTTCAGAAGACTAAAACAACAGGGGTGTAAACAGGTGACAAGAAAAACATTCAACCCTTCCCAAACATGTGGAAGCGGTAGACACTTCTAATCACAGATCACTTCAGTTAATCCTCACAACAGTCTTATGAGATAATACTGTCCATATTTTATTGATGAGGAAACAGAGGCATCCTGTCATCAGACACCGGATACCTTGCAAATGGGCAGCTTGCACTAAAAATTAGTAACCTGGACCAGGGGAGCGTAAATCAATAGGCATCATGCATTCAGCTAGTTGGGGAGCTCTATTGTATGTTTTCAGGCACCAAACGGGCATTCTGGTTCATATATCAGGTGTCCTCCATGGCTTTGGTTGGCAGGAATCATTTCCCCAGAGGCCAGGCACTCACTCCTGGCACTGGGCTGAGCTGATAGAGCCCTGGGCTCCTTGCTACCTCCCATGGAGCACCTTCCAACGCTAGAATTATGGGCTTTGGGAAATGTAGATCTTTCATAAATGCTGAACTTGCTGAGGGCCAACGGGGTCATCGTAAGCCAGTCTTCTTAGCAACGGGCAAAAGGCCAGTGAGTGCCCAGAGGTGTGTGAGGGAGGTAGTGAGGAAAGGGGAAGTGTGAGAAGGGAGAGGAGAGATGAGTCAGGGAGGTATGAGAGCCAGTGCTGACAAGGGATTTGGTAGGTGCCCAATACTGGAGGGCACTGGGGAGCAGGGGTAGGGGAAACGGGAGGTCGGAGCAGCCTGGCTGCTGTAGGTAGGCCAGGCTTCACTGTGGTTTCAGGCTGAACCCGGGAGAACCAGCTAGGCAGAGATGCATGTCCCAGCCTGGGAGGTTAAGAGTTCGCCGTGGGTCTGCATGGCCGCGGGCGAGCTCTGCAAGGGTGGACAGAGGCTAGAGGCCATCCCTGCGGGAGCCACCTGCTGCAAGCACTCACGTCTGGGGAGAAGGGACCTGTGGAAGGTGAGGGTCTGGCTGGGGTTCTGGGAACTAAGATGCAAAAGAGTCTCATGTCCCATCTTCCCATTGGATATCCCTTTCCTCAGCCACTGCCCTGACCCTTCTTTGTCACGCGAGGAGAGGGAGCTCGCTGTAGGGCTGCAGAGACTGGAGACACTGGTGCTCTAGGGGATACCCCTATCTATCTGGGCCGGGATACCATGCGGCCAATTCTATTTCCTCCTCCTGCCCCAGGGGCCTGAGCTCACAGCCACCTCCTCGCTGCCCACAGGGCAGCAACCAGGACAGTCCTGTGACCCACCCCCACTTCAGTTCCCATGGCAGCCCCAAGTGAAACTGAATTTGAAACATTCTCTTATTTCCTTGTTCCTCTTGGCACCTACGTTACTGCCATCCTGGCCCAAAACGCCCACTGGGCCAGCACCCTCTGGAGTCAGAGACCCACCCAGGCAGACTCAGAGTCCGACAGTGTCAGAGCTGGAAGGGACTGGAGTGACGAACTAGCCCAACCTCATTTCACAGACAAGGAAACTGAGGCAAAGTGGGGAGTAGCTGCCCAAGGCCACACAGCAGTGAGACGGTCCAAGTTTTGGAATCTTTGTGACCTCTCTGAACTGAGAAGAATACCCACACAGAGAGCCCCTGGGATCAAATTCCAGAGGTCATTTTGTCCAGCCTCCTGACTCCAAAGGGCTCCCCATAACCTCTGGTGTGTGCAATGACCACCCTGGCTGCCCATTGACAAATCCAGCCCAGAGCCCTCCCGGGCCCCAGTACCAGTTTTTACTCACTGACTTAACACAGGCCATCATGGAAATGGTTTCCCCTACTTGAGCCTCAGTGTATTCACCAGGAAAAGGGGGGAGAATGAGCCCAGTAGATTCTTCCTCACAGTGGTCTTGTAAAGCCAAAATGGGATTCAGATGCCAAAGCACTTGGGCTGGGACTGTGTGAGGCCCTTGCAAGGTCAAGGGGAAGGGACACCTGCACTAGAGACATTTGGCTCTGCTCAGGCCAGTGGCTCTGTGGCTGTCTTGCTCCACCGACCTCTGAGCCAAGCAGATTCTGGTTTCGCTGACACATTCCCTTATCTGGAGGGTTCTCCTTCCGGTCCTTGGTGCACCCATCGCACCACCTTCCTTTTAGAAAGAGACAGTGTCCTTCTAGTTTGGGAATCAGATGTAACTGGATTCAAAACCTGTACCAGCCAGCCTGCTGTATGGTCTTGGTCTCAACAGCCGGCCCTCCTCTTAGGAAAGTCTGATCTTTCAAATGGCTGATAAGCCCTACATCTATGTTCCTTGAAGTATCCTCCTCTGGCCACCTGCCTTTGCATCCCTTGGGGAAATAGCTCAAAATGCATGTGTACACACACACACACACAAACTATATATATATATATATATATATATACAGTGTAATACAAAGTAATAATAGTACTTATAAAATAAAATAAAATAAAATAAAATAAAATAAAATAGCAGGGTGCCTGGGTGACTCAGTTGGTTAAGCATCTGACTTCGGCTCAGGTCATGATCTCATAGCTCATGAGTTCAAGCCCCACATCAGGTTCTGTGCTGACAGCTCAGAGCCTGGAGTCTCCTTCGGATTCTGTGTCTCTCTCTCTCTCTCTGCCCCTCCCCTGTTCATGTTCTGCCTCTTTGTCTTTCAAAAAAAAAATAAACATTAAAAAATTTTTTTTAACTCACAAAACTGGAGCACCTGGGTGGCTCAGTCAGTTGAGCATGCAACTTTGGCCCAGGTCATGAACTTGCAGTTCAACTTGCAGGCTATCAGTACATAGCCTGCTTCAGATCCACGGTCTCCTCTCTCTCTGCTCCTTCCCGCTTGTGTTCTGTCTCTCAAAAATAAATAAATCTTAAAAAAAACTTACAAAACCATTTTTTTTGTTTTGTTATAAAATAATATTTGTTGAAAAATGCCAACAAACAAGAAGAATAAAAAGCACCCACCAATCAGAGAATGTCAATGCTAATATTTGCATGTATTTCACTCTAGGCTCTTCTTTTAAAAAAAATTTTTTTTCATTGTATATAGCTCTTTAAAACATGTTTGGGATCACATAGAAATCTTTGTAAAGGGGCGCCTGGGTGGCTCAGTCAGTTAAGTGATCGACTTCAGCTCAGGTCATGATCTCACGGTTGGTGAGTTTGAGCCCTGCGTCAGGCTCTGTGCTGACTACTCAGAGCCTGGAGCCTGGAGCCTGCTTCAGATTCTGTGTCTCCCTCTCACACTGCCCCTACCCATCTTGTGCTCTGTCTCTCTCTCAAAAATAAATAAACATAAACATATAAACCATTTTATGAACATTTTCTTCACAATGTTTTAGTGACTTTCCCCTCATTGCTGTATATTTTTCCACATGATCATTTGTAATGAATGCATGTTCTGTGGTCCTAGTGCATGAGAACTTAAGCAAATCATAGCACTACTCCATTAGGCAATTTCCAGTTTCTGCTTCGTACATACATCTCGAATATTTGGCCTGTGACTTCCTTTGGATGAATTCCTAGAAGTGAATTTCATAGAGAAGTAAAACATGAACACTTCACTATGTTTTAACAAATTACTTTCCAGAAATGTACCAATTTATAATCCTAGAAGAACTATTAGAGTCCCTTTCTCTGTATGTTCATCAATACTGGGTATTGTCATTTATTTCAAATCTTTACAAATCGAATCTTTTTTTTAAAAAGTATCTTGTTTTGGGCACCTGGGTGGCTCAGTCAATTAAGTGTCTGACTCCTGATTTCGGTTCAGATCATGATCTCATGGTTCGAAAGATCGCATCCTGCTTGGGAATCTCTCTAAGATCGCATCCTGCTTGGGAATCTCTCTTCTGGCCCTCCCCAGCTCGAGGGCATACTCTCTATCTCAAAGTAAATAAATAAACTTTAAAAAATAGTATCTTGTTTTGATTTGCATTTCTTTAAATACTAGTAGTATTGAAAACTTTCATATATTTTTTGTTTTTTTTTCATGTCTTTGTTCCCTTTTTTGATTTTAATTTTATTTTTTATTAAAAAGGATTTTTTAGGGGCACCTGGGTGGCTCAGACGGTTGAGTGTCCAACTTCAGCTCAGGTCACAATCTCATGGTTCATGGGTTCGAGCCCCTCATCGGGCTCTGTGCTGACTGCTAGCTCAGAGCCTGGAGCCTGCTTCAGATTCTGTGTCTCCCTCTCTCTCTGACCCTCCCCTGCTCACACTCTCTCTCTCTCTCAGAAATAAATAAAACATTTTAAAAACATTTTTTAAAAAGGTTTTTTAATGTTTTATTTCTTTTTGAGAAAGAGAATGAGACAGAGTACAAGTAGGGGAGGGGCAGAGAGAGGAGACACAGAATCTGAAGCAGGCTCCAGGCTGAGCTATCTGCAGAGAGCCTGATGCAGGGCTCAAACTCACAAACAATGAGATCATGACCTGAGCTGAAGTCAGACGCATAACTGAGCCACCCAGACACCCTGCTATTTTATTTTATTTTATTTTATTTTAATTTAATTTTATTTTATTTTAAAGTACTATTATTACTTTGTAATAATATATTTTTTTTAATTTTTTTTTTTAATTTCTAGGAGACAGAGAGAGAGAGAGATAGCGTGAGCAGGGGAGGGTCAGAGAGAGAGGGAGTCACAGGCTGAAACAGGCTCCAGGCTCCGAGCTGGCAGTCAGCACAGAGCCCGACGCGGGGCTCGAACCCACGAACCGCGAGATCATGACCTAAGCGAAAGTCAGACGCTTAACCGACTAAGCCACCCAGGCGCCCCTGTGATAATATATTATATAACATTTAATATACCAATAATATATATTATACACTTATAAATATATAAATAACATATAATATACACTATATAAATACATAAATGTTATACATATATTAAGGATATCATATCTTTTAAATATGTTGCAAATAGTTTTTCTTGAGCTATTTAAAATTCCCTTTAAAGTTAACTTATGCTTTTTGTTTTTAAATACAGTTTTAGCCTTCTTTTAAAATATTGCCAAATACATTCAAAAGCCAATAATGATCATGTTTGAGTTTTTTATGTTATTCTACTCTCCTCCGCACTACTGCCTCCCTCCCCACAATGCACACCTCAGAAGCAGATAATCGAGTTTCTTGAGGTTGGCAAGACTTACCTCATTTTCCAACCTCTTACTTTCTCTGCCCCTCTCTAGGTCATAGTCAGGCTATGATCATATAGTTAAAGAGCTAGGTCACAGAAGAAAAGCCAACTATGGGTATTCTGTGTCCTGGATTATGCACTACTATAATCCCAATAGCAGTGATGTCGACGACTCTGGCCCCGCTCTCCTTCCAGGGCACAAAAACTGGCCTCAAAACCCTGCCTCTTGTGGGACAGATGGGGCAGGCCTGCACTCCTCCTGTGCCCACCTCCCTCCTGAGGTCCTCTTAGGAAGACTCCATGGTGGAAAAACCCTCAGAAGACAAGCTTCTAGGGTGGGACACAGCCATTCCTCCTCTCTCAGAAGCCCCAGGTCTCACCTCCCTTTCCCTTTGCCTTTGGGGGACATTGAGAAGCAAAAGTGAAAAAGTTGTGGAGAAACACAGATCTGTGTTCTAATTCTGGCTCTGGCCCCTGTTAGGGGCATATTCCTGGATAAGTTACTTAACCTCTGGGCGCTCAGAGACGCTAAGATGCAGGCAAATAATTTACTCACACACATGAGGCAGAATAGCCAGCAGGTTGTTGTCTGTGAATGAAGGCAAAAATGGGCTTTTTAAAAATGTTTATTTATTTTGAGAGAGAGAGAGAGTGAGAGAGAGAGAGAGAGTGAGAGAGAGAGAGTGTGTGTGTGTGTGTGTGTGTGTGTGTCTGTGTGTATGTAAGAGTGGGAGAGGGGCAGACAGGGTAGGAGAGAGAATCCCAAACAGGCTTCATGCTAAGCCTGATACAGGGCTCGATCTCACAAACTGAGATCATAACCTGAGCCAAAATCAACAGTTGGAGGCCTAACCAACTGAGCCATTCAGACATCCCTCCCAAATAGAATTTTTAGGGGCACCTGGTGGCTCAGTCTGTTGAGCATCTGACTCCGGCTCAGGTCATGATCTTGTGCTTCATGGGTTGGAGCCCCACACTGGGCTCTGTGCTGGCAGCTCAGAGCCTGGAGCCTGCTTTGGATTCTGTGTCTCCCTCTCTCTCTGTCCTGTTCTGTTGCATGGAAGCAAAGAACCATGGGAATCTACCCCAAAAACCAAGAGCACACTTTACACACTGTATATTAGTCAATTTGACAATAAAATATTTTACTTTTAAAAAATTAATTAATTGATTGATTGATTAAAAAAAATCCTTCCGGGACCCTCCACTTACTTGCCTTTGTGTATTATGCTTTTTAGTAGATTGATTCAGTCTCATTGCTTCTTTTTTTTTATTTTTTTTATTTTTTTTAAATTTTTTTTAATTGTAATTATCCCTTTTATTTATTTATTTATTTATTTATTTTTACAAATAGTTTATTGTCAAATTAGTTTCTACATAACACTCAGTGCTCATCCCCAAAGTGCCCTCCTCCATGCCCATCCCCCCCTCCCCCCCACATCCATCAGTCCTCAGTTTTTGTCAGCATTCAAGAGTCTCTCATGGTTTGCCTCTCTCCCTTTCCCCCACCATTTCCGCCCTTCTTCTCCCCCTTGTTCCTCCGTCAAGTTCCTCCTAATCCTCCTATACGTGCAAACATATGGTATTTGTCCTTCTCTGCCTGACTTATTTCGCTCAGCATAACACCCTCAAGGTCCATCCATGTTGCTACACATGGCCAGATTTCATTGTTTCTCATTGCCATGTAGTATTCCATGGTATAGATAAACCACATCTTCTTGATCCATTCATCTGTTGATGGACACTTAGGCTCTTTCCATGTTTTAGCTATTGTGGAGAGTGCTGCTATGAACATTGGGGTACATGTGCTCCTATGCCTCAGCATTTCTGTATCCCTTGGGTAAATTCCTAGCAGTGCTATTGCTGTCAGTCTCATTGCTTCTGATTCTCCAAACCTCATTCTTTCAAACACGGTCCTCTCCCCCAGCCTCTAAACCATAGTTCTTGAAGAACTTAAGAACTTGCATGATCATTGCATAAAATAAACTAATCTGTATATGATTAACACCGACTCACCTGATCTAGCCAAGCTGACCACCTCCCAGTTTATCAGGAGCCTGGTGGAGACAGTAGACTCCTAAGCCCTATAGCCAGACCTCCCCAACCTGTTTCCCTCCTCAAGCTAGTCACTCAGCACAAATTATATTGTAACCCCTCACTTCCAAAAGCCGACCCCGCCACCCAGAACAACCCCAGACTCTTGCTCCAAACAACTTTTTGGCTTTCTTTCTGTGTCACTTTCCCTGGGCCAGGGTGGGGACGGAGAGGTAGGTGGTGAAGGGAGGGAACGTTAACACTAACCTTCTATGTGTTAAGCTAATAGAAATTATTACTATTCCCACTGCACAGATGGGGAGATCAAGTTTCAGCTAGGGAGTAGCTTGCCAATGGTGACTCAAAGTCCTGCTCTTTCCCCTGGTGCTCTTGCTCTGCTTTCTGGGGCTTGACCACAGTCCCTCTCACATCTCCCTTCCTCAGAAGGAGAACCAGCTGGTCACCCCTCCTCCAGCCTCGCCACCTCACAACTAAAGCAGTCTCTAAAACCCCAGAAGTCTCATGCTTGTCTTAGTGCAAACCTTATCTTGCAGCATTAGACCTGTATGGGAAACTGGCTTAGTGCTTACAATCCTTCTGGCACCTCCTCCTACCTGACTCCCCCGCTCTCCAGGGCTCCAGGAAGAGTTGGTAACAACTGAGGGCTAGAGTGGGGGAGACAACATTCTAGGAGAACCTGAAGAAGTAATTTCAAGGGGACACAGCAAAGTGAGAAGTTGCTTTGTGTGGGCGAAAAAGAAAATGTCTAGGTCCTTCCCCCACCCTTGGAGAGCAGGGAGGGGTCTGGTGTGGAGGGTGCGGAGTTGGCTGCCATGCCCCGCTGTGGAATGCCAGGGCACAGGGTAGGGTTAATTTATATTTATAGATCCTGTCCCTCTCCCCTTCCCCACCCTTATCCTCTTCTCTGGGTTCAGAAGGAGACCAGGAAGTACAAAGCCTTCACTCAGCTGTAACATTCCACCTTTGAAAGAGCAGGGCTGAAATCACGGGGAGGGGGCAGGTGTGGTCAGCTCCAGCTGGGCTTTGACCTCCATTTCCTACCACTTTTCAGCCCTCCTGGGCAGTGGGGGGTGGCGTCTGCATGGACATAAGGAGGCAGGGCTAGAAACTCCTGGGTCTGCTGCCTGCCCAGCTTCCCACCCGTGGGAAGTTTGATCAAGGGCTCAAGTACAGCCATTTCCTTTGGCCACCCAACTGGCTCAGTGGTGACCGTGATGGAGGGAGGCGTTTGGAGTTGCCAGGGCTAGCCCAGGGTGAAGTGGCCTTCCTGCTGGGCTTCCCTGTAGAAGTCATCTCATACACTTACCGTTCCCAAACTTTCTTCAGAGATTATACTGGGTTGGATAAGTGTCCCCCAAAATTCATATCACCAAGAAGTTCATTGTGACCTTATCTGGAGATAGAGTCTTTGCAGATATAATCAGTTACATTAAACGGAGGTCATGCTGGCTTAGTGTGGGCACTACTTCAATGACTCATGTCCTCACAAGAAGGGTGAACAGACACAGACACACAGAGGAGAAGATGGCCATGTGAGGCTGGAAAATGTAAGCCAAGGAATGCCAGGGATGCCGGCAACCACCAGTTGGAAGAGGCAAGAAAGGTTCTTCCTAAGAGCCTTTGGAGGAAGCATGTTCCTATCGTCTAGATTTAGGACTTCTGGCTTCCAGAACTATGAGATAATACATTTCCGTTGCTCTAAGCCACCAGTTTTTGGTGCTTTGTTACGGTAGCCCCAGGAAACAATTGCCGAGATCCTCTTGCATTGCCCTCAGTGAGCTTCCTCCACTGCCCAATGTACCCCCAGAGCTCAGAGCGCCCATGCAGAGGGCCTGTCACTAAATGCCCTTCCGCCCGTGTCTAGATCCCTCTAGACTGCAACCCTGTGAGGACAGGGGCTGTGGCTGGCTCATCCCAGCATTCCTTGTGCCAGGTACAGTGCCCGGTACACAAATAACTCGGCTGTTGGAGTGCCAGGCTAACGTTCCGAGTTCTGTTGCCGCCATTGCACATTGCGGAGCAGGGCTTGCTGCCTCTGTCCCCTTCCCCCCTTTTGGCCTTCCCCTCCAGCTGCTTTCTTTCCGCAGGGGAGCATGGGCCTCACTCAGCTAGATTTTGTTTCAGGACCATTTCCATTTTCTTCTGCTCTAACCCCCTGACTAAGTACCACCCCCAAATCCCACTCTCTTTCCAATTCCTTCTGAAGCACTTCCTCTAGAACATTCACCTGGGCTTGTATCAAGTCTCATGTATTCAAATGAGAAGCCTGGCAGTTGGTCATGGATCATGGCTGGGAACCAATCCAGGAAGGCATCCTTAAGGGGCTCTACCTGTTTCTTAACCCACCTGCAGAGTCCTTAATCAGCCTGTCATTTTTAGGTCACCTGAGTAATTATGTCATTCTGTTGGGTTCATCTGTACTATTAGACTGTCAGGGTTAGAGACTTGAGGGACCTCATATCCTGTAGACACAGCTAATTCATGCTCATTGACTCCCTGCTCTAGAAAGAAGCTCAGAGCAGTCTACAAGAACATATAAGGCCTGATTCTCGCCTAAGGAAATGAGCCTAAATATGCAAGGAGCTTCTGGTACAAAGACTCTCCACCCTGCATTACCATAATAAGGACAACTGTAAATAACCCCGTGTCCAAAATAATGAAATAAGATATGGTAGCAGTCCACTCAAATGAAATTTTATGAAAAATATGTGAATGAAGTGTTTATAATAATAGGAGAAAATGCCTGGGTTTAAGGTTACTGGTAAAGTAGGAATACAAATTTGATCCGTGATACGATAGATGAAAACTATATGTATGAGGAAGAAGCAAGAAACCTATCAATATATTAAGAGAGGTTTTTCTTGGTGGTGAAATGTTGATGTTTTTCTTCTCTCTACTTTAAATATTTTCCATATTTGCTATAATAGGCATGTGTTGCTTTTATAATGGGGAAAAATACGACTAGTAAGCTTTATTTTATTTTATTATTTGTTTTGTAAATGATCTGTGTCAGAGATATGTTTATTTATTTTTTCTTAAATAGTTTATTGTCAAGTTGTTTCCATATAACACCCAGTGCTCATCCCAACAAGTGCCCTCCTACATGCCCATCACCCTCCTTCCCCTCTCCCCCACCCCCATCAGCCCTCATTTTGTTCTCAGCATTCAAGAGTCTCTCATGGTTTGCCTCCCTCCCTCTCCCCAACTATTTTTCCCCTTCTTCTCCCCCATGGTCCTCCGTTAAGTTCCTCCTAATCCACCTATATGTGCAAACATATGGTATCTGTCCTTCTCTGCCTGACTTATTTCGCTAAGCATAACACCCTCAAGGTCCATCCATGTTGCTACACATGGCCAGATTTCATTGTTTCTCATTGCCATGTAGTATTCCATGGTATAGATAAACCACATCTTCTTGATCCATTCGTCCGTTGATGGACACTTAGGCTCTTTCCATGTTTTGGCTATTGTTGAGAGTGCTGCTATGAACATTGGGGTACATGTGTCCCTATGCATCAGCACCCCTGTATCCCTTGGGTCAATTCCTAGCAGTGCTATTGCTGGGTCATAGGGGAGTTCTAGTGTTAATTTTTTGAGGAACCTCCATACTGTTTTCCAGAGGGGCTGCACCAGTTTACATTCCCACCAACAGTATAGGAGGGTGCCCGTTTCTCCACATCCTCGCCAGCATCTAGAGCCTCCTGATTTGTTCATTTTCGCCACTCTGACTGGTATGAGGTGGCATCTCAGTGTGGTTTTGATTTGTATTTCCCTGATGATGAGTGATGCTGAGCATCGTTTCATGTGTCTGTTGGCCATCTGGATGTCCTCTTTGAGGAAGTGTCTGTTCATGACTTCTGCCCATTTCTTCACTGGATTATTTGTTTTTCGGGTGTGGAGTTTGGTGAGTTCCTTATAGATTTTGGATACTAGCTCTTTATCTGATATGTCATTTGCAACTATCTTTTCCCATTCCGTCGGTTACCTATTAGTTTTAAGGATTGTTTCGTTTGCCGTGCAGAAGCTTTTAATCTTGATGAGGTCCCGGTAGTTCATTTTTGCTCTTGATTCCCTTGCCTTTGGGGATGTGTCAAGTAAGAAATTGCTGCGGTTGAGGTCAAGGAGGTTGTTTCCTGCTTTCTCCTCTAGGATGTTGATGGTTTCCTGTCTCACATTCAGGTCCTTTATCCATTTTGAGTTTATTTTTGTGAATGGTGTGAGAAAATGATCTAGTTTCATTCTTCTGCATGTTGCTGTCCAGTTCTCCCAACACCATCTGTTAAAGAGGCTGTCTTTTTTCCATTGGATAATCTTTCCCGCTTTGTCAAAGATTAGTTGGCCATACGTTTGTGGGTCCAATTCTGAGTTCTCAGTTCTATTCCCTTGGTCTATGTGTCTGTTTTTGTGCCAATACCATACTGTCTTGATGATTACAGTTTTGTAGTAGAGGCTAAGTCTGGGATGGTGATACCTCCCGTTTTGGTTTTCTTCTTCAGTATTACTTTGGCTATCCTGGCTCTTTTGTGGTTCCATACAAATTTTAGGATAGTTTGTTCTAGCTTTGAGAGGAATGCTGGTGCAGTCTTGATTGGGATTGCATTGAAGGTGTAATTGCTTTGGGTAGTAATGACATTCTAACAGTATTTATTCTTCTGATCCATGAGCATGGGATATTTTTCCATTTCTTTGTGTCTTCTTCAATTTGCTTCATACATTTTCTATAGTTTTCATCATGTAAGCTTTATTTTAAAAGACAATTTGGGGCCAGGCCTGAACTCTCTGTCAGAACGCTGACTTGGAGATGTCTGTCGGCTGTCCTGTCTGAGAGACAATCTGTCGTTGTTCAGTTCCCATAACGACAACACATCATGGGTCTACCCTACAGGCAAAGATTCTGGTTGGGGTGCCAGGAAAGTGCGAGAACAACCAGAACAACTGAATAAACACAGGAGACTGGACAGCAAAGCAGAAAGAGTACTGGAGACCTGGGGCCAAACCCTACATCGGCCATTCACCGACTTCGTGAACTCGGACCCTCCCGTGTCTCTGGGCCTGCGCCTCTTCCCTGGTAGAATGGGAAGTGTGACTACAGGATTGCCCAAGTCGCTTCCAGTTCTAAAGTTATGTTGAGTTATTTTTTTATTTAGAATTTCGAAAGGGAAACCTAACTGTAGGACACAGCGAGCAAATCTGGGCCCTTGGAGGTTTGACTTAGCACTGTGCCTAACTTCCTGGCCTTAGTGTTCTGCTCTTTAAATTTGAGTGAATTGATGCAGGGTGCGATCTCCATGCCCTAGTCCCCTCCCCTGCAGATAGACAGTGCCTCCTTCATGAAATAGCTGTGGAGATGAAATGCATTAGTGTACACCAACCTCTTAGAACAGAACATCACTATTATTATTATTATATATTATTATTTTAAATGCTTGTTTATTTATTTTTGAGGGAGACAGAGACAGTACAAGTGGGGGAGGGGCAGAGACAGGGAGAGAGAGAATCCCAAGCAGGCTCCATTTTCAACACAGAGCCTGATGCGGGGCTCAGTCTAATGAACCATGAGATCATGACCTGAGCTGAAATAGTCAGACGCTTAACTGAATGAGGCAGTCAGGCTCCCCAGAGCCTTATTAAAGCATGAACCAAGGTGCCTGGGTGGCTTAGTCGGTTAGGCATCGGACTTCGGCTCAGGTCATGATCTCACCATTCGTGGGTTTGGGCCGCATCAGGCTCTATGCTGACAGCTCAAAGCCTGGCATCTGCTTCAGATTCTGTGTCTCCCTCTCTTTCTCTGCCCCTCTCCTGCTCTCGTTCTGTCTCTCTCTCTTTCAAAAATAAATAAACATTAAAAATTTTTTTAAAAAAATTTAAAGAATGAGCCAAAGTCCATCAGTCCCAATTGACATCAGCCCTTTATGGTGAAGACTGTGTCATTGTGATGGTAGCCACGCTGGAAACGGGAGAACTTTGAGCCACCTGCCCCTGCTCTTCTCAGTAAATGGCAAGACTTTCCTTCTCTCACCAATACTCATTTAGGTGGGCTGGAACTGCAAACCTTTCATGCCTTTTGCTTTTTCTTCTTTGTTACAGTTTGCCTATAGCTTTGCTTGGAAGAGAAGAATCTACTGAATCAATGTGTTTCTCTTCTTTATTTCTGGTTAGTTTCTCTCTCCAGTTAAAACATACAGAATATTTTAAGCTCATAGTAGTGAGGAGGATGTTTCTATCTCAAATAAACTCATCAAGGGGCGCCTGGGTGGCTTAGTCGGTTAAGCGTCCGACTTTCGCTTAGGTCATGATCTCGTGGTTCATGGGTTCGAGCCCCGCGTCGGGCTCTGTGCTGACTGCCAGCTCGGAGCCTGGAGCCTGTTTCAGTCTGTGACTCCCTCTCTCTCTGACCCTCCCCTGCTCACGCTGTCTCTCTCTCTCTCCTAGAAATGAATAAAACATTAAAAAATAATAATAATAAAAATAGAGAAGAAAAAAGCATACTCTCTGAGTTGGGTGTTTAAACCATCAGCGCAAATAGAATTAGCTGCTCTCCCTATTTTCTTTCTACTTGTCCCTGTTTGTTTTNTTAGTCGGTTAAGCGTCCGACTTTCGCTTAGGTCATGATCTCGTGGTTCATGGGTTCGAGCCCCGCGTCGGGCTCTGTGCTGACTGCCAGCTCGGAGCCTGGAGCCTGTTTCAGTCTGTGACTCCCTCTCTCTCTGACCCTCTCCTCACGCTGTCTCTCTCTCTCCTAGAAATAAATTAAAAAAATATTTAAAAAAATAAATAAAATAAAATAAACTCATCAAAATGAAGAAACAAGAAGGACTCATTTAATACATGCACTTTTTCCTTTAGAGATCTTAAATTTTCTTAGACTAAAAGCACCACTCCTTGAATTAGTATAGATCATCTTTCTGCTGACATTTTAGGTTTGGACGTGTTCTAAAAGCAGAATACATTGGTAACATGTTTTAAACAACTGAATCATTCTTATCAAGTTGTCAGTCTAAAGCTAACATCTCTAGCATAAACACTCTAAAAATGACCATTTTTACTGTATTCCATCAGAACTTGGCCTCATGTTTACACCGTTTTTTCCCCTAAAATACAACAAAAAATTGGGTTAGAAATTTCTGTTTATATTGCGATTTCTATTTTTCCACTGGTTTTAATTTTATTTTATTTTTGCCTTTTTACATCAAGTGTTTTGATGAGCACAAAATAAAAGCTGTGCAGTAAATAAATAAACAAATAAATAAATAAGAGTGAATGGATAAATTTCAATTTCTGGGGCTCAAGTCAGTACTTCCCTTCTGCCTCTGTCTGCACACTCAGAATGGCTCCTCTTTCACAGGGACCCCAGGCAGGAAGATGCTGCTTGTGTAGATATTATCCACCCCCCCCAGTCCCCACCCCCCTCATGAGTAAAATGAGAAGGGAAATGAGCAAATTGCTGTGAAAATGCTCGGCACTTTTAAAGAAATGGACTAAGAAACCCTATCTTGGGAGAATGACAGGGGCCTTTATGTGACCCAAAAGACTAAGACTCTTGCTTTCACCAGGATCTGGGAGCCAAGGCCTTGGGAACAGAGTGGCCCCTTCATCACCTTGGCAACCCCAACATCTGTTAGAGGTGTCTTGAGTTGGTGGGGGCGGGGGGGATGAAGAACCAGGACCCTGCACCACTGCCTTGGCTTGAAAGCTGAGAAGGAGCTCACAGCTGGAGGCTGACAATTAGCCACACCCCTTGCAGCTGGACCACAGTCCACGGACATATCTCCATGTCTCTCTGGGGGGAATTAACAAAGGATTCAGCATAGAGTGAGCACTCAGCGCACATTCAATCCCTTCTTTTCATCTGGAGGCATGCTGACCACAGGCTGCAGCTTTATGTTCTGTGGTCTGGGCCAAGCGGTCAGGAGAGCTAGCACTCTCCTGTTTCGCTTGATCACCCAGCCTGGATCAGGACTTCATCTCCCTGAGACTGGGTTCTCTCCCGCATGAGATAGGGGGTTGATATGCACCTCACAGGGTTATGGGGACATAGGTAGGGCCTGGCAGTCTAGTTATAAGTCTTTATGTTCAGAACTTAATAAATCAGATTAAGAAGTGTCTGCCTTCCTGCATGATCTCAGTCTAGGTCCGTTAAGTCTGATGAGAGGTAACTTTATTAGCAGCATGAAGCTCTATCATAATATGCCTCTATCAGGGCATAAATTATAAGGATGTAAGCAATTTTAGCCACCCCCACCCCCCACCCCCCCAAAAAACCTAGGACCTCCTGCTCCAATTAGCTTAGAAGAGAAATCTCCCTTTAGGCTCTTGACTTCACTGCCCAGAACCCAGGCTGATTCTGTTCAAGCCAAATCTGTATCTTTCCTCCATATGAAAAAGTCATAATCTTACCCTTGCTCCAATTTACTTATACCCCAAGTCCAGACTGAGCTCTCTTAGTGACCCCACAAAACATCAGCTTAAAGTTGATTTCAGATTCCTGCCCATGAATAAACCCTGCAGTCTGCAGTTCTAGAAGATCTCCACCGGACAAAATGGAGAGAATCCATTCTTTGACTCTCCTCTTACTCACCCCTTTGAGTCCCCATCAGATGCCTTGGGAGGGGAGAAGTAAGGACAGAAGACAAAGAGAGAAGCATTTGTTAGAGTCCCAGAAACATCCCTGCTCTGGAATATGGGTGAATAACATAACAGAGGACCATGGGGGAGAAGAAGGGGAGAAATAGTTGAGGAGAAGGAGGGAGGCAAACCATGAGAGACTCTTGAATGCTGACAAAAACTGAGGACTAATGGATGTCGGGGGGAGAGGGGATGGGCATGGAGGAGGACACTTGTTGGGATGAGCACTAGGTGTTATATGGAATCCAATTTGACAATAAACTATGAAAGGAAAAAAATAAAACACATGCATGGAAGTAAAAAATAAACAAAATAAAATAAAATAAAATAAAATAAAATAAAATAAAATAAAATACAATACAATAAAACCTTAAAAAAAAAAAAAAAAAAAAGGAGCCAGGCTAGAAAGGAAACCAAGAGGGGACTTGAGGCAGGCAGGGAAAAGATGAAAGAGACTTGCACGTGCCAATGTCTAAAACCCCACGGGACACAGCAAGGACCCTGACATGCAGGTGGGCCTGGAAATTCTTTTCTAGACTCCCCCTTGTTGCCTGGCTGCCCTCATTAGTTTCTAGCCTTAGGGATGATGTTAGGATGGAATGAGGGGTCATATGCTCTTTCTAGGTGTCTTAACATTTCAAAAGCATTTTAATATGTATGAGCTCACAACCTTTGAGGTGAGTGTTATTTGACAGAGATACTTTGCTTGACCACACCTTAGGCTCTGGAACCTTCTTCTAGGCCCATCTATGCATTTCCTTGTAAAATCCAGTTTTAACAAGAACCCTGCCAAATCAGCTCAGCAAGAGTGCTCCATCCTCAATATCTGATCACCTCAATGTCTGATCTGGTTCCTCACCCCCCACTGCCCCGCAAGTGATGTTTGATCACCCTGGCCTGTCTTTGGCAAGACTCCTGTTAGGTTGGTTTAGCCAGAATCCCACTTATTGCTGATGTTTTCTCTTAGTATTTTTCCACCCACTGACCACCCCCACCCTCACCCCCCAGCCCCTTGCTCTTTAACTATAAGTTTCTACTTGTCCATGCTGTATCTGAAGTTGAGCCTGGTTCTATCCTGAGGGCCTTCCCTTACTGCAAGGGTCTTGAATAAAATCTGTGTTTACTGTTTTAACTACTGTCCAGCTGTAGTTTTCCTTTGATGAATTATCCCTGTTTTATAGATGAGGGAAACAAGGTTCAGGGAGGCTGTGACTTACCTTGGGTGACAGATTCAAGCCCAGGTGTCCTAATGCAGGGGAACTGTGGCCACCACAGTGGCCTCTGAAAAACACTCTAACGTCTACCTCTGGTCTTCCTTGCACTGGAAAGTGGGAGGTTATGTGTGAGGTCATGTCAACATGTCCAACTCTTACTTTGGTCTAACCTGGAAAGTTTTTTTCTAGTCTGTAGGTGGACAACTGTAGTCCAGGGAGTGTCGCCAAACAAAACACACAGCAGGTTAATAGAGAAAAGTCGTGACAGAAAAATTATGAAGAAGGCCAAGTTGGGCCTCTGAATCTATGTAATTTCTCTTCAGTGATATCCTCCTCGTATTCTGTCTAGGTCCTCTATGCCTAAAATCTCCATTTACCTTTATGGGTTTCCTGCTCCCAGGAGAGAATGGGATCAACTCAGCCAGACAGAGGTAGAGGGACTGGTAGGGACACCATGCTACTTTTCTGCAGCATCTGCATTCTAACTGGAAGATCTGGCCTTTGTGCTTTGACTGTAATTGGACGTTTGCTTCAACAAGCAAGAAGCCAACGGGTGGGGCCTTCATGGTCCTCTGAAATGGCCTCACAGTGTCAGCCACTTACTTCTTTTTGGATATGGCTCCCTCTGCTTGGGAATGTGGAAATACTAATTCCTCATCCTGGGTTGTATGGTGTCTGAGAGCCTGAGCTCCCTGCTTTGTGACCAATCACTCCACAGACCCCCACACTCAGGAAACCAAGTCTTGAGGAACCAGAATCAGGGGTTCATGCTGTGGCAAATGGTGGCAGAAGGTCTCCACTGTTTTCCTTTATGGAGCTACGCCAACAACCTTCCCTTCAGAACTTTGCCCAACAACCTTGTCTGGGGTTTCTGTCCTTTCTGGGTTGTGAGCAAGTCATAATAAGTAAAAATGGGGTGACCTGAGCCCTAAGATCTCCAGGAGAATCCCAGTTTCTTGTGGGGTCACTATGATTTCTCCCCTGGTTCTACCCTCATCCCTACTATCCATACCAGATCCTTCAAGCCACTTTCCCAGGTTGCCTTGGGCTCTCTGGACCCTGGCTCCGTGCTCCCTCTTCTAGAAAGAAGAAACCCACCATTTGGTGAGAGTCTGCCACATGCCTGGTGCTGAGCAGGTGTTCTGAGCCCAACACCTCTTTCAAAAATTTGCATACAGGGTATTTCTGATGCCTACTTCTCACCCTACAATGTTCCCCCCACTCCCTGTGTTTCTTAGGCTCTCCTCAAATCTCACTCTCCAATTCATACAGCCCCAAACTCACTCCTTCTTGCCATACTTCACTCCCCATTCTCCTCTGCCCTTTCTTCTGAAAGGACCCAGCTGCCTCCCACCACAGCAGTCCAAAGCTCTGGCGGGACAGGGCAGCCCTTGGGAGGGAGGGGAAGGCCCAGGATGCCTGGCAGGAGGGTGGCCAACTAATTCCCAGTGCCTTGGTTTCTATCCCCCACATCCTTCTTCTATCCCTCGCCCTAATTGGCTCACGCTAACCAGGGGCAGAGCAATAGGTGTATCAGTGTTTTCTTTTTTTTCCTGGTAGGGGAAAGAGGTGGAGTTTGAGGAAAGAAAAGACGGGGCAAAGATGATTGGCATGAGGCCCCGCCTTCTTTTGTCTTCCTCCCTTGGTACTCTGGCCCCTTAGGGAAATACAGCTGTTTCGGGTGAGCAGCTGGTGCAGACAAGTTCACCTCTGTTCCTCACCTCTTCCTCACATCCACTGCTCTTGTGCTGAGGAGCTTCCCTGGGGGAACCTGAGGAACTCTTTCCGGAGCCATGAGGGGGGCCCAGTGGAGGAGGGTCCGCTGGGCGTTCCTGAGCTGCTTATGTTCCTGCCTCCTTTGGCCAGAGGGTAAGTGATGCACCTGGGGCAGCATTCTGGGGCAGGGAATGGGTGATTTTAGGGATCCAGGGCTGTCACGGAGAGAGGGCGAGAGAGATGGGGAAAGGAGAGGGAGGGAGGGAGAGAGAAGGGAGAGAAGTGATGGGACAAGTGGAGAAGAGAAGTGGGGAGAACACTAGAGAGACAGAGACAAGAGGAGATAGAGATAATGAGAAGAGAGAGGTGCTTACGGGGCAGGACTAGCCTGGTTTGGGGAAACCCACTGGGGGAAACAGGGCTGTATTTTGTGGGGAGAGAGACAGGTAGGTGGAAATGTAGAAGGAGAGAGAGTGGAGGAAAGAGACCGACATAGAGAAAACAGGAAAACCAGGTGACAGAATGTGAAGGAAAACTGACATAAAGGTGCAGAGTCTGAGGAAAAGACTGTGAGAAGCAGATGAATGAGAGAGAGAGAGAGAGAAAGAGAAAAGTGGGGAAAACCAGAGGCAGACCTGAAAGTAAAGGGCGGGGAAGAAAAGAGGCAGACTGGCTAAGAAACAAGTGGGACCAGAGGGTAGCTGAAGTGTGGAGCAGTTCGTTTCTTGCCTCTGATCTGAATTTGAAAAGCCCCCTCTTGGGCTAGTGCCTTCTGGGTAGAGCTCCTAGGCCTGGTGTTAGCCTTGACCTCCTCCACACTCCACTTTCCTTCTATGAATGGGGTGGAAGCAAGGCCTGTTGGAGGAGCCTGCCCTGTATCCTGCTGTCTTCTCTCCTCCAAGCTGCCCCTGCCTCCAGGACCAGGTTTTATTCTGAATTTCTGGGTGTCTGAGGCTTCTGAGAGGCTCTGAGGCCCAGGAGACGATGAGGGATCAGAAGCCCAAACCAAAGAAATAATCAGAGCTCTCTTCCCTCCTCAATAGGCCTGGGGATGATTTCACCCAAGGGATCATTTCTTGGGAGTGGGCCAGAAGTACATTCTATTACAGATATTAAGAGACATAGTACTGGTGAGGTGGAATACTCTGCCCTCCTTGATATGTTTAAAGGTTTGGCTAAGAGCAAATAAAACAACTACCACTTCCCCAACCCTCCAACCCTCCCATCATACCACCCCCCCCCCTTTACCCCTGCCCAACTACTCATCACGTAGTAAGGGAATGGAGGCTGGAAGCAGCCTGCTGTGGGCAGCTTCTTACGGGTAGAAGAGAGGGATGTGGAAGAAGGAATTTCCATGGGGGTTAATGACCATAGGCAGTGAGGAGCAGGTGGCTTGGATTCAGGGGCCCTGGGGCCCAGTGTTGGCTTGGCCACTAACTGCTCTGCTCCCTGTGTCCAGGTCCTGTTGTCCTATCTCTCTCCAGGCCTTGGTTCCCCTCTATAAAAAGTGATGTGGTGAATGGCATGACCTCTGGATTTCCAACTTCTTAAGTTTTGATGTTCTGTGATGTAAAGTTAACAGAAAAAGTGTTCAGTACCAGCTCTGTACTTAGTCCTAAGTACAGAGGGGTCCTCCAGCTCAGGAGGAGCCAGGAAGTCTATAAAGAATAGCCCAGAGGATAAGAACTGAGGTGGGAGTGGGCAGGAAAAGCCATGGGGAGCCATGGGGTATGAGCAAGAGAGGGAGTAAAGGACCATGAAAGCGAGGACCCGGAAGAAGGGGGCCCTTGAAGTGCTGGGGCCTGTGCATTGTTGAGAGGACAAGATGGAGTAGGGCCCACAAAAGAAGTGGCCTTAGGGTAGGAAGTGACACCTCAAGCATCTGATTGAGCATTTAGAGGATGTGAGGGAAAAACAGTCTCCATCAGACAGGTAGTTGACCCCCACCCCCCCATGTGCTTCAAGGAGCTTCTGGGGAAGTGGAAAGTGGTCAGTTCCGTTCCCTTGGACTGGTGAGGGTGACATACGGGTGAACTGCCTAACAGAATCTGGGGCCTCTTTCCACACTTGCTGCCTGAGCCCTCACCCAGAGCTGGCTCATCCCTGGAGTAGGTGTCAGAAACTCTTCCTCTGCCAGAGAGAAAAACACTGAGGTTTCCACAAAAATGCTTCAGTGGTAAGGGCTCCCTTAAGGAAAAGCCCGGCTGTCAAATGTGAAAGGGGGAAAGGAGGGTGGACAGAAGTGGGCTGGACAGGGAGTCAGTGGAAACTCAGTGGCTACTAGTGGCTCCCAGCAAGAGTGACACTGAAGGAAGCCTGGCAACCCTGATTCCACAGCCTATGGCAAGGAAACTGGGTCAAAATAAAACTCAGTTTCCAGGGTGCCTGGGTGGCTTAGTCAGTTAAGCCTCAAACTTCAGCTCAGGTCATGATCTCACAGTTCATGAGTTCGAGCCCCGCTTTAGGCTCTGTGCTGACAGTGCAGACACTGCTTGGGAATCTCTCTCCCCACCCCACCTCTCTGACTGCGCCCCCCCCCCCGCCCCCCGCCGACTGTGTGCACACAGCTCTCTCTATCTCAAAGATAAATAAATAAATTTAAAAAAAACAGTTGCCAATGCTATCAGTGGCCCAGTAACTGAGGGGCTGCTGCTCTGCCCTGTGCCCCCATAGAGAGGTTACAGGGCTGCTGCAAGTGTAGGATAGAGGAGATTGCTGTCACAGAGCACCCCAGAGGAAAAGGTCTCCTGCTCCTTGCCACCAAGGGCACAGGCCATCTGCCCCACCCCAGGAAACTCTGTGCTTGGGGACACTGAAAAGGAGAGAACCCCTGAATCAGAGGTCCGAATAAGAAAATAGGCAAATGGCTTAGCAAAACGTACAGCGAGGAGCAGGAACTTCAAATTAGAAGACGCTGAGTGAATGTTGCCACTTAGCCAGCCTAGGGGCACATGAGAAAAGTCCCTTTAGGTTGGCGTCTTTATTGGCAAAATGAGTTGAATGGGAAAGGACTATTTCATAAAGTTGTGGTGAGGATAAAATGAGGTAGTATCTGGTATAAAGTAGAAGAGCCATAAAATCTTGTTTGAGAGAAGGGCTGCTGCCTGCATCCCCTTTGGGGATGAGAAGGGTGAAGCCAGGAATGGAAAGGACCCTTCTGTTGGCTCAGGCATTTCCATTCATCCAAGGAGCCTCTAAAAGGTCATCCCTGTCCTTCCTGTGGGCTTACAAAAGCTGATGTGGTTTATTTAGAATGTGGCTTATCGTGTGAACTGACTGCCAGCTCTGCCATTGGGCAGAGCCCCCACGAGAGATAACATGACTGCTTCTTGGTTCCTTGCCCAGCAATGTTCTCCCTACCCTTGATTTCTGGGCTCAGCTCTGGAGGCTGAGGTTGTCCTGGAAGTGCTTGACATGTAAGTGATTTAGGGCTTCATTCCCAGGAGGGGCCAAGAAGCAGTTGGCTTTTTATGTGCTCAAACAAGTGCTTTGCTGTCCATTCCCTGGTTTCATGACACTGCTAAATGCTTCAGGTAGGCATGTAATGCAGATTTCTGAGCCGCTTCATCAAAGGACAGGACTGAAGACCTTATAGTCAGTCTCTCCTCCTAGTTCCAAACTTCTTCCTTGAATGTTCATCTTTCCTTCTACTAGGCTGAATTCATGGCAAACAGACACTTAGTCATCATTGTATGCCCATTCCCCAGCACAGAACGGATCAGTTGAGTTGAAATGAGCTCAGTCTGTTGGCATTTTACAGAGATTCAAATACTCAACATCTTGCTTGAGACTCTGAAGAGGCTCTAAGAGCTGGATGTCTGTGTTTGTGCATGAGACCTCTACAATCATGACCATGGCCCTACGGAGGGCACTGTCTTATGCTGTAGGCAGCTCAGTGTGCATTTTTAAGGTCTGCATAGTTATCTATTCTCTACATAAATGCACCCAATGAAAATAGCAGTTTGAGTTCCAAAAGTCCTATTGGTGATGGGCTTTGGGAACTTCAAAGTAGGAAAGAGTTTGGAGTTATTCATTCACTTGTTGAACTTCTACTCATGCCAAGGGCTCTGGAAACAAAGATGAATTAAGTCATGCATGGTTCTTGCCTCCAAAGCTTTTCAAAGGTCACACAGCCAGTAAGTTGGGCAACTGTGACTAGAATCCAAATTTCCATACTCTTCATTAACACTGTATAACACAAACTTTTACAAACAAATCTCCAAACTGGCCAACCCCACCAATGAGGATGAACAGAAACAGGCACAACCCCTGTTGAGATAGTCATTCATCCATTCATTCATTCACCTGTTCATACATTTGTTAATTAAACAACTATTTTAGGAGTGCCCAACATTGTTCTAGAGCAGTGTTGTGTGTACACAGTAAAGGATGGAACAGACAGGGCTCAGCCTCCTGGAGCTAAGATCTAGTATGCAGAAAGACATAACATAAGTATAGAAAGATTCCAAACAACAAATGTGGTGTTATGTTGAACAAACGTTTTGATGAGAGTAAACTAGAGAGACTTCATTTAGATTCGTAAGTCCAGGAAGGTCTCTCTGACCAAGTGCTGCCCTTTGAGCTGAGATAAGAAGGCTGAGTAGTAAGTTGTAAGTCTGGTGGAGTAGGGGAAGGAAGAAGTACAAGCCAGGCTGGGGAAGACATACAGAGGCATGAAAAAGCTTGACCTGGAGGGACTTGAAAGAGGTAAGCAGGTGCTAGATCACCTGCTTTGTAAGGCTTTGTATGCTATGGAATGGATTATACATTTTAAGGAACTAAAATGGGTAGACAGTGAGGGGTTTTAAGTAAAGAAGTGACATAGGCATATTTGACCTTTGGAATGATTACTCTGGATACAATAGAGGAAAATGGATTGGAAATGGACAAGGGTGAAATGGGAGACCAGTTCATTGCTGGCTGCAGGAGTCCAGGCAGAAGGTGCTTTGACTTGCCTGGTGGTAGAAGCGGAGATCTGGGAAGGGAACAGACAGTTGTGAAAACAGCATCAAGTCACAAGGACTGCTGCCTTCACCGGGATCTCAGAACTTTGTGATGAGCAAGGTAACAGGCAGCACAAAGTGACATTTATTGAGCTTAGGTACTGGGGTAAGCATTTTACATGCATCACACACATTGGTATTACTATTATCTACCATCATCCCACTTTTATAGATAAGGACTTTAAGCCTCAGAGAAATCGAGTGACTTGCCCAAGTCACATAGGGAATGTTGGTCAGTTTGACTCTAGAATCCACGCTTTTAACCACCCTCTAGCCTTGTCAGATTCTGCTGTTAATTGTCCATGTCAGGCTCAGAAAGGACCTCATTAGGGGGTTCCAGAAGCATCATGTCTGTCAAGAATCACTGCTAAAACAACCAAGTGAACACTAAATCACAGTAGTTACTACAAACTTGTTTCCTTGGTTCATTTCCTTCTTCCTTGAGTCAAAGACCTGCTGACCTGTGTTCTGAGGTAACTGGGGTATTGAAAAAGTCACTTACATCACTATAGCTTCTTCAAACATCTCTTTCCTATTCCTCCTTAGTAAACAGAGCCACCTCCTTTGAGTTGGTCTCAAACATTTAGGTCAATAACACCATGGAAAAAAATATTAGAATCTGACCTACACAGTTGTCTCCAAGGCAGGAACTTTATGTTTCCTTTCCAACTACACCAACTGAAGTCACGCCCCAAACAATGCTTATCAACAAGGTGTTTCTTCACCTTGGTTATTGTCACAGGTCATTTGACCAAACTTCTGTCAGCATCTGTGTAGCAGCACCAAGTTTACCCTGGAAAACTCCAGAAGCTCAAGAACCAAGCCAAGAGATGTTGAGACCCAGCTTTGACCAGATGTTCACAAGCACAGCTCCAACTTCCTTCTTCCCCACTCCTTCCTCTCCTTAGAAGTTCTATCTCTCGGCTCCACCATCTTGGTTTTGGAGTTCATCTCTCCCTGGCTTCCATCTGAAGCAGGCACAACCTCCTAGCCTAGGGTTGCCCTCAGAAGTTTGGCTTCCTTCTGCTGCAGTGGTGGTCACACATCCCAGCCTACAGCTGTGGTGTTGGCCTCCTGCTGGCCCCGGGACCACTGTGTCAGTGACAGGGGTAACAGGTGCAGCTTCACCCTCTCTCTCAAATCTCAGCTGAAGGAACCAAAGACCAGGGGATGGGGACATCTGAATTCATTTATTCAACAAATGTCTATGAAGTAATCCCTATATGCCAGCCAGATTCTAGGTGCTGAAGATATCATGAAATAAGTAACCCTAAGGGCATTCTGAGTTAGCGTCTTTCCTCATCTTGAATTCTAGGAACAATGGAGGAAACATACCCAACAGATACAATACTGGTCACAGTTTCTGTTTCCTCTAAGATAAAAGTAGAAACAGAGGGGCATCTGGGTGGCTTAGTCGGTTAAGCGTCCGACTTTCGCTTAGGTCATGATCTTGCGGTTTGTGGGTTTGAGCCCCGCGTCGGGCTCTGTGCTGACTGCCAGCTCAGAGCCTGGAGCCTGCTTCAGTCTGTGACTCTCTCTCTCTCTGACCCTCACCTGCTCATGCTGTCTCTCTCTTTCCTAGAAATAAATAAAACATTAAAAAAAAAGTAGAAACAGAAACCATAGCTACAACCTCTGCTGTCACCTGTTGCAGTTGCTACAGCCATAGCTCCAACAGCCATTGTATCTATCATCTCACACCAACACAAGCTCCCTGAGGGACAGCTCTTGGAAGTCTCCAGCTCCCAAACCCTGAACACAGAGGGGCAGAAGCCTGAAATCACCCACAGTCTAGGAACTGCTCAGAAATTTCATTCTTTGGTCACCAAGAATTTCCAAGGGAATGACAGTCTTCAGTCCTGTAAAGCACAGACCCAGCTCTGTATGAGCAACAGTTTCCATGACCTTGTTCTTCCTCTGAGGTTGCACGTGAAGCCCAGTTACCATGATGAAGGTGAGAACCATGCTGATTCTAAGGATGATACACACACAAACGGTCCTTGGCTCCCTACGTAGGGTGGGTAAGGCAGGGGGTCCTGCCTCCCTCTGCCAACCTCTTTATACCTTTCAGGGTCCCTGCTGCCCATCCTTGAGTTCATTTTCTCTTCAAGGCTATCCTCACAGTTGGATGCTTCCTTAACTCTATACTGCCCCAGGCACAGCCTGGAAAAGAGCCCCACCAGTCAGGAAATAACAGCAGAAAAGTGAAACTTTGTAGGTAATATGGTTTATGGGCTTCTCACCTCCAATTCCAGGAACAACTCAAGACAAACAGACTACGCACTAAGAATAACCCTCTGCCTGCAACACAGGCACGTAAGACATAAGCTTTATTTCCCTTCAAAGAGTGATTCATCACCCTGTGGGAATGTTATCTTCCCCCAGCATCACCACTACAGCCACCACTCCTTCCCCTGAGTCAACAACACACCCATTGCCTCCTCATACCTGTCGAGTCACCAGAGGGCCACACGGGAGAAACAATGCCTATCAATACGATCAACCTCTGCCATCCCTGAAGCCCTGAGAGGACTCAGAGCAGTGCTAGACACCTCCACCAGACACAGCTTAATAACTGCCTTTCTGAGAGCTCTCTCACCACAGTGGTAACCAAGAAATCCATGGAGGGTTCCAGGACTCAGAGAAATGCCCCACCTCAGTGCCAGCTCTGGTGCTCTCACTGGCCCTTGAGGCAGACTCCTGCTCTGAGAGAGCTTCTTTTAAACTATCTGTTTTAGGCAATATACACATGTGTCTTCTGACAGTAGTTTTGTCACTCCAAGGGGTCAACAATCATCATAACTCACTCTGACATTCTCACGGAAAAGGAGACCCCAGGAAGATTGGCAGAAATAGCCTAGTATCATGTCATTTGCCCCTGAAAATGTGCCAAACTATCCCCAGGGCTCAGACCACTCGGTTTGTGGCAGACCAAGAACTCAGGGCAGGTTACTCACCTTTTCTCTATCCCTCTACTTCATCTCTCCTGAGGAATGGTTAGAAGAGCCCAAACTATGGAAAGGCCATGCCCTCAATGACAGTCCCGCAGCTGAACAATAGCTCAAAATTTCCAAGCCTTGACTCTTACCTTTGAGCCCCTGGCCTGTCATTTATAAGGCATGCAATGTTAGGCAAGTCACTCAGTTTCTCCAAATCTCAGTTTCCTCATCTGTGAAATGGGAGCACTATTAACTAAGAGAAACTATAAAACACTATACAAATATGTGGTACTGACATTTATATTATTTATAGAGTCAAAATGTACTTAGTGAGAGCAGTACAAAAGAAATCCCTATCCCCAACTGTATGGATCAAGTAACCACAAGTCAGTTGACACTCAAGAATTCAAAAAGGAGACAATGTCTCCCACAGAGACACCTTGGTAATAGGTATTCTTTACAGAAACCACGCTGCAGTACAGTCAGGCCTATACACGAGACTACTGAACACTCTTCTGAGCCACAACCAGAGGAAGGTCAGCCAGAACTAAATGGCCTCCCTCTAAGGATACATGCTTCAGGACCCTAATTTCCTCATCACAGTTGTGAAAGGGCGACAGGAACAATTCCAGTCACCAGTCTCCGTGGCCCTGATAAGACAACCAGGATCCAAGCAACTGCCTTCCAAGGAGGGCAGTACCGGCATTTTCTAAAGAGATCCCTGCAAAGGAAGTAACTCTCCTTCATGGTTCTCATCGCTGAACGTCAAGCCAACAGGGGGTCAAGGCGGGCTGTGGAGCAATCGGGAGGAGCAGTTAGAGGCTGTGGCATTGGTCAGAGTAATGAAGATAATACCGCAAAGTGAACAAGAGACCATGTTGGGAGAAATAATTCGGAGGAGTAATAGTTGGTACCAAACTATGATGTTGGGGACAAGGAAGAGGAGGAATAAAAAATGACTCAGGTGTTTCTGTCCTGAGCATCTGGGGGACTGATGTTACAATTAACATAAGGAAGGAAGATAGAAGACACAGTTTGAGGGAAAGTTTGCCTTGGACATGTTGCATTTGACAGGCCAGGCAGGAAATCACTAGAAGGGTGACTCTGGATAAATGTGTGAAGTCAGGGTAGAATTACAGATTTGTAAGGTATATAAATAGATGTAGTCTCGACAGAAAGAAAGTATAGGAAGAAAGGCAAGGGCTGGAGATGACATGCAGGAACCTGACTTCATCTGGGGGCTGGGAGGAGAAGAGAAATGGCCCAGGGGGACAGAAAGAACACAGAACAGTGTTGGATGAGCAGAATTGTTTAGCTTCAAGGAGGGCAATCGGTGCAGATATTAAGGGGACATTGGCTGAGGAGAAGTTCGAGGTAGACGCTCAATAAATACTTGTTGACCAGATAAATGCATGGTGCCAGATTTCACAGAGGCTGACGAGGACTGAAAAAATTCATTTTGGTGATTAGAAAGGAAGTTTTTAAAATAACTTTAGGAAACTGTTTTTGGTGAGGTGACTGAGGTGGAGGCAGAGTGTAAGGAGCAGATTGATGATTTAAAAAAGAGGTGGAGAGTGTAGATCCGTCTTTCAGGATGCTAGTGGTGAAACAAAAGATAGGGATAAAGAGGACACAAGATGGACAAAGACTTATTTCATGTCAAGAGAGCCCCAAATGTGTTTGCCAGCAGAAGAGAAGGGGACTCTCAGAGATGTGATGGGCCAAGCCACCTGAGGAAGGAGGCGGGGAGCAGAAAGGGCACTGGGTGTGTCTCTGTGTGTCTCTGTATGTTGTAGCCTTCTCATAGCTATTCAGCCTGTCTTCCCGGGTGAGACGAGGGGCCCGGTGAAGGCAGAGATGTTTTCTGGTGGAGAGGGTTCTGGGACAGAGGAGATCAAGTTTGATGGTCTTTTCGGTGAAACAGAAGATGGATTGTCATAGAGAAGGGAGGGGAGGGAAGGGGAGGGGAAGAGATGCAAAGGGAGGGGAAGGGAGAGGGGGAAAACCTGTTTCTTTCAAATATCAATTCTTCGCACTCAAATCCCTAGCTCTCAGCTCTGCAAATATGTATGTATTTGGCCAGCATGAGAAAGACAAGCTTCAGCTGTCTAACAATCTGACGGGAGCTGAAGAGCTGGACTTTATGCTGGCAAAAGATGAGGTCTGTTAATTCCAGCAAAACTTGAGCACCAAGAATAGGGCTGAAAATATTCTTGGGAACCATGCTTGATCAAGATCCCAAATTTCCGGTGTCTTAAAACTTCAGTAGGTGGTTTTAGCTTACAAAAAAATCTTAAGAGCAGATGCTATCATTTTCTTTTAAGGTCCTTAAAATGTGGTCCATAGATCACTGGTCTCAAATCACCCTGAGCATAGATTAAACACAGATTCCTGGACCCCACCCCATGCACAGGGAATCAGACTCTGGTTGTGGGCCCCAGAATACACTTCTACAGGGTCTCCCGGGGATTTGGATGCACCCTATCTTTTGAGAACCACTTTATTATTTTGTTAATGTTTTTTTTTTTTTTTATTTTTGAGAGAGTGCAAGCAGGGGAGGGGCAGAGAGAGAGGGACAGAGGATCTGATGTGGGCTCCACACTGACAGCAGAGACATCAATGTGGGACTTGAACTCACAAACTGTGAGATCATGACCTGAGCTGAAGTCGGTCGCTCAACAGACTGAACCACCCAGGCTCTCCTTGAGAACCACTTTCTTACCAAAAAGAGCTCTTCTATGGCTCTCTCCTCTACCAGGATTTCTTGTGCAAGAATAACCCACTCAAGTTTAGTAGATTGGGTTATTTGCAAACTGCTTTCCTAAATTGCTGACTAATTTGTTAGAGGAGTGGCTTAAAATTTATTGTTTAAATGGTGGGGAAAGACAAACACAGCACTGTAGTTTTTATTTAACTAATGCTAATCTCTTCCTTCTAAAACAAGCCAAACAGGGGAAGCCTGGGTGGCTCAGTCGGTTAAGCAGTTAAGCGTCCAACTTTGGCTCAGGTCATGATCTCACAGTTGTGCGTTCAAGCCCGGTGTCGGGCTCTGTGCCGATAGCTCAGAGCCTGGAGCCTGCTTCAGTACCTGTCTCTCTCTCGCGCTCGCTCGCTCGCTCTCTGCCGCTCCCCCGCTTGCTCTCCGTCTCTGTCTCTCAAAATAAAATAAAGACATAAATAATAGGGGCGCCTGGGTGGCTTAGTCGGTTAAGCGTCCGACTTTCGCTTAGGTCATGATCTCGCGGTTCGTGGGTTCGAGCCCCGCGTCGGGTGGGCTGACTGCCAGCTCAGAGCCTGGAGCCTATTTCGGTGTCTGTGTCTCCTTCTCTCTCTGGCCCTCCCCTGCTCACGCTGTCTCTCTCTCTCTCTCTCCTAGAAATAAATAAAAATTTAAAAAAAAATTTTTTAAAGACATAAATAATAATAATAATAAAATAAAACAATAAAAAATAAAACAATCCCAACAGATGTAGAGATTTGTTAAGACAGTGCCTACAGGATAAAACTGGGTTCTCAGCATGAAGGGACTCACTTGCTTTCTTTCCTATTCACTGGAGCAGGAGATTCTAATCACTTCAACCCAGGACTGGAAAGTCTTTGTTAAACAGAGATTCAAAAGGAAGACATAGCCCACTTTGACAAGATGTAAAACTGGTGCTACCAAGTATAAGTTTTTTCCAAAGGGAGAGAGTATTGGGAAACAGGTATTGTCACATATACTGCTAATGGGCCTGTAATTTAGCGTGACTTCCCTGCCAAGAAATTTGGCAATATGTGTTAATGACACAAAAGTTTTTATAATAGCATTAACCGGGACACCTGGGTGGTTCAGCCTGAAGCCTGTTTCAGATTCTGTATCTGCCTCTCTGATCCTCCCCTGCTCATGCTGTGTGTGTATGTCTCTCTCTCAGAAATAAATAAAACATAAAAAAAAATAAAGTGGATTTACCCAGTTGCCTATAATATCATCTCTACCTACATATGTGAGAGATGAGTTTATTTTTTAACTGCTGATTCAATTTAAAATAGTTTATATCAGGTTTCTATTTTTTCTCAGTTCATCTTATTTTCAATTTTTAAAATTGTGGTAACATACACCTACATAAAACTTACCATCTTAACCATTTTTAAGTGTACAATCTATGGACAATAAATATGTTCATAATGTGTTGCATTATCACCACCAAACATCTCCAGTACTCTTTTCATCTATAAAACTGAAACTTATAACCATTAGATCATAACTCCTTAATTCACTTTTTCTTCTAGTTTCTGGGAGAAACCAGCAACCACTATTGTACTTTCTGTTTCTACGATTTTGACTAATCTAAGTGACTCATGTAAGTGGAGTTTGTATAATACTTATTGTGTGACTGACTTATTTCACTTAGCATAATGTCCTCAATATTCATTCATGTTGTAGCATATGTCAGAATTCTGTTCCTTTTTTTTTTTTAAAGTTTATTTGTTTTTGAGAAAGACAGAGACAGTATGAGTGGGGGAGGGCAGAGAGGCAGGAGAGAGAATCCCAAGTAGGCTCTGGGCTGTTGGCATGGAGCCTGATGTGGGGCTCAAATTCACAAAACCATGAGATCATGACCTGAGCTGAAACCGAGAGTTGAATGCTTAACCGACTGAGCCACCCAGATGCCCCAGAATTGTGTTCCTTTTTAAGGCTGGATAATACTCCATTGTATGTATGCACCACATTTTGCTTATCTATTCAATGGATACTTATCAAAGAATACTTGGCTTTCTTCTCTGTTTTAGCTATTATAAATAATGTTGCTATGAATATAAGTATACAAATACCTTTTTAAGTGTTTGACTTCATTGTTTTTCAAGGGGATATCCAGTTTTCCCCACACTGTTTAAAAGACTGCCCAACTGTCTTTTTCTCATTGAATGGTCTTGGCTTCCTTGTCAAAAATCATTTGACCATATATGCAAGGATTTATTTCTGGGGTCTCTATTCTTTTCCACTGGTCTGTAAGCCTGTCTTTATGTCAGGGCCAAAATGTTTTGATTACTGTAGTTTTGTAATAAACTTTGAAAATCAGAAGTGTGAGTCCTCCAGCTTTGGTCTTCTTTTTCAAGATTGCTTTGACTATTTAAGGTCCTTTGAGATTCCATATGAATTTTGGATAAATTTTTCTATTTTTGAAAAATTTTTGTATCATTGGGGTTTTGACAGAGATTGTATTGAATCTGTAAGTCACGTTGGGTAGTACTGACATCTTAACAATATTAAGCCTTCCGATTTATGAATATGGGATGTGTTTTCATTTATTTGTCTTGTTTAATTTTTTTCAGCAATATTTTCTAATTTTTATTGTACAAGTTTTTTTAGTTAACTCCTAAGTATTTTTTTCTTTTTGATGTAATTGTAAATGGAAATAATTTTTTTACATTTCCTCTTTGGATTGTTTATTACTAGTATGTAGAAACATAACTGATTTTTGTGTGTTGACTCTGTATCCTACTACTTTACTGAATTCACTTATTAGTTTTACAGTTTTTTGTGTGGAACCCTTAGAGTTTTGTACATATAGACTTTCGTACATATATACATGTACATAGAGTTTTGTACATATCAATGCAAACAGAGATAATTTTATTTCTTCCTTTGTAATTTGGATGCCTTTTATTTCTCTTTTTTCTTCCTCTTCTTCTTCCTTTTACTCCTCCTCCACTTCCTCCGCCTCCTCCTCCCTTTCTCCTTCTTTTTCTTTTTCCCATAATTGATCTGGCTAGAATTTCCAGCACCTGTGTTGAATAGAAGTGGTGAAAGCAAGAATCCTTGCCTTGTTCCTGATCTTATGGAAATACCTTTCAATCTTTCACCACTGAGTTATGATGTCCACTGTAGGATTTTCATATATGACTGGCCTTATATTGAGGTAGTTAGTTTCCTTCTACTCCTCATTTTGTTAAGTGGTTTTTATCATGAAAGAGTTGTTGAATTTTGTCAAATGCTTTTTCTACATCAGTTGAGATGATCATGTTGCTTTTTTTCCTTCCTTCTACTGATATGGTGTAATGCACTGATCAAGTTTTGTATGTTGAAATCATCCCTAAATTCCAGGAATAAATCTCATCTGGTCACGGTGTATAGTCCTTTTAACATGCTCTTGAATGAAGTTTGCTACTATTTTGTTGTGGACTTTTTTATCAATGTTCATAAGAAATACAGGTTATAACGGATAAGGTTTTTTCTCTTTCTTGTAGTATCCTAGATGGAGTAATGCTGGCCTAAAAAAATTGAGTTAGGGAGTGTTCCTTCCTCTTCAATTTGTTGGAACAGTTTGAAAAGGATTGGTGTTAACTCTTCTTTAAATGTTTGGTAGACTTCACCAGGAGCCATCAGGTCCAGGGCTTTTCTGAGCTCAAAGATTTTTGATTGCTGATTCGATCTCCTTACAAGTTATAGGTCTATTCAGATTTTTTATTTCTTTATGGTTTAGTCCTGACAGGTTTTGTGTTTCTAGAAACACATTGACCATTTCATCGAGCTTAACTAATTTGTTGGTGTATAGCTATTCACAACACTCACTTATAATCCTTCTATCTTTGTAGGATTGGCAGCAAAGTCCTCATTTTCATTTCTGGTGCCAGTGATTTGAGTCTTCCCTTTTTTAAATTTTAGTCCACCTAGCTACAAGTATATCAATTCTGCTGGGCATTTTTGTTTTTTGTTTTTTCAAAAAAATCAACTTTGGGTTTTATTGATTTTCTCTGCTTAATTCTCTATTTCATGTATCTCTGCTCTAATCTTTATTTCATTCCTTCTGCAAGCTTTGGGTTTAGTTTGTTCTTTTTTTTTTGTAGTTAAGTTGCAAACTTAAGTTCATTCCTAATGCTCTTCCTTTTTGTAATCTACTTTTCTTCTTTTCTTTTTCTTAATTCACCTGCCTAGAAGTTTGTCTTGTGTATCTTCAAAGAACCAACTTTCGGGTTTATTGACTCTACTTTCTTTTTTTTTTATTTATTTATTTATTTATTTATTTTTTATTTTTTTTTACAAATAGTTTATTGTCAAATTAGTTTCTACATAACACTCAGTGCTCATCCCCAAAGTGCCCTCCTTCATGCCCATCCCTCCCTCCCCCCCACATCCATCAGTCCTCAGTTTTTGTCAGCATTCAAGAGTCTCTCATGGTTTGCCTCTCTCCCTTTCCCCCACCATTTCCGCCCTTCTTCTCCCGCTTGTTCCTCCGTCAAGTTCCTCCTAATCCTCCTATACGTGCAAACATATGATATTTGTCCTTCTCTGCCTGACTTATTTTGCTCAGCATAACACCCTCAAGGTCCATCCATGTTGCTACACATGGCCAGATTTCATTGTTTCTCATTGCCATGTAGTATTCCATGGTATAGATAAACCACATCTTCTTGATCCATTCATCTGTTGATGGACACTTAGGCTCTTTCCATGTTTTAGCTATTGTGGAGAGTGCTGCTATGAACATTGGGGTCCATGTGCTCCTATGCCTCAGCATTTCTGTATCCCTTGGGTAAATTCCTAGCAGTGCTATTGCTGGGTCATAAGGGAGTTCTATTGTTAGTTTCCTGAGGAACCTCCACACTGTTTTCCAGAGGGGCTGTACCAGTTTACATTCCCACCAACAGTGCAGGAGGGTGCCCGTTTCTCCACATCCTCGCCAGCATCTCGAGTTCTCTGATTTGCTCATTTTAGCCACTCTGACTGGCGTGAGGTGGTATCTCAGTGTGGTTTTGATTTGTATTTCCCTGATGAGGAGGGATGCTGAGCATCGTTTCATGTGTCTGTTGGCCATCTGGATGTCCTCTTTGGAGAAGTGTCTGTTCATGTTATTGACTCTACTTTCAATTGTTTCTGTTTCATTACGTTCTATTCTATTCTTTTTTTTTTTTTAAATGTTTTTTATTTATTTCTAGGAGAGAGAGAGACAGCGTGAGCAGGGGAGGGTCAGAGAGAGAGGGAGTCACAGACTGAAACAGGCTCCAGGCTCTGAGCTGGCAGTCAGCACAGAGCCCGACGCGGGGCTCGAACCCACGAACCGAGAGATCATGACCCGAGCGAAAGTCGGACGCTTAACCAACTACGCCACCCGGGCGCCCCGTTCTATTCTATTCTTAATTATATGCTTCATTCAGCTTTTCTTTTCTTTCTGATTTTTCTAGTTCACCTTTTCTCTGAGAGTTCTAGATTTCTGCAGAAAATATTCAATTTACCATGTCCTGATCTAAGATTGTGTGTCTACTTTTTTCATGGAGTCCTTAACTCTCAACACTCTAGATCTCAGAAATCTGCAGATCTCTCAAGAGCACTGACTTAACATCTTAGATTTTTACCCTTTCACTCTTGAGTATTTTCCTTTCTTTCTTCTGATCTCAGCTCTGCATTCAGAAAATATTTTCTACACATTATCTGACATTCACAGGTTTTATAGTTAATGGCTTCTCTCTTGCCATACTGCTGGAAATGGAGTTGTATCCCTGTTACAAACAAACAAAAATATTTGCTTAAAAATTGGACTATGCTATTGTGAAACTTTTGCTGCTGATTGATTTTAACAGAGATGATACAGGCTCTGAAAATATATTAATTGCCAAGATTCTATAATAAATTTAGTAAGTTTGGCATGTGTATGGCTTCTGTCTGGTGACTTAAAGCCAGATAATAGAGCAATGCTTATGAAAATGAAATAAGGTTAATAATAATTATGTAGGGAATGTTTTCTTATCTAAACCTTATCTGGATAAACCAAGCTTTTGAACTTTATTGAAGAGAGTTCAGGTATAGAATTGAAAGTCCTATAAGCAAACCTACTCATGATTCTGAATAAAGGTGGTCTCCTTTCAAAGTAAAAGCGACTTGGAGTGCCTGGGTGGCTCAAATCAGTTGAGCATCTAACTCTTGATTTTGGCTCAGGTCATGATTTCACAGTTTGTGAGATTAAGCCCTGCTTTGGGCTCTGTGATGACAGTGTGGAGCCTGCTTGGGATTCTCTCTCTCCCTCTCTCTGCCTCTCTCAAAATAAATAAACTTAAAAAAATAAGGTTGAAGCAGACTCATCTTGGGGTTAATGGGGAACCAAGGACCTCCTAGCTCAGCTCTCCAGCTCAATCCATGCCAGTTTGTCCACACCAGCTTAGAAACGTGTCATGTGTCATTCATTACTATTAACAAAGCGTAGAAGGTGACACGTGAGTCACTTATATTTCAGTAAATTAGAGCTGACTCATAATCATTCTCACTAACCTGAAAGTCTAAATTACTTTCATAAGAAGAGAAAGTGGTGGAATTATAGTCAACTTTAGGAACTACACTCAAACCTTATTCGCTGGGAGCTTGTGTCTCCATGAACTTCATCTATTGATTCACAACCTTCCTCGGAGGTTCCTAGATATAATCTGAAATTTGCCCCTGTACTCAAAGAGCAGGGAAAGACCCAAGAAAAGGACAGGTCATTCCAGCTTGGTAGGTGGCAGTTTTCATAATAGCAAAGGGAATTTGCATTCAGGCTTGGGCAGCAGCAAGATGAATAAATCCCTGCACCTGCCCACCAAATCCTAAAAGTTTATGAAGAGGCCATATCTGAGCTCAGTCACATTTACCATGCAGGTGCTTTTGATACCACATCATTATATCAAGGCTATGTCCTTGCAGCAGCCTCCAGGAGCGGAAAAAGCAAGTAGAACCCATGTTCCAAGGACAAGGGAAGGGGTGAGAAGCCTACAGGTGCCCAGGCCCAGCTCATAGAGCAATGGAGGTGCAACACAACCCACATCTTTTTGACTATGTTCACCAACATCATCCCTCCAACTAGTTATGAGCACTGAGGTTAAAAAAAGTTTGAAAACAGGGAACTAATAAAAACCACAAAGGATAACTATCTAAAAAAAAAAAAAACCCAAAAAACTACTGAATGTTTCTTAAGTTCTTCTTTTGTTTAAAAGAATCAAGTTTTTTAAAATAAAATTCAGAAGGATGATCTGCTATACTGGTTGACTGAGGATTGTCTTGCACTACTGGGAGTGTAGTCAAATATTTTAAACAAACAGATTGATATGTAAATATTCTGCCTGGCAAGAAAATTGAAAAAAAAAATAGACATGATTAATTAAATTACCATCATGTTATGACATGACCAGGGAAGGAGGATGTACTCTTACTATTTAGGTATCTGCTAGATTGGAACAAATGTTAAAAACTAGGAGGAAAAGTAGACATTTAAGTGGCTTTGAAAAAAACATTGTAATTCAGTCAGCTCAATAGCCTGTATGAGAAGTACACTAGAGGTACAATCAACAGCATGCTAATTTGGCATTTCTACTCCAACCTAGCATCTTTTACGCAAAATCAGACTACAACACCTCAAAACAGAACCATGTCACAGGAGACATCCACCTCTGGGGAAGCAAGGACTTCATCTCCTTCCAGTGTCAGCCACAAAAGTTCTACACCCTCAGAAATGTCCATGTCAACAACCTCCACAGATGACACTTCAGCCTCTTCCCATATAAGCAACACACTACCCATGACATCTGAGGTCTCCTCAACACCAGTTTCAAGAGTCACCACTGTAAGAAATACAGAACACACAACACACCCTGAACCTGGAAGTTTTACTCCCGTCATCTCAACAGTCTCCATGACAACTGGACTAGAGGAACACTCTACGGCACCCTCTTCCATCACTTCTACTCCAGAGACAACAGTGTCTTCTCAAAGCCACAGGACTCAGACCATGGACACCACCAGAGAATCTCAAGCCAGCACTAGCTCAGCAGTGATCACATCAACCCCTTCATCTTCCCTAAGTGGACACACCCTGACAGAGAGCATCTCACAGGAGACATCCACCTCTGGGGAAGCAAGGACTTTGTCTTATTCCAGTGTCAGCCATAAACCTTCCACAGTGTCAGAAATGCCCACATCAACAACCCCCACCGATGACACCCCAGCCTCTTCCCATGCAAGCAACACACTACTCATGACATCCAACAACCTCTTGACACCAACAGCAACAGACACCACAGTAAGAAATACAGAACACACAACACACCCTGAACCTGGAAGTTTTACTCCCGTCATCTCAACAGTCTCCATGACAACTGGACTAGAGGAACACTCTACGGCACCCTCTTCCATCACTTCTACTCCAGAGACAACAGTGTCTTCTCAAAGCCACAGGACTCAGACCATGGACACCACCAGAGAATCTCAAGCCAGCACTAGCTCAGCAGTGATCACAACAACTCCTTCATCCTCCCTAAGTGGACACACCCTGACAGAGAACATGTCACAGGAGACATCCACCTCTGGGGAAGCAAGGACTTCATCTCCTTCCAGTGTCAGCCACAAAAGTTCTACACCCTCAGAAATGTCCACGTCAACAACCTCCACAGATGACACTTCAGCCTCTTCCCCTGCAAGCAACACACTACCCATGACATCTGAGGTCTCCTCAACACCAATTTCAAGAGTCACCACTGTAAGAAATACAGAACACACAACACACCCTGAACCTGGAAGTTTTACTCCCGTCATCTCAACAGTCTCCATGACAACTGGACTAGAGGAACACTCTACGGCACCCTCTTCCATCACTTCTACTCCAGAGACAACAGTGTCTTCTCAAAGCCACAGGACTCAGACCGTGGACAACACCAGAGAATCTCAAGCCAGCACTAACTCAGCAATGATCACATCAACCCCTTCATCTTCCCTAAGTGGACACACCCTGACAGAGAGCATCTCACAGGAGACATCCACCTCTGGGGAAGCAAGGACTTTGTCTTATTCCAGTGTCAGCCATAAACCTTCCACAGTGTCAGAAATGCCCACATCAACAACCCCCACCGATGACACCCCAGCCTCTTCCCATGCAAGCAACACACTACTCATGACATCCAACAACCTCTTGACACCAACAGCAACAGACACCACTGTAAGAAATACAGAACACACAACACACCCTGAACCTGGAAGTTTTACTCCCGTCATCTCAACAGTCTCCATGACAACTGGACTAGAGGAACACTCTACGGCACCCTCTTCCATCACTTCTACTCCAGAGACAACAGTGTCTTCTCAAAGCCACAGGACTCAGACCATGGACACCACCAGAGAATCTCAAGCCAGCACTAGCTCAGCAGTGATCACATCAACCCCTTCATCTTCCCTAAGTGGACACACCCTGACAGAGAGCATCTCACAGGAGACATCCAACTCTGGGGAAGCAAGGACTTCGTCTTATTCCAGTGTCAGCCATAAACCTTCCACAGTGTCAGAAATGCCCACATCAACAACCCCCAACGATGACACCCCAGCCTCTTCCCATGCAAGCAACACACTATTCATGACATCCAACAACCTCTTGACACCAACAGCAACAGACACCACAGTAAGAAATACAGAACACACAACACACCCTGAACCTGGAAGTTTTACTCCCGTCATCTCAACAGTCTCCATGACAACTGGACTAGAGGAACACTCTACGGCACCCTCTTCCATCACTTCTACTCCAGAGTCAACAGTGTCTTCTCAAAGCCACAGGACTCAGGCCATGGACACCACCAGAGAATCTCAAACCGGTACTATCTCAGCCTTGATCACTTCAACTCCTTCGTCTTCCTTAAGTGGACATACCTTTACAGAGGTCATCTCACAGGAGATATCCACCTCTGGGAAAGCAAGCACTTTATCCCCTTCCAAGATCAGCATTGCACCTCTAACAACATCAGTTTCATTGACAGTACCAACCTCAACAGATACCACTATAGGGAATGTAAAGGACACATCAATTCCTATTACTAAAACTATTATTCCAACCACTTCAACAGTATCCATGAAAACTGATCTAGAGGTACAATCAACAGTAGCCCCTTCCAGTTCATCTACTCCCGAAACATCAGCATCTACTCAGAAATACCTGACTCCAGGCACAGAGACCACCAGAAAATCTGAAAACAGCAAAATTACAGCAATAACCACATCAGTTCTTTCATCTTTACCCAGTGGACATACTCTGTCAAGGAGAATTCCTCTGGCAACATCTTCTTCAAGTGAAATAATTGCTTCATCTACTTCTAGTGACAGTAAAACACCTTTGATAGCATCAGAGATGTTGACAGCATCAACCTCAATAGACACCACTGTACAAAACACAGGAGACACATCACTACCTATAACTAGTAGTTTTCCTCCATTTATTTCTAATGTTTCTACAACATGGCAGTCAGAAATACAATCAACACCATGGTCTACCAGTATTCCAGCTCCAAAAACATCTACAATTTCTTATACCCACCCACATGAAGACACAGAGACAACAAGATGGCCTCATTCCAGCAGTTCAATCTCATTCATTCCAGGTAAAACAACATCCACTTCCTCATCCTTCAGTGATAGCAGTCACACAACTCAGTCACAAAAAGAACTGTTTTCAACACCAATGGCTTCCACTGTATTGGTTACAGAAAGCCCATCTTCTTCAATAACTAGCAATATTTCTTGGGTTACCTCTAGAGTCTCAACAATGGATGAAGAAGGAGTGCCAACCACACACCCTTATCTGAGCACATCGCCTCAGGAAACAACAGTGGCAATTTCCAAGACTCGCTGGACACAAGGCACAGGGACCACTGGAGATACTCATGTCAGCAGAAGCTCCAATGTAACACAAACCATCAAAACAGTTACACCTGCATCATCTTCATCCTTACTGGATGAACACACATCCCAACAAACTGTAACAGTAGACCCAGCAAGGCAGTCAACACCATTCTCTACAAACACCTCTTCTCAAGAATTATCAGTTGTTTCCCAGATAGGTCATACTCAAGGTCCACAAACCACACAAGAATCCCAAACCACAAGTTTAATCTTCTCTATGACAGACACAATCAAGACAGTCACATCTTCAACTTCTTCTTTCAAATCAAGTGGACCTTTGCCCTCAGAAAGTGTTCCTCAGGATACATCCACCATAGGTGAAGTGACAACCTTCACAACAGCACCCTCCAGGGACAGACACACAACTCAGGCCACTGCCACTACCCCAGAACTGTGGACATCACCGAGCAGTCCTGACACCACCCTGGGAACCTCAGGAGGCACATCACTTCCCATAAAAAGCACCACTTTTCAGAGCTCTGTAGTTTCAACACCACTAGGCCCAAGAGGACAATCAACATCCCCTGCTTCTTGTGCCTCACTTGACACATCAGCCATTTCCCAAATCCACCAGACACAAAGCACAGTGACCACTGGAGAACCACACACCAAGACACCAGCCTCCTTGGTGACAGATACCACTTTATTGGTAGACACCATCTTGGTGGGCACAGCTACAACTTCTTCATCCACAGCAAGCAGCCAAACAACTTTAGGAAGTTCTTCTCCAGGAACATCCACCTCAGATATGATCAAGAGTTTCTCACCAACTTTCTCCAGGGAAAACCACATAACTGAATCAAAAACTGACTTGTTATCCACTGCAGCAAGTCATGACACTACTTTAGGAACCATGGGATTGGTATCCATTATTGTCCCCAGCACCTCTCAAGAAACATCAGCTGTTTCCCAGAAGGCTCAGACTCAAATAATAGGAAGCACCAGAGCATCTGAAGCCATAACCTCAGTCTCCCAGGTGACTGACACCTTCTCAACAGTTACATCTTCACCTCCTTCATCTACATCAAATGTGCACAGATCACCAAAAACCACTGCCCACACTCTGTCACCTTCAGGCACCAGCACAACACTTATCTCCAGCCCAGTCAAGGACGGCCACAGAACCCAAACAGCAATGCCAACTTTGTCATCTGGGGCAACTGAAGGGCCAGCTACAGTTTTCTCTACCACCCTCAGTGATGTAGCCTCTCATTCTTCTACAGTTTTGGTTACAAGTGAAGTTCAGACAACATCCCTAAGCTCAGCCATCCATAAAAACATGACTGCAGTGACCATTCCCTCCATGGGTTCTGTCAGTAACTCCATGACAAATACAATGCAAGTCCCAACTTCCTCAGTGGACAAGTCAAGCACACCCATCTCTGAGCAACCTGCAACTGTTCAAACAGTAGCCTCTACTACTAACCCTACTGCAAGGCCAATGTATATGAGTTCTAAGAGTAATAACAACAGTGTTGCTGGATCCACATCGACTTGGTCATTTCAACCTACAACATACTCTTCAATCAAGACCACTCCTGATACTTCTTCAGCATCTAAGTATTCGAAGAGTCCATTCCCTACTCTACGGCCATCCACAGACTATGCTTCCTCTGACTCTACTTCCTCTGGTAATATGGGCACAGCTCAGACCACATCAAGTTTCTCTACTTCAACTAGTGATTCCTCATTCTCTCCATCAGCCTCTAGCCCTGCAGTCACCTGGAGCTCCACCACTCTATTCACAGGACACTCTGCTCCTCTATCTGTTATCAGCACTTTCCCACTCTCCACTGCATCCTCAGGCCCCACTGTGAAGACTCAGACACCAGGTAGGTGGGGATTCCAACATCTCCGTCTCTTACAGTGGCCCCATTGGCTCAATTCAGCCAATTCAGGAGTGCTTGAGAGAGGATGGTGAGTTGGCACTACCAGGCTGGTGTTGAGGGCAGGTCCAAAAGAGGAGGAACTGAATGGGGATGTGGTGAGCGATAGGTTCGCAATTCCCTCTGCCCCAGCAGACAATTGCTGATGTGCACAGTGATTTGGTTGTGACCAAAAGACAGGCGAGAGACTTTCTAGTTGTCTCTTACAGCTCCTGAAGTCTGTGAGTCTTTGATTCTGCTACTTTCCAACTGTAAGACCCACTCCAGTTTTCTCTCCCTGCACACCCAGGAAAAATCACAACCTCACTGAGGACAGGAAGCCAGAGAAGCACAACATCCCAGACCCTTACAACATCCACTCTCAGCACATCCACAAGCACACACTCAACTGCTGCCCCAGCTCCTATCAAGCCTGAGAAAGGTAAGTGATTCTGTAGACCTGGGGCCCCTCTACCTTAGGTTGGAGAAGATTGACTAGATGTGGATGCTGTAGTTGTAGCAGCTTGATTGTATCTACCAGTGAGGACCCTTGTGGGTAGCTGGGGGAGCCAGTTTTGTGGATACCTCTACTGCCTCATCTGGGCCATGGGAAGTCCAGCTGTTCCTCATCTCCACTTTAGAAGGGTGATGTAACTGAATATTCAGACTCAGCGTGCTTGTTCATGGGCTACCCTCTCAGGTTGTAAGCTTTCACAGGGGACAATGAGACAGCATCGGAGCTGGGTGCTGAGGGCTTGCTTTGGACATAGCACTAGGCTAGGAGGTTGAGATAGAGAAATGATTAAGGTGCTGTTCAGTAAGAGACAGATCTACTGCCTGGGTAGGTATAATTAGAGGAATAAGTGCAGGGTATTAGAAACACAATGGAAGGCCTCTGGAGGGCACTGGGGTGTGCTCATGGTAAAGAGGAGGCTCCTGGAAAGAATGAATAGGAGTTGGGGAAGGGGAAGCATTCCAAGCAGGCAGGAGGCTTAAAGAGCTGGAATAAAGGTGTAGACGTGAAAAGTAGTCCCCGTGTTACACAGGGAGGAGATTCCCCAAAGCACTTAGGGGTGCTGGAAGCAAGGTGAAGAGTGTTGAAAAATGAGGCTGCCATGTGAGGGGCCAGGGAAGACACGGCTAGAGTTGTATTTATGAATGATGCTATGGTGGTTGGGATGTTGGATGAACTTGCAGGAGGCCAGGAGAACTATATACACACTGTTGTGGTATTCCAAGCAAACCAGGAGAGGACTGCTAGGAAAGAAAGGAGGAGAGCCATTGGAGAAATATTTAGGATAAAGTTTTTCAAACTAGAGCCCAAGTACTTCTAAGGGGTCTGAGGACAAATTCTGGGAGGTCTTCCAGGTTATCTATAGAAATACCATCTTGGGAAACAAGTCTCATTCTATGAAATGGTATCTCAAGTATTCATCTTCATACCATTGGAGGAGTTTTGTCTTTTAATCCTTGAAAGAATTATGAGAACCATAACAGATGCAGAATAATTTGTCGGTATTCTGACAGCAGGACCTATTTGGAAACAAGTGGGAATACCCACTGAAGGGGTAAAATGAAGAGTTGGATTAAATGCAAGTTGAGAGGGGGAGAGAGGAGTCCTTGATGGCTCCTAGTTGGGTGGAGGAGCAGCTTGGGGAAGCTCTCTGTCAGCCGTAAAGAAGTCAGGGCCCATGAGAACTTCCTGCTCTTCTTTGTACTGGTCCAGGTGTTTCCCTCTTTCCCTACGGGCCAAATGTTGGAGATCAAGAGTTTGTCAAGAGAACTGTGGACTTCACTTCACCACTCTTCAGGCCCCAGATTGGCTTTCCTTTTGGCTCCTCTCTTCGGGATTACCTCTACGTGAGTCTGCAGCTGCAGCCCAAAGGGCAGGGCATGTGACCTGCTTTTCTCTTTAAGGCTAAGAGATGGCCTTGTGACAATGACCGTGGTGGAAAGGAAGGGCGAATGCAACAGCCAACACCTGCTAGGCACCTACTGTGTCCCTGCCACTGGCTCAGTTTGCATTTACATTCTTTAATGTCACAGTGCCAGCTGAGGAAGACTGGGGGCTAGGCAATGCCCCCCTACCCTCATTAACAAAAGTGTCTTTACCTCAGTATAGAGATCTTGGAGTCTAATAATCTCTCCACTATTTTCAGGGGATCTTTTTATGAGTAGGAAGCTCTACTTGGGAAACAACCTTCTGTTGCTGTTTAGATTTTCTATAATTATTTCCTAGTTCTTCAGTCCAAGTTCCCCATGTCTCCTACCAAAGAGTTGGAATGGCAGTCATGGCCCCTGGAGCTCTCAGTGGTGGGGGTGGGGAGCTGAGGCAGGACATGCTAAGATAGGGCAACAAGGTGTGGGAGTGAGGGTAGCAATCCTCTTACTCCTCCTGATGTGGATGGAGCTTCAGGGTGGGGCTGAGGAGAGTCACCCAGAGGGCTCTACTCTGTGATGGACCCATGTATAGGTATTTATATCTATGCATGGGGTCAGCCACTGAAGCAGAGCAAAACCTACCATGTCAGAAAAGACTTAGAACAGAGAAGTTTCCTGCAGGTTATGTGCATTTGAATGAGAACTATGTAAAGTGGGCTCTCCCATCAGGCAGGGAGATGAATGTTTGACCTTGCAGAGGTTTTTGACATCTCTAAAGTTCTATCTAGAACTTGGGGGTCACAGCTCCGAGGAGCTGGCCCGAAGCTGGGACATTTCCTTCCTACCTCCCTCCTTGAACACTAATCAGAAGAAACTTTGTGCCCAGTTCACAGATAATGGCCAGATCATATTTCCAGAGTCGGAGTACCAGATTTTCTCCTACCCCAATCCTCCCCTTAGAGGCTTCACAGGCTGGGATCCTGTGGCCCTGGTGGCTCCATTCTGGGATGATGCTGATTTTTCCAGCAGCCTTGGAACCATATTCTACCAGGTAAGCCTTTCAAACTCCAGCACTCAGGATCCCCCAGGAGCCAGCAAGGAGAGACAAAGGGCTATATTGAGGCTATGCAAGTATTACTGCTGTCAGAGCCTGGGCTCAGTGTGGGTAGGGAGTGATACTTAAATATGAGGGTGGAGAGGAAACAGAAGGACTGTTACACAGACTCAGGAATACCCTATCGCAACCATGAGTAGACATGAAGTTTGGACCCTCATTCCTTGTCTTTTCTGCCTTCCTTTCCTAGGAATATGAGACACTCTATAATGAGCACAACCTGCTAGTCTGGCAGGTGGAGTCTTGGATTAAAAAGTTCACACAGACCCGGAACTACAAAGCCAGGTGGACCCTAAAGGTCACGTGGGTCAAGGCCCCCGCCTATCCTGCCCAGTGGACCTTTGGCGTGAGTGGACCAATGGATAGCTCCCTGTGTACCATTTGGAAGCCAGATACCCTAGAATCCTAGGCAGGGGCCGCTTTTCTAACATCCTCTCTGACTCAAGGACAGATTGTTGATTACAGCACCGCTCGCCCTCAACCTGTTTGCTGAGCACTCACCTAATATTTATTTGGTTGAAACATGGGAAATGGAATTTTTGCTGGTTATTGGCAGTTATATATGGCTCAACCTGATTGTTATCCAAATTTTATTTTATTTTATTTTTTTAAATGTTTTTATTTATTTTTAGGAGAGAGAGAGACAGTGTGAGCAGGGGAGGGTCAGAGAGAGAGGGAGTCACAGACTGAAACAGCCTCCAGGCTCTGAACTGGCAGTCAGCACAGAGCCCGACGCGGGGCTCGAACCCACGAACCGTGAGATCATGACCCAAGCGAAAGTCGGATGCTTAACCGACTAAGCCACCCAGGCGCCCCTGTTATCCACATTTTAGAGATGAGGAAGATGACGGTTAGAGAGATTAAGCAACCTGTTCAAGGTCACCCAGTTAACAAATGATGAAACCAGGCTTGGAACTGAGGTTTTTTTGCACTTCCAACTCTGGTTTTCAGCTGCAAAGCCATCCTATGGAAATGGTCGCAACACAGTGTCCTTGGTCTTCCCTCTGGGACTCAGCTCTTATAGTCCTTGTGTGTGATCTAAAGTCACTTATTTCTTCATTAGGTCAACAAATTCATTAGTTACGTACTTTGTACAAGCACAATGCTTGGCATCTGCCTTCAGAGAACCTCCAGTCTCATCTGCTGTGGTCCATCTACAATATTTAGGTTAAGGGACCATTTGGACAATGTCCTTGAAAATATCCCAGCAGAAGCTAAATAGGCCTGTCTCAGCTCTCTGGGGTCATGGTCACTCTTTCTGAGCCCTGACGCTTTCTCACACAAACTCTCTTCTAACTGGATCCTAAACCAGAGCCCTTTATCGCCCCTCCCTGGACAGAAGCCACAAAGCAGGCAAATCTACCATGGAAGGGGCTTTGATGCCCAGCGTGAAAGCTGCCCTACACAATCCCTAACTTGCTCTGCGTAGGCCAGGAAAAGATGATGTGGACATCTGGGCAAGGGTGTGGGAAGTGAGATGGGACATCAGGGAAGAGACTCCAGATCTCTCACAGGCATCCTTATGTTTGTCTCCAACCAACCTCCAGACCAACACCTACCAGGCCATCCTCTCCACGGATGGGAGCAGGTCCTATGCCTTGTTTCTCTACCAAAGTGGTGGTATGCAGTGGGATGTGACCCAGCGCCCAGGCAACCTGGTCCTCATGGGCTTCTCCAGGTAGGACAGGGATGGATGGTCAGCACTGAGCAGACAATAGGAAGTGGTGCAGGGCAGGGATTTTGCTGTGCACCCACCCCTGTCCCCCAGGACAGGCATGAAGCCTCCTTGCTGTTGCTTCTGACTCACACCTATTCCTCCTCCTGCTTCTTGCTGTTTCAAATTAAAAGATAGATACCCACTCACCTAGCCATTCTCTTTCCCATCCCAGTCCCCATGCATTGTAATAATTCCCAGAGCTTTGACTTCTCTGATTTCTACAGACATTAGTCAACCTCTCTTGACTTCTCAAATATTACAGTGGTAACAGCCAAAATTCATTACACTAACTCATTACTATGCATTATTTCATTTGATTATCACAACAACCCCATGAGAGAGATATGCTTTGTTACCCATTCTGCAAATAAGAAAACTGAGGTAAAAATCTATCAGTAATTGTCCAAGTCACAGAGCTGGGAAGTAGCAAAGCAGGAACTGGACCCCAGACATCTGAGGCTGAAATCTGCCTTCCTGACTTCTGGTGGGCTGAGAATTAGCCCCTCAACCAGAGGCACCAACAGCTTGTGAGGGGTCAGTGGGAAAGACAGAGAGTGAAGGCATGGGGCTGTCGATGGGGCTGTGGATTCCTCTGTATGAAGGTGACTCAGTCTCTGGCAACAGTTCTCAACCACAGTATTTCCAGATGCTGGTGTGTGCAATCAACTGTGAAGGTCACATGTAATTTGTTACTGGTAATTGCTGCAAATTCTCTGAGATCATGTTCAGGGTTGTCCCTATAATTACACTGCTTTCACTTGGTTTCTGATGTGCTGTAAAAGAGAAAAGAGTGGAATTATCCAAGTAGCTAGGGATTTCACACCCTCCTGAGTAGCCCGTGGAAGGTGTCACACCTGGTGCCTCACCTAAGCTGTGTCAGAGAGGAGGAAACACAAGGAGTCACTGCTCTGAGGCATGCACTCAGAGTGAGGCTACAAACTCCTCTCTAGGATTTCCTTTTTCCTGGAGCAGTGCCATGAACCTCAACACCGAGGGTGGTGCACCCATTGCATCAGGTCCTCACTCATTTCTGAAGGATCTACAACTGTTACAGCACTTAATCCTCACAATATTGTGAGGTGGATGCTACTGTTGCCTCTTTTCCACCAATGTAAAACCTATGAATCCAAGAAGTTAAGTAACTTGCTCATGACTACCATGCTACTAAGTGCTGGAATCAGGCATTGAATCCATGCCTGTCTAAATGCAGAGACTGGCTCTTAGCCCTCACCACATACTGTCCCTACACAGCCCTCTGTCCCATCCCCAGTTGAAGGAAAACTGATCAGAAGGAGGCCTGAACTCTGTCACACTCCTTTCTCATAACCAGCTTCTTGTAGTTAGTGATGAGATGTAGAATAAATTAGGGTCGTCCCACCCTTCGCCCCCATCTCTGCCCTCTCCTGCCTACTGCTGGGAGTCAGTGATGCTGGCTGGCTGGTGAACTGACTTCATAACTCACTGACAAGCTGATACCTAATGATTAGCTATACCCAGTGACTGTCTTTCCAACTGGCTGCATGAATCTATAACCTGCCGACTGAGAGGAAAGACCCTGTGAGTGACAGAGGCCTGCAATTCTTTCCTTTGTCTGCAGTGGCGATGGGTATTTTGAAAACAGCCCACTGACATTCCAGCCAGCATGGGAGAAGTATCATCCAGACCAATTCCTGGATTCTAACTCAGGTAAAAGCACCACCTCTCCACACATGAGCTGGACTCAAGTCCTTCTGTCCTCAACTCCATGTGTCATGACAGTCCTAGAGAGGTAGCTCTGTAGCATTTCTACCATCCTAAAGGGTGTCCCCAGCACCATCTGACCCCCAAATGTAATCGGGACTTGGCACTACCCAAGGCACAGCTGGTACCTTCTGTGCCCTAATGTAGTACAGTCTCAACTGGGGCTATGTCTTCTCCCTGGGATGAGCCAAACCCAGGTCTCTCAGGGGGGCCCAGAGTCTGGGAGTGAGGACAGGGGCATGGTGGGAGGTGGGGATATGAATGGGCAGTGAGGACAATTCTCCAAGTGTCCTGTCCCAGAGCTGGAATGAGAATCCAGATGAGATCCCTTAAGGGAATCTACCAAGAGGAGTTCCAGAGGTCTGACATTCTTTCACTTATCATTTACTGAGCACCCACTGTGTGCTGGACTCTGTGATAAGAGCCAGGAACATGGAGGTGAAAAAAAAAGGAAAAGGATTGACTATTTGCTCTCAAATAGCTCTCACTCTAGTAAGGTCAGTACTTCAGTATCAGGAGTCCCCATGGAACATGGTTCGATATACTGTCCAGAGGCCCCAAAGGGAAAGAAATTATAGTTTCCAAACTGTGAGTAGAACGAAGGACATTTTAGCATTAGAAATCAGCTGTGTAGATTGTGAAGTATAAATCTACTTCCATTGTTCTGTGACAAGAACTTGTGGTAAACAGAAGCTAAATCAAGTCATGGTGCCATCTTGTGGAGAGAACTGCCCTGTCAGATTCGGTTTCTCCTATCAAGATGCATCCCCTTGTGACTGCGTGCTTGTGTGTGTGTGTGTGTGTGTGTGTGTGTGTGTGTTGGGGGGAGTATCTAATTTGTTTCCCATGATATCAGGCCATTGTGGAGAAGATACATGAACAGAAAATCATAAACAATAATTATTTTCTTCAAAACCTTAACAAATTGTAGTTATCTTGATAATTTCTTCTTTTATGTGGGAACAGGGTCAAAATCTAATCAATTATGTCCTGTTGTGTCTTATTGAATCCTGGAGCCCCCTTCTCACTCATGGATATTGGGGTGGACAGTATGTAACTTACAATTAAAGAGCAATTTAAATTCAACCCCCTGTCAAGGTTTCTTCTCCCAGCTACTTCTCCCTTGTGAGGATGGCATCTGGACACAGCGGAAGCTTCCTCAGCCTCATGGTGCTGGAGTAAGCTCCTGCTCTGCGTGTCAGCTTCTCCATGGCTCCTCAGCTGCCTTCTGGATATTGGCCTCTGTCTTGGCTACTTTGGCCACTGACATGTCTGCGCTGGGGGAGAGGGAGGGTCAGGGGAAGCCAGGTGTCTGAGCTGGTGGCCGGTGGCGTCACTTAGTGAGGTAGAGGATGCCTGAAGAGGAACTTGTCTAGGGAGATTGGAAGGTGCTGGAGCTTAGAGTGGCAGATGGGAGGGTGGAGGATTCGGTGGACTGAAGATCAGGGCTAGGGTCTGGCTCTGAGTGGGTGCAGGCAAGGCCTCCCTGCCCAGCACTTGTCTTAGGGTTTCTCCCCTAAGAGTCAAGCTTTAATGGCTTTAGGAGGTCACACTGAAAGGGGCCAATATGAACTGGGTCCCGTCCCTGGAAGAGCCATCCAGAGTAGGGGAGGGGCAAGGTGTGGTTATGAACTGGGCTGCTAAAGCAGAGCTTGTGGCCCTGGGGTAACCCCTTCTTCCTGTGCTTCTCTAGGCCTCCGGGGCCTGCAGGTCTATAGGCTACACAGGGGAGAAAGGCCCAACTACCGTCTCAGGTGCCTGCAGTGGTTGAATAGACAGCCTCAGTGGCCCCAATGGGGCTGGAACCAGATGTTCTGCCCTTGCTCCTGGCAGCAGGGACTGTGGGACTTACGATTCCAGCCCATCAACATAGGTAACACCTCCTTCCCGTCTCTTGGGGGCACCCCCACTGTCCCCCATAAGCCCAACCACCAACCTTCTGGTCACACCCGACCTGTTCCTTCCAGGGTCCCTCCCCAGAACCTCCCTCATCCCTGCCCCTCCCCCCGCAGGCACTGGGCCTGAGTGTGTGTACTTGTCACAGGCTGGTGGGGCCTCGGAGGCAGGCAGCTGTGCCGCGTCTCCTCCTGGCGCGGGGGCGTGTGCTGCAGCTACGGGCCCTGGGGCGAGCTTCTCCAAGGCTGGACAGTGAGCACTCCTTGGCAGTTTGGTACGTGTGTCCCACCGAGATCTCACCCCCACCCTCTCTGGAGCTGTGTCCTCTTCTCTGTCAGAGACCAGGCCTGGGCACCAAGCCAAGCAGTGGGACCCAAAGAAAGAAGTCTTTTGTCCCCATTCCCTCCCAGCTCCTTCCCCTCTCCAACCATTGATTTCCTGATCTTATAATGTTGGGAAGCTTCATCCTAGGGATTTATGATTAAGTGCCCCTTGTCCCATCTTCACTTGTCCCCATAGCCCCAGACAAGAGTGGGGGCATCTTTCTAGGGAAGAGGAGGGGACCTAGTCTGAAGCTGTCCCTCTGGACCCAGATTAGCTGGCAGTCTGGGGGGAGATATGGAATCATCTCCCACAGAGACCCTCCAGAGGAGCTAAGAAGTACAGGGTTGGGGGACCAGGGTAGTGCTTGTCCTCCCCCTTCCCACCCCCTGCCCCTGAAAACACAGCAGCCTCCATGGCCCCCAGACCATCAGCTGCATGCTCCCACCCCTGCACTTTGAGAGCCCAGGGGCTCAGAAAGAAAGCTCGTTAGCACACGGCTCCAGCAAGCCTGCAAGGGAGACCGTAACTGTCAATGACCTGAGGTTACTGAGTGGGGCAGGATCTGGCCTGAGGTGTGCCTGATTCCCAAACCATGCGCTTGCTGCTCATGTCATCCTGCCCTACCAAACCTTTCAGCCGGGCTCTGCAGGTGCTCTGTCTGCCAGCAATAGGCTGCTCTTCTCCACAGACCAAGAGCTGGAGCCGTGGGACTGGTGCTGCCGTGGAAGTGACAAGCCCTCCTTCTGTGCCCTGTACCAGCAAAGGCGGCCCCGCATCAGCTGTGCTGGGTACCGGCCCCCAAGGCCCGGTGAGGCTGCTGGGGCTGGCCTTGGGGCAGGGCTGAGGCAGAGATCTGGGGTGAGGGCATAGCTTCTTGGGGCCTGGACCAGGGCAGCACTAGCTTCCTGGGGATGGGCTGTGGCCACAAGGGAAGATGGAGATGGTTCCAATGTGTGGCCAATGGCAAACGGAGGGGTTTTGTACATGGCATTGGGGAAGGGGTGAGAAGGCAGGCGGCAGAGGTAATGAGTCTGTGTGAACTTGGGTAGGGGATGGTTCTACACTCAGTGAACCCCTCCCGGGCTTGAGTCTGCCTGGAAGCAGGGGAATCTCAGACCCTTCCCTGGACTGCCATGCCAATGTGGTCTTTTCTGGTTTCCAGCCTGGATGTTTGGGGACCCCCACATCACCACCTTGGATGGTGCCAATTATACCTTCAACGGGCTGGGTGACTTCCTGCTGGTCCGGGCCTGGGACGGAAACTCCTCTTTCCTGCTGCAGGGCCGCACTGCTCAGACCAGCTCAGCCCAGGCCACCAACTTCATTGCCTTTGCAGCTACATACAACAGCAGCAGCCTGGACCCCATTGCAGTGAGTGAGGCAGGGGTGCCAAGGAGGAGAGAGAGAAGGAAGAAGGAAACAGGGCAGCAAGGAGGGAGGATGCATCCTACCAGTGTAGTGGTTTGAGACTCAACCCTAGAGACAGGGGGTTCGGCTCCTGGCTCCACCAGCCATGTGATTCTGAAGAAACAACTGAATTTCCAGTGCCTCAGCTTTTTTATAGTAAAATGAAGATAATACTACCTACCTTGCTGGGCTATTGTGCAATTTAAATGAGATAATCTAAGAAATGTGCCTCCCACAGAGCCTGGCCTACGCTAAGCTCTCCCAGGATGTTAGCTACCATAACCTCATCACACCCACCTACATGTTCCTCTGGGGCTCAAGTCCAGACTCTCTGCAGCTTCCTCTCTCAGCCTCTTGGACTACCTCAGGCTTAAGCCTCCTCCACTTCTCTTCCAGGTTCGATGGCTCCTCGAACCCAATGACACAATCCACGTGCAGGTCAATAACCAGACTGTGTCGTTTGAGACTAACCGTGAAGACTCAGAAGGTAGGCTGGGGACAGATGTCAGCTGTCCTGCTTTCCAGGGTCAGGCTTCAGCAGGGAACCCAGTGCCTGGGCGCAGTGTGGAGGCAGCAGCACTGGGGCAGAGGAGAGGGGCTGGCAGCCCTTCTTCACCCCCTGTTCTTTCAGCAGCTGTACCTGAACAGCTTCTTCACTGCTTTCTCTGCTCACTTCTCTCCTTCCTCCTGTGTGGTGATGGCCTGTCTGTAGTGGCCTCTGTCTCCAGTCTCCAAGAAGAAGGGGATATCTTGTGAGTGTGGCATTTGACCCTTGGAGAAGGCACTCCCAGGACACCCCAGAGCTGCTCTCAGTCTCCCCCCTCAACATCTTGACCCTCCACCACTACCAAGTCTTGGGTCTGCAGGGTTCCAACGCTGGTTTCTTTCTCATCTGTCTCCCAACATCCCAGGCCAGGAGATATTCAACACCACTGGCATTGTAGTGACCCGCAACGGCTCCCTGGTGTCAGCCAGCTTTGATGGGACTGTGACCATCTCTGTGATTGCCCTCTCCAACATCCTCCATGCCTCCTGCAGCCTCCCGGAGGAGTATCGAAACAGCACAGAGGGCCTTCTGGGTGAGAAGCAGACAGGACTCTGCCTCTGAAGCAGCAGCAGCAGCAGCATCAAGAGCTTGGGTCCCAGATCATAGGCAGCTCCGCATCCAGCTGGCTTGTGGACATCCCAGGCTGAGTTTCCCTTTCTCAGCCTCCTTGGGACAGAACCCTGAGGGCAGAGAGGTGGGAGGGGCAAGGGACCTCTTCACCTTCCTTTGAGGCTCATTTCTTATCCTCCCAAAGCTCTAGTTCCAGGGCAGCCGAGGGGGCTTTGAGGATGCCCTTCCTCTCCCTCCAGCCCCTACTTCCTCCCCCTTCCTCCTCCATTTTCTCCTCCTCTATCCCTGAGACAGAGGGGTGGGCTATGAGTCCTTCCTCTGGAACGACTGAACTGAGAACAGATACAACCAGAAGGGGCTTCCCAGGCCCTCTACTACCCCTCACACCTTGAATGTGACCCGTTGGATGCTCCTCAGGGAAGGGGAGAGCCACAGTCCCAGGGTGGCCAACCTTCTACTCTGTCCCTCAGGAGTCTGGAATGACAATCCAGATGATGACTTCAAGATGCCCAATGGCTCCACCATTCTCAACAAAAGCGATGAGTGGCAGCTTTATCAATTTGGAATGACCTGTGAGTCTGGGCCTCAGAGTCCTTGGGGTAGATGTGGCTGGGTTGGGATGAAGGTAGTATTGTCTCCCTCAGGCCTGTGGGAGCCAGATCTCCATCCTTTGTAAAGGAGGGTTAGAAAGGACAAGAGGAAATGCTGAGGATGCTGGTGCCTGCCACCCCAGAGTCGTCCTCTCCATCCCCATCTCACCTGCGTTTCTCTACCTGGAAGAGAAGGCAAGGAAAATGGTGGCCCTCACTCACTAGAGCAGAGATTTCCAGCCTCAAAAGCTGAAGTCACATCACCCCCCCCACATCCCCCTCCTTCCCCCCAAGGCATATAGAGTGAGGGTAAGGAGTGGACATAGCAGAAGTATAGCTGGAATCCCATCCCTGGTACCTGTACCATTTAACCTTGTGTGTTCTAGGGGAAATCAATGATACAAGACTCCTTGGCAAGAGAGACAACACTCTGCCTTCCAACTTCACCCCTGTCTTCCTTTTCCAACTGAAGAACAACCATTCAAGTGAAAGTCTGGCCTCTGATTGTGATGGAGATGAGCAGTGCATCTATGACAGCCTGGCCACAGGAAATATGAAGACTGGCCTGAACACTAAGATGCTCATTAGCAGATACCAGCTGATGAACACCACCCTCAGTAAGTGGCATTTTCAGGGAGGCATTTGCAGACTTGGATGGCAGATGAGGAGTACCCCCTCTTTCGTGATATTCTTTTAAGCTGCATGTTTTTCAAACAACAGATTCTTTTGTTCACATTTTTCCTCTACTCATCCTCCCATGACTCTCCAGCTCGCTCTGTGATGACCTTCACAGCCTTTTCCAACTTAACCCCCGGGCCTCTCAAACTCTTCCTCTGTTCCTCCCTACCCTGCACCCTCCACTCCACATACCCTGGCTTCTCTGTGTTCTTCAAATACACCAGGCTCCCTGCCAACTCCACACCTATTGTGGTCTGCCTGGCCCCCCTTCCTCCAGACAGACCCTCACCTCCTTCAAGGCCTTATGCAAACAGAGTTGTCTTCTTAGCAGTGCCTTTCTTCTTTTTTTTTTTTAATAATTTATTTTTGAAAAATTTTTGAACGGTTTTTTTAGTTTTATTTATTTCTGAGAGACAGACAGAGAGAGAGAAAGAGACAGCATGAGCAGGGGAGGGTCAGAGAGAGAGGAAGATACAGAATCTGAAGTAGGCTCCAGGATCTGAGCTAGCTGTCAGCACAGAGCCCAACGCGGGGCTCGAACCCACAAACTGTGTGATCATGATCTGAGCCAAAGTTGGACACTTAACCGACTGAGGCACCCAGGAGCCCCATCAGCAGTGCCTTTCTTTTTTTTTTTTTTATTTTTATTTTTTTTTTTATAAATCAAGATATATATATATATTTTTTTTACAAATAGTTTATTGTCAAATTAGTTTCTACATAACACTCAGTGCTCATCCCCAAAGTGCCCTCCTCCATGCCCATCCCCCCCCCCCCCCACATCCATCAGTCCTCAGTTTTTGTCAGCATTCAAGAGTCTCTCATGGTTTGCCTCTCTCCCTTTCCCCCACCATTTCCGCCCTTCTTCTCCCGCTTGTTCCTCCGTCAAGTTCCTCCTAATCCTCCTATACGTGCAAACATATGATATTTGTCCTTCTCTGCCTGACTTATTTCGCTCAGCATAACACCCTCAAGGTCCATCCATGTTGCTACACATGGCCAGATTTCATTGTTTCTCATTGCCATGTAGTATTCCATGGTATAGATAAACCACATCTTCTTGATCCATTCATCTGTTGATGGACACTTAGGCTCTTTCCATGTTTTAGCTATTGTGGAGAGTGCTGCTATGAACATTGGGGTACATGTGCTCCTATGCCTCAGCATTTCTGTATCAGCAGTGCCTTTCTTGACTAGCCTGTCTAAAAGCTCACATTTACCCATACTTCCTATTCACCTTTCCTGCTTTATTTTTTCCTTAGCATTTACAACTACCTAGCATATTTTCTAATTTGCACAGATATCTTTTTTATTATTTATTATTGCTGTGTCCTCACTACATGGAATAGTGCCAGCCATATGTGAGGGACTCAATAAATATGTGTTAACTGACTGACTGAGTGAATGAATGAATGAACAATGAAATGGAAATAGCAGGGCTCCAAAGCACAGATATCAGTGAAAAGGTCTTTTTTTTTTTTTAAGTTTATTTATTGAGAGAGAGAGAGAGAGAGAGAGAGAACAAGACAGGGGCAGAGAGAGAGAGGAAGAGAGAAAAATCCCAAGCAGGCTCCACATTGTCAGTGCAGAGTCCAATGTAGGGCTTGAACTCATGACCTGTGAGATCATAACCTGAGCAGAAATTAAGAGTTGGATGCTTGACCAACTGAGCCACGCTGGTGCCCCAACCAGTGAAAAGGCATTTTCCTCTATTTACTGACAAATGCAATGCCCATCTAGAGATTACCCTCATGGTTTTCAGCCCTCTTCCAAAGGTAAAACTCTGTAATGGTCTGAACAACCCTTTGTACCATGTCCAGCATAGCACTCTGATCAAGAGAGAACTTGACCTGAATCCTGTGTGGGGGAAAGATAAAGAGAAAATAATGATTTGGTCAAGTGGGCAGTACAACCCCAACCTGCTCTATATAGATCTGAAAGTAGATACACAGAATCATTCCTGTTTCCAGAGGTGGGTCACAGCCCACGGAATGCCTCACACAAACCAGAGGACTTGCCTATGAGGCAAGAAAGTGTCCTGCCCCAAACCTTGAATCCCTCTTTGTGTTTCAGGTAAGTATCCACCTTCTATTGAGGGTGATCAAATGGTGAGAGCCTACCTGGGGCAGACCAAGCTGACTCAGTACACCAGCCGCTCTGAAAACGTCGTATTCACCCTGAGAAACAGCAACACTGACTTCAAGCTCTTTGGTAAGAACAGTTGTCTGCAGGTGTAAAGAATGTGGTCAGAGTCAAACTTTAGGTAATTTTGCATTATCATATCCTGTGCAACTTCATTCCACTTTTCCATTGGAAAATCTAGGACTAGCATTTCTTGGAGTAATCCCTAAGATTCAGATAGTGCCCCCAGTGAATAACAGTGATGGGCTTCCAGCAATCTGGCCAGTTAGCTGCACTTGAACTTGAATTCAAGTGATTCAAAGGTGATTTCACCTCAAATCCAAGAACATGCAATCATCTCTAACCATCTTTATACAATAACCAAATTATTAGAATAAAATATAACCATTAAAAATATGAATTTAAAACATATTCTTTTTTTAAATAGTTTATTGTCAAGTTGGTTTCCATATAACACCCAGTGCTCATCCCCACAAGTGCCCTCCTATGTGCCCATCACCCCCCTTCCCCTCCCCACTCCCCCCATCAGCCCTCAGATTGAATTTAAAACATTTTCAAATCTATTAAAAGAAGGATATAATGTGGAACATGATTTAAAGATACAAGTATCTTCATTTGGTATGTTTCTCATTTACTTTTATGTTTGTCAACCACATTTGCCTAACTTTGTCTCTCCTTGTGGCTTTTCTCCGCTGGAACCAAGCCAAGTCTCATCTCTCTCTGTCAGTAATGGTGTGGGGACCCCCAGTCCTGCAACCATGATCTGGGTCAAAAAGCCAAAGCCCACAGGATGCAACTTGCTTTTGGTTGCCAGGACCAATGATGCTAGTGACTATTTTCTGCTAAACCAAATCTATTAGGGACCTTATTTTGCGCTCAGAGCATCTGCCTTATTTTCTTTCTCTGGGCTTAAGAAGGGACTTCTTTGTCTGTATCCTTTGGCTCTGTGTGGCATTCTGTCAGGTGCTAGCCAAAGGCATTAGGAGATTTTCTCCTCCACTGGGCTCCTCTTCTGAAGAGTGACAGTCTGCAAGTTTCTCTCATCTGTTCCCTCTTATCAGTAACTTTCAACCTACTATTTTAAGGAGACTTTCTTATTTTCTTGGAAAACAAGATGGGTTTTGATCATAGGAGTCCTTGTTGACAATGTTTTACTGTTGTCAGGTGTCTGAAAGTCAAAGGTCCAAGAAGCGAGGGAGTGGGTGAGAAATCGGGACAAGGAATGTAAAGGGGAAGCCAGTTTAGTCTGCAGTATAGCCTGGAGAAGCATCATACTGGTCCTTTTCTCTTCCCTCCTAGATGTCCCATCCTGCTGCAGGCCCAGGAAGGGGTTGCCCTTTGGGGTCTATTCAGGGGTTATCTCCCTTCCCTTCTGTGGAATTCTACCTTACAATCAGTTAGTGGGGCTCATGCTACCTCCAGCTTGGGACGTGACTAGGATCACTCCAGGAAACCATCCTTGTTCAAAGAAATGTCTAATGACATTTGAGGGGTGGTCTGAGAAAGGTGGGGGAAGGCCAGTGTCAGCACCCAGGGTATTAGATTCCAGGATGTGTCAGACAGCACAACAGTCAAGGCCCCGAGCTCTCAATGGTCTTGTTTTCCCTGGGGCAGAGAATGGGACATTGTTATGGACACCAAAGTTGTTGGAACCATTCACTCTGGAGATTCTAGCAAGAAATGTCAAAGTCAACTTGTCATCTGTACTCCAGCCAAAGACAGTGGTCTGTGCTTGCAGGGAAGAGAGCCAGTGTTTATACAACCAGACCAGCTGGGTGGGCAATTCCTCCCTGGAGGTGAGTATTGGGAGGAGGTTGGGAGGGAAGTTTCCTTGTTGAGGGGAAAGGTGGTGGGAACTGAAGGGATGTCATACTTCAGTCCCTCTGTGGTACTCTGTGTGTTGGGAGCTATGGTGGGTGAGTAGAGCCGATCCCAATCTCAGTCCATAAACGTACATGTATAAGAAACAGAACTCTTGCACGTATAGGAGGAATAGGAGGAACTTAACAGAGAACCATGGGGGAGAGAAGGGGATAAACAGTTGGGAAGAGGGGTGCCTGGGTGGCTTAGTCGGTTAAGCGTCCGACTTTTGCTTAGGTCATGATCTCGCGGTTCATGGGTTCTGCCAGCTCAGAGCCTGGAGCCTGTTTCAGTCTGTGACTCCCTCCCTCTCTGACCCTCCCCTGCTCATGCTGTCTCTCTCTCTCTCTCTTAGAAATAAATAAAAAAAAAAAAATTAAAAAAATTTAAAAAAAAAACAGTTGGGGAGAGGGAGGGAGACAAACCATGAGAGACTCTTGAATGCTGAGAACAAATTGAAGTCTGATGGGGGTGGGGGAGAGGGGAAGGGGGGTGATGGGCATGGAGGAGGGCACTTGTTGGGATGAGCACTGGGTGTTATATGGAAACCAACTTGACAATAAACTATTAAAAAAAAAGAAACAGAACTTTCTTCACTGCTTACAGCTCAACTGAGTTTTTATCTCCCAGCTCCCACTCTGCCAGGCTGACAGGAGACATCCACCTCAGCCTCCCTTAAAGCTCCCCAGGGGTTCCCAGCTCCACAGTTCTAGAACGAGGCAAGGAGATGTGGGGCAGGAAGGTGTCCTTGTGATCCCTGGGCATGAACCCACACAGATCACAGGTTCCACGCTCCCTCCACTTCAGGCCTACAGAGGTGCTCTGTGGCCTCTATGCCCTGCTCAGACATGGGAAAACTTTCATAAGGTGGTCTAAGTTTCCATCTGCCTAGAAGCACCACACAGCCATTTCTCTCTGAGGTCTCATCATTGTGGTGTTGCAAAGAGAGGTGTAGGTCCCCTTTGATGTTGACACCCCAGAACCCCTTGCTTTCTATTTTACTCTCTCCTCCCAGCTAAAAGAAAGATCTCTTCATTTTGGATAAAAATCTTTCTCCGTTCAAGTTTTTTTTTTTAATTTTTTAAATGTTTCGTTTATTTCTGAGAGAGAGAGACACAGAATTGAAACGGGCTCTAGGCTCTGAGCTAGCTGTCAGCACAGAGCCCCACGCGGGGCTCAAACCCACGAACTGTGAGATCATGACCTGGGCCGAAGTCGGACGCTTAACCAACTGAGCCACCCAGGTGCCCCTCCTCTCTGTTAGTTGGCCTCAGTCCATGAATTGTGCCCCATGGGCTTTTTTAAAAATTTTATTTTGTTTTTGTTTGTTTTGTTTTGGTTGTAAAATAGGAGCCAGAAAAGAAAATGTCTGACTGGCAATACCACATCATCCCCTTCACCCCTTATACACACATACCCTTCTCCTGAGGCATGAACCAAGAATTCCTACCCGAGAGACGTAGAGGTGGAGGAGTCCAAGAGGTAGAAAAGGAAAAAGATATGGGCTGGGAAAAACAGAGATAAAAATCAATATATTATTTTAGGTATCCCAAAATATCCAGTCTTGGAAGTAGACAGTGTTGGTGGGTTTCATTTTAGGGAGATTAGAGATTAGAGAGGAAAGAGTAGGGGTGTCAGAAGAGAAAGAGCATGGGTGTTGATAAGGTTTTGGGAATCCGTACCACCCCTGTGCCATTGTTCTGGTTGCCGTGTGCTCTCACTGTACTTAGCAGTAAGGCTCTGTCTTCTTGATTTGGGAATCAGCAAGGGAAGGTGATGGAGGAAACTGAGCTTGGGTAGGATAGTAGAATATTTAGTTAGTGCCTGTCATAGTCTGGAAAGGGTTTCAGGCAAGGAGATGCGGTGTGAGAGGAAAGTAAGTGTCTGAGACCCCAGGGCAGGCACCAGGCAGAGGGGTCAGGGGAATGAATGCCCCGTGGAGGCCCAGTGCACTTGGCAAGAATGTACAGGACCACAGCCTGGTCAAGAGGGTGCTAAGCAGAGGCTGGCAGAATTAAGACAAGGACTCAAGGTTCATGGGTTCTCAGACCAGAGGGGTCAGTACAGAACCACCCAGAAGCCTTTAATGGTTCAGCCTCCCGGCTCCCTGGTGATCAGCAACCCATTCCAGGTGGCCAGCTGCAAGTGTGATGGGAACACCTTTGGCCCCTACTGCAAACGCTCCAGGGACCCCTGTGAGGAGCCGTGCTTCCCGAATGTAAAGTGCACTCCTGGGGTGGGCTGTGAGGCCTGCCCCCAAAACCTGACTGGAGATGGGCGTCACTGTGCAGGTGAGCCGGGAGCAGGGCCCTGGCAGGAGGAGGGCCTGGGGACAGTTGACACCTTGAGGGCCTAGGGCAAACCATTTCCCCCCCTCTTCCAGTAAGTCTTTAGAATACTCACTGCAAGGGGGTATGGTAAGGAGGTGAGGACACGTGGTGAGGTACGAGGCTGAAGGAGAAGAGATTGTGCAGGAAGGGGGAAGGAAGGGCAGAGCAGACCTGAGGCCCTAATGGGGGAAACCCAGGGCAAAAGACTGAAGAAGGCCTGGGGGAGGGGGGAGACGTCCCGCGGCAGCCAGCAAGCCAAGGCTCCAGTGAAGTCATGATGAGGGAGATCACAGTGAGACTTTCACTAAGTCCCCTAAAGTGCCCAAACGAAATGGAGAGGCCACTGGGTCTTCTGAGCAGAGGCCTGAGTGGGTAGAGCCACAGCTTTACAAGGCAGACAGAAGGACGGAAGTAAGGAAAGCAGGCTGGCGGGCCCTTCTCCTGCCAGGCCTCTGGGTCCTTTCCTGACGCAGGGGGTCTGACAAACACGCCATTCCATCGGCAGAAATGGGAGAACACCTACATGCTGGGGTTTCCCAGCAAAGAAATACCTGGAAAAGGAGAAGGATAGCTTGGGGCTCAGAATGACTCATAAGCAAAACACAGACTGAATGGACTTTGGGGGAAGGAAAGCCTGTCCCAGGAGCCGCTTTCTGTGGGCTGGGTCTCCCCACGGCTGCCCAGCCTGATGCTGCCAGCCTCCCCGCTCCCTCGGCAGCTCTGGAGAACTCTCCCCTCTGTCAGAACGTGTCCTGCCCTGTGAATTACTGCTACAACCAGGGCCACTGCTACATCTCCCAGACGCCAGACTGCCATCCCACCTGCGCCTGCCCCCCAGCCTTCACCGACACCCGCTGCTTCCTGGCTGGGAACAATTTCACTCCAACCATCCACCAAGGTACCAACAGCTGCCCTCTGCCTTCATATGTCTCTCACTTGGCGGAAGATGGGGGACTCGGGGGTCAGAGCTTCGTTCCTCAAACTCAACAGGGCAGAGCTCCAAATCTCTCAGGTGGTGGTAGGTCACCGGCTTTGGGAGCTGCGGTTGGGGGGCAGCGGCCAAGGCACAAGTCCCAAGCCTGAGCAGTCTGCTGAGGAGAGACTGGAGGTGACCTCACGGCCCAGAGAGACGAGAGTGAGGAAGCCCTGACCATAGTGGAATGGGCAACTAGGGTGAGGTTCAGCAGAATCAGTCACTTCTGACTCCTCTGGTGACCTTTTGTCACTGTAGAATGGGGCAGCCTCCCTGAGCTGACCCAGCAAACTTCTTGGGTAAGTCTGCATAAACAGTGAGGTGATTGTGAATCTGCTTCTCCCATCTCCAGAGCTTCCCGTAAGAATCATCCGGCTCTTGCTCAGGGAAGAAGAAAATGCCTCCGTAATAGATGTCAATGCCTCGGTCAGTGATCCAGGCCAGCTCTGGGTGGGGAGGTGGGTCTTGGCAGGTTTAGGGTTTGGTCCTGGACATCACTTATATGTTCTACATCTCACCATCCATCTAGATTCAGTTGCCAGAGGAGGCTGGAGCCTCCTGCCCCAGGGAAAGCAGGGGATGGAATCCCCCAGACAGAGCCCTCTAAGGGGACTGGAATAACTAGACCACAATTGTCTAGGGGGTGTCACGTCACCCCAGCCTCTCCTTCTGAGTATCCCCTGAGACCTGCACTTGAGTAGCATATGGTAGAAACATGAGAAGCCATTTTGCCTCCAGGAAGCCTTCCCTGACTTCCCAGAGGAGGCTAGCATCTCCCTCTTCTTGGCTCCTATGCCCTTGTCCATTCCTCAACCTCAGAGAGAGTACCACAGTAGTTGAATTATTGAGGCTCTAGAATCCTACATACCCAGGTTAAAATCCTGGCTCTCCCATTCCCCAGAGCAGGTGTAACAATTGGACAAATTATTTGATGTCTCCTCTGTAACACAGAAATAATGATAGTACCTATTTCAATGGGTTGTGTCAAGTTTTAAAAGATAATGTATGTAAAGCACTAACTGCAGTGCCTAAAACACAAGTGTTCAAAAAATTATGATGATAATTATTACTATTGCTAATACTACAGCATTCCACACTCTGAATAGTAAAATCTGTTCATGCTTATTCACTTCACCAGACTATGGGTCTCTGAGTATAGACTGTTTCTGAGTCAGCTTGAAGTCCCCAGCACCTGACCATCCCCTAGGTCTCGCTAAACATAATCAGTGTTCAATATACAAGTGGGGAGAGAATGATTGGATGAGTCACAGAAGCGAGGCAAGGCAGGAGGCACTCATTCCAGATTTTCCCCTTGTCATTGGAGGCAAGGAGGTATGCCTTCACTTACCAACAAACTTTTTTGTTAATGTTTACTTATTTATTTTTGAGAGAGAGCAAGCACAAGTGGGGGCATGAGAGAGCACGAATGGGGCAGAGAGAGAGGGAGAGAGAGAATCCCAAGCAGGCTCCGCACTGTCAGTGCAGGGTGCAGTGTGGGGCTCGAACTCACGAACTGTGAGATCATGACCTGAGCTGAGATCAAAAGTCAGATGCTTAACTGATTGAGCCACCCAGGTGCCCTGCACCAACAAACTTTTATTAAGCAGGAACCCATGCGAGTTACCAGGTTAGGCTGGGGTGTAGGGGAGCAGGAATGGATGAGAAATATTCTGTAGGTCCTGGCACTCATGTGCAAAGAAGGAGCGAGGCATGGATAAATAAATGCATTCAAGTGGGAAGGGTCTCCTCTTTGGACTGGGCCTCACTCCCACCCCCCTACCCACTCCCTAGGTGGCCTACAGACTGAGGAAACTGGATGTGAGGGCCTTTCTCCAGAACAGCCAAGTGGTGCAAATGTAAGTGGGACTGTCCCTGCCCTGTCCCCAGGTCCTCCCTTCCCCTTCTACCCTTAATGCCTCACTCTACCCCTCCCTCACAGCAATTCCGGGGCAGCACAGGCCCCGGGAAGATACCTTCAACGCTGGAATGTCATCTCGGAGTTCCAGTACCTCCCTCGGGGTCCTGTTATCGACTTTCTGAACACCAAGCTGCTGGATGCAGTGGTAGAGGCATTCTTACCCCAGGCCTCATGGAAGAGATGGAACAGAAGTGAGGAGCCCAGGACCAACGTGAACTTCCACTCCATCTCCAGAGAAGATGTGTACAGTGTGAAGGCTCGTGAGTCACTATCCTGGGGATAGTCACAGGGAAAGCTGAGGGAGGAGGTGAATGAAGGGGACCTATCACAGATCTTCAGCCCACACAAAGCCGGGGTGGAAAAGTTTTCTATGGAGAGCCTCAGATAAGCAAGAAGCAAGTAACTTACTTAGTTTTTTGTTTGTGATTTTAAGAAAGTTTTTTTTTAATGTTTATTTATTTTTGAAAGACAGAGCAGGAGTGGGAGAGGGGCAGAGAGAGAGGGAGTCACAGAATCTGAAGCAGGTTCCAGGGTCTGAACTGTCAGCAGAGCCCAATGCGGGGCTTGGACTCACGAACTGTGAGATCATGACCTGAGCTGAAGTCAGATGCTTAACCATCTGAACTACCCTGGCACTCCTCTGAAGGAAATGATAAGCATTTTACCTACCAGCTTTATAGATACAAGAGCAGAGCACAATATACTGCTTGATGAATCCCCAGGGATATAGTTTCATGGACTCTAATTGCCAATTTCTGACCATCACCACTAATGATTTTCTTTCTTTTAATAAAATTGTTAATGATTTTGTTAAAATACCTTTGCATTTTATAAACATAAGCAGGGACATCCCTTTTACCTTTGCCCTCCAGCTGGAGGATATTAAGCTAAAGACTGGAGACCTGGCCCGGGGACAGAGATATCCCCTCCTGGAAAGGTGTGACCCATGCAAAAGCCATGCCCAATCCAAACTTTAACACCCCCATCTGGACAGGGAGATGGGATTTCTGAGTTCCCTTAACTGTGATAGCCACTTGTTATCCTCGAACAAGAGTGAGATGAGTTGGTAAGCTTACCAGGGAAGGAAAGGAATAGCTTTCACTATGATGGGAGTGAAGCAGAGAACAGGGCGGTGACCACGCCAAACCCAACAGAAGCCAGTGTGTTACTGGAGGGTGGGAACAAGCAAGAACTTCTTCTAGAATCCAGGCTGGGCCTCCTCCCTCCGGGGGGCAACAGTGTGAAATCCTCTGAGCTAATCTGTGTATGTGCAGTACGGGGTAAGGGTCGGGGTAAGGGAACAACTGCCCTAGACCTGACTATGACTTTTATTAAAGAAAACAGACCAAACCCCCCACCATTTTTATCATACAAGTACAATATGTTTTTTTGTAGAAGCTTTAAGAAATGCAAATTAACAAAAAGAGAAAAAAATCGCCTGTAATTCCAATCCCCAAAGACAAGTCCATTCTGCACATAGCCTTCTGAATTTCCTTTTGCACATGGAGATCTTCACACCTATCAATATTTTTTATAATAAAGGATAAAGTAGTGCCTAATGTTTTGATAACCTCATTACTTAAGCAATTGTGAACATATTACTTTGTGTATTATGTATGTATTCCCATTTGATTTGTTATTTTATCATACATTTTAGCATAGTGTGCTATGCTTTATTGAAACAGAGTGTTATACCAATAGTGACCACTTATTGAGTGCTTACTGTATTAGGCAATGTACTGAATATTTTGTATTTATTATCTCCTTTAACCTTCACAGCATGGTAGTTACTCTTATGATCGTTTCCTTATTATAAAAGATAAGGAAATCGAGGCTGAAAGAGATAAGAAATTTCCCCCAACGTGTTAGTAGTAGAGTTTGAATTTCATCTTAGGTCTGGTTTTCTTCAAAGCATCTGCTCTTAACCAATGCACTTTCCATACCATGGTGGTTGCACAATATTCCTTAACAAAGTCCCTCCTATTAAACATTGTTGCTATTATAAACCATGCTGCTCTAGACTTCCGTGAACATATGTATTTGCACACTTTTCCTATTATTTCTCAGGATAAATGCCTAAAAATGGAATTCTTGATTGGAAAGGTATATATTTGGTGTTACTGATTGCTTTCCATGTTCCTCTGTGTCCTACCTGACAGTGAACGTGAGCACACTGGAGACTTACTTCAAATGCAATGGCTACAAGGGCTACCACCTGGTCTACAGCCCCCAGAGTGGCCTGACCTGCGTGTCTCCATGCAGTGAGGGCTACTGTGAGCACGGAGGCCAGTGCCAGCACCTGCCCCAAGGGCCCCGCTGCAGGTGAGTCGGGGAGAGGGCAGGAAAGGCAGTGCTGGGGAATCCGAGCTGGGCAAAGATGGTGCAAGGGGCCCACAAACCCCATGGTATTTTGTGGTGTCTGAAAGTTAGGATGGCTCTTCTGTAACTGAGAGAATAGGGATCAGAGAAAAAGCAACCAGGAAAAAGATGTGTGAGTGCCTACTCTGTGTGCAGAATAAAGATGTTACATTACCTCTAATACTCTAACCAGCTACTAGGTAGGTATTATGAACATTTTTTAAAAGCTTATGTATTTATTTTGAGAGAGAGAGAGAGAGTGTGTGTGTGTGTGTGCAGGGGAGGGGTAGAGAGAGGGAGAAACAGAATCCCAAGCAGGCTCCATGGTCAGCGTGGAAATCACTACCGGAGCTGAGATCAAGAGTCTGTCAGGTGTTGGGGCGCCTGGGTGGCTCAGTTGGTTAAGCATCCGACTTCGGCTCAGGTCATGATCTCACGGTCCGTGGGTTCGAGCCCCTCATCGGGCTCTGTGCTGACAGCTAGATCAGAGCCTGGAGCCTATTTCAGATTCTGTGTCTCCCTCTCTCTCTCTCTAACCCTCCCCTGCTCACACTGTCTCTTTCTCTCTCTCAGAAATAAATAAAAACATTCTTTTAAAAAAAGAGTCAGTAGGGTGTTTAACTGACTGAGCTCCCCAGGTGCCCCAGTATTATGAGCATTTTAAGGAAGAGATAGGTAAAGCACCTGCCCAAGGTAAGTTAAGGAGCAGGATGTGGGTTCCAAAAGCAACTTCTTCCACCTGATTTTGCTTCTGGAGTGTACATTCTACTGTCTGCCTGTGGGAGAGGCACCCACTGCCTTCTGTCTAGGTCCCTCCCTGCCTCTCCTTAAGAGTACCTGTCAGGGAAGGCCCTCTGCAACTGGTGTCCTAAGTCCCCTCAGTTCATCAGCAGTCTCAGGGGCTCCCGTGAGGGAGTGCACTAAGCCTACAGGCCTGCTAAGGAGGAGAAGGGCAGTGCCACCCGGGGCCCTCACGTCGTATCAGAGCCCTGTGTCTACCCTCATGCCCACTGCAATCCCAGATCCACCCAGCCCTATTGCCTCCCGGGTCCAAGGAGCGCTAGGAGGAGCCAGGGCTGTGCCTGCGCATGCTCACCTGTGGCCAGGTGGCGCTGACCCCAGGGCCAGTCTCCGCTAGCCAGTGGCCACACTTCAGCTCCGCCTCCTTCCCCAGAGGGGAGGCCAGCCTTTGGTGGAAAACCTCCTGGGGCCTCCTCGCTGTAGACCTGTTGACCGTGTCCCCTCTCTTTGTCCCCAGCTGCGTGCCCTTCTCCATCTACATGCCCTGGGGCGAACACTGTGAGCACCTGAGCGTGAAGCTTGGAGCCTTTTTCGGGATCCTCTTTGGAGCGCTGGGAGCCCTCTTGCTGCTGGGGGCAGTGGTGTTTGTGGCCCTGCGCTTCTGGAGCTACCCCGGGAGCCAGTACTCCTACCCTCTGGACTCAGAAAGCTGAGACCTCTCCCCAAAGGGGTAGCTGTGGCTTAAGATACCTCGGGACCCACCCCAGCCTCACCCATGTATTTGCCAGAGCCTTTGCTTTCAGGAGGCTGGGAAAAGGAAGGTGCCTGAAGGAGATTCAGGATTTCTTGGTCCAAGATCACACCTTGTCAGTAGACACAGGCAAACAAGAAGGGGCCATAAAGACCACCTACTTAAAGGATGGATTCTCACACAAAAAGGACACTGACCTACATACACACTTCAGAGTTAATAATGTCTAAGCTAAAAACCAAAATGCATTTGTATGCAAAACTCCAATTTACTTCTAATTAAAGTCTGTTTAAGTAAAATCCTTCTGACTTTTTTTTTTTATTTCCCAAGCCATGGATTCCACTTGTGATTTTCCTCTGGGGCCTGAAGGGCTAGGCACAGGGAGCAGAAGAGAAGAAGTGGGTTGGACCCAGGCCTGCTTCAGCCCTCAGCCACTCTCTGTGGGGAAGCGTGTTGCTCCAGTTCAGGCAAATCCTTGCTTCAGCCCCCACATCACTTTCTTTCCCTGAGGAGAAGAACACGAGCCACAGCCTGGCCTTTGGAGGAGGATGGTAGACATACTCCCATACGGAGTAGCCCAGACTCACCTAGGAACCCTCCCTGCCTTGCTGGTCTCTGCCCATCAGTTCTGAAAGGATAAATACACTCAGTGCCTTTACCTGTCTGGTTTCTGTCCCCACTGCCTGTGTTCCCTGCAGGAGGGATTAAATCATTGCAGCCCCCTTTCCAAGAACCAACTTGAGAAGCAGGCCACCCACCCTCTCCTTAGACCCGAAGTACCCAATCCCTCATATACTTTCTCTGTCCTTTCCTGGGCCCCAGCGGAGTCTTGTGAGCCTCTCCACCCTGCAGTCCCTTGGCGCCACTCTGCTTGTTCCCAGCAGCCTGACCAGTTTCCACCTCACCCTTCTCTCCTAGCAGGCAGAACTTCATGCCTCTCTGGTGGAACACATCCAACAAAAACGGGTCCACAATTCCCATGTCTCAAATACCTCAGTTCCAACTCTATGCAGAAACTGGGCCTCTTGTCCCTAAATCCCAAATCTCTGAAGGGAGAATCTCATTAGTCCAGTTTATGCCAATTGTCCATCACTGGTCCAAACTAATGTAGCCAAAGGGTAGGAAAGGAGGTCACATGATACAAACCTGGTGCTCAGGCTCATTCTTTTAGGTGAGGAAGTGGTGTTGTAGGAAGTTCAGGAGAAAAGTGATCTTTGATCTGAGCAGAGACTCCAAACTGTCTGCTTTTCACAAAGAATGACGGCTCCCAGTAGGGAAGGCCCCTCCCATATGTACAAAGTTGTGGTTTTAACCTCAAACACCCAAGTGTAATCAAAGCTCCTTCTGAAATCATTTTTATTTGGGGTGCCTGGCTGGCTCAGTCAGTAGAGCATGAGACTCTTGGTCTTGGGGTTGTGAGTTCAAGCCCCACGTTGGGCATGGAGCCTACTTAAAAAAACAAACAAACAAACAAACAAAATGTATTTAGTCCTAGCATTAATTTATCAAGAATTAAGCATATAGCCCAAATGGATTCACTACCAAAAGTTTCAGGAAGAAATTCTACCATGTCTGTATAATCTCTTTCAAAAGATTGATTTCAAAAGATATGTTTTTTTTTTTTTTCAGAAAAAAACCATAAGGAAAAAACCATACAGCAATATCTCTCATGAACATAGATGCAAAAATACTTCAACAAAACATTAGCAAATAAAACCCAACAATGAATACAAAGAATTATATGCCATGACTAAGTGGGATTTATTCCAGGTGTGCAAGGCTGATTTAACATTCAAAAATCAATTAAGAGGTTTTTGGGTGGCTCAGTGAGTTAAGCATCTGACTCAATTTTGGCTCAGGTCATGAATTCATGGTTTGTGAGATGGAGCCTATGTCAGGCTCTGTGCTGACAACATGGACCCTGCTTGAGATTCTCTCTCTCCCTCTCTCTCTGCCCCTCTTCTGCTTGAATGCTCTCACTCTCTCTCTAAATAAACATTTAAAAAAATCAATCAGTGTAATTTATCACATCAACAGAATAAAGAAAATCATGTGATTATACCAATAGTTGCAGAAAAAACATTTGACAAATTCAAACACCAAAATTCTTGGCAAGCTAGGAATAGAGGGGAACTTCCTCAGCTTGATTTTTTTTAAAAACCCTATAGCTAAGAATTACACACCAGAAGAGAGGGGCGCTGAGGGGTGGGCAAAATGGGTGAAGAAGATCAAGAAGTAGAAACTTCCAGTTCTAAAATTAATAACTCATAGAAATGTAATGCACAGCACAGGGAATGTAAACAATTATATTGTATTAAGTTTGTATAGTAATTAGACTTATTATGGTGATCATTTCATAGTATGTATAAATGTCAAATCCCTATGTTGTAGGCTTGAAATTAATCTAATATTGTATGTCAATTATACTTCAATTAAGAAAAATGAATCCTAATGTAAACTGTGGACTCTGGATGAATAATGACATTTCAGTGTAGGTTTTTTGATTGTAACAATGCTCTCTGGTGGGAGATGTTAATAGTGAAGGAAGTTGTGTGTTGGGGGGAAAGGGATATATGGAAACTTTGCACTTTTAGCTCAGTTTGCTATGAACATAAAACTATGCCAAAAATTGGGTTTATTAATTTAAAAATTGTACAAATTTAAATAAAAAGAATTAAGCACATATGACACTACAAGGAGACAGGGTGGGCTGGGGGGTGGTGCCCAGCAATTAGAAAGAAAGGGATGTAAAACAAGGAGGGGGGCGTAAACACGAAACGCGGTGGACTGTTGAGATGGCCCTTGCCCTGACCATTGCAATCCCAAAACTAAGTTATGTGATGAGGACTTTATAATGTGACCCAAGAACAGGGAGGGCATGCTCATTCTGAGCATAAGGTCCAAAAATTACATCTCACTCTAAACCCGGCGAGGACTCTTGGCAAGGGATTGACCCGCGCCGTGCAAGACCGTGATCGTTATAGATACTGTGCGTCATGAGCATGTGAAGAGGGAACCTGAAAGAACAAAAACAAGGTGGCAAATGGGGGGCAAGCCTACCCAAACTCAAAGTCCTTCCTCCCCTCATCCATCTTCAGACATTAAGTTTCTTCTGCTCTCACTGGGCAATGGTGGGGGGAGGGGAGCGGAGGGCAGAGTAAGTGTTGCAGACTATCCTGCCATAGGTGTGGAGATATCCAAAGCCTAAGAGAAGCTCAAGGGCTTGCTACAGGGAAGGAAACCCGTAGATTGGGAAAAAAGAGGAGGTGGGGACACTGGTTGAAGAGGAGGCATTCAAAGTAAGGCTGTCAGATTTAGCAAATGAAAATACAGGAAGCCCAGTTAAATTAGAGTTTCAGAAAAATCACAAATAACTTTTTTAGTATAAGATGTTCCATGAAATGCTTGGGATGCCCATATATTTTAAAAAGCATTCATTGCTTATCTGAAATTCTCATCTAATTGAGTGTCCTATATTTTACCTGGCAACCTGGTTAAAATGGCTGAGGCACTGGGAGTGTAGAGAAAGGGGTGTCTTGAGAAAGGAAGGGGGTGTCTGTGTGGGAAGGAAAGGCCTCTTGGGGCACCTGGCTGGCTCAGTCAGAAGAACATGTGACTCTTGATCTCAAGGTTGTGAGTTCAAGCCCCATGTTGGGTATAGATACTATTTAAAAATAAAATCTTAAAAAGAACAATTGAAAGTTAAAAAGAAAAAGGGCTGCTTGGTAAGTGGTGCCATTCAGATCAAGGATACAACTGCAAATTTTCATCAGCCTGCTCTCTGGATCTGTGTGGTTTGGATTCTGTCACTTATGCGCCTGGAATAAAGAACTGATGGGTCCTTCTTCAGGGTTCCAGGCATGTGTTGGTTTGGCAGAGAGGAGGTAGACAGGTGTGACACCCTCATTGGGCACTGGGCACTCTTAAAGGGCTGAGCCAGACATACAGATCCCTTGCCCATCCTTCCCTGCTCTCAAAGGAGCCTTCCAGAAACTCTTCATCAGTGTAAAGCAAGCAGCTTTAAAAGACCAGGGTGGCAGGGGTACCTGGGTGGCTCAGTCAGTTGAGCATCTGACTCTTGATTTCAGCTCAGGTCACAATGTCACAGTTTGTGAGTTTGAATCCCGCATTGGGTTCTGTGCTTCAGCTCCGTGCTGACAGAGTGGAGCCTACTTGAGATTCTCTCTCTCCTCATCTCTCTCTCTCTGCCCCTACCCTGCTCTCTCTCAAAAATAAATAAACATTAAAAAAATAAAGACCAGGATGGCAAATAATAGATAACTGGCATGATATAGCAGTGTAAATATTTACCAAAAAAATGATGCCCACTCATTTGAATTTGGGGCACACCCATGGGATCAGTTACCAGTCACTGCTTTCCACTAACTGGCAGCCAGTCCCCCTTACAGAGGTTGAAGGAAGGACTGGCTGTGGCAGGTGATTCAGCTGAAGTCTCTCGTCAGAATAGTCCCACCTCATGCTGTCCTCACCATGGCCTTGTGTTTTTGCTTTCTGGGTTTGGGCTGAGTCACGGATGAATTTAGACAGGCTATCTTGTTTAGGTCCACACCCACCTTTGTCTACATGAAATACATAGCATTTTCACCTCATATACACACACCTTTGAGTCTTAAATAACTGGAGAATTTTTCTCTAGGCTTTCTGGTTCTTGCTGGTTGGTAACATTACTTCAGCTAATTCTGGTCAACACCAGTAATTCTCTCTCTCTCTCTCTTTGTCTCTCTCTCTGTCTCTGTCTCTCTCTCTCATACCCACACACACACACACACACACACAACATGCAAGCATAATTACACACTTTTATTCCCAAATGCTTCTAATTGGTATAGCCTATATTTTACAAATTTTTTGGCTTCCAATAACAATAATCAGCATTGCATGTGCATGTTATGTCCTTATATGTGCATAATTAAGTTTAAATTATCTACTTTATCAGTTTTCCCTGATTCAGATAACTGTAGGGGCACCTGGGTGGCTCAGTCAATTAAGCATCAGACTTTGGCTCAGGTCATGATCTTGTGGTTCATGAGTTAGAGCCCTATGTTGGGCCCTGTGCTGACAGCTCAGAGCTTGGAGCCTGCTTTGGATTCTGTGTGTCTCTCTCTGCATCTTGCACTCAGTCTCTCTCACTCTCAAATATAAACATTTAAAAAAATAAGTGCAAAGCAAGAAAAAAAAAACCTAACAACTGCAGTGTTACCTATTTACGCCTAGTTATAGTACAGCTTAATAATAATTATATCATTATATTTATATTTTGTTTGATTTCAGCACTGAATGCCATTTTCACAACTTTCAGAGCCCAAGGCCCATATTTCATGGTCACCTGTTCACAGGGCCCACCATCTCAGTTACTCAGCAAACAGTCCAGTGCATTTCATGTACAGGCTCTGTGCTAGGTTCTGTGGTAACAGAGATGAATACTACATGACACTTGTCTTGAAGCACATATGACTTAACAGCCTTGTAATAAACGAAGCATGATGTAGCTTGGTAAGTGTCATAGCAGAAACACAAAGACACTGAGAAACCTGCTCTTTAGGGAATTTGAGGAAAACTACCACAAGGAGGCACTGAATGAACAAGGCTTCTGGGCTTGAATAGAAGTTTTCCAGACTGAAGGGACCAGACAAGAGGAGAACATTCTAGGGAACAAGAATCATGATGTGCAAACTCTCTGGATGAAAGCAGGTGCGACTGGGAAGTAGTGAGAAGTTTCCTGTGGAAGGAACATAGGACACAGACCTGGGAAAGTTCTTGGTACCATGAAGACCCTTGTACACAAAGCTGGGAGCTTGATTCCCTTGGAAGAAACAGGACTAGCTTTGATTTTGGAGAGGGAACCTCTAAAGAGAGTGTGAAAGGTAAACACCATTATTAACCAAATGACTGTACTGGGATAGCTTTTTTGTGTTTTGTTTTGTTTTTGACCTTTATTGGCTATTATAAACAGTCCTGTAATGAACACATTTATTTATTGGTCTTTGCACAGATTCTTAATTATCTCCTTAAGATAAGCCCTTTGGAGTGAAATTAGTTAAAGGGATGCACATTTTTAAGGCCTTAGTCAAATTGTCCTTCAGAAATGCTGTACGAATTTCATTCACACCAGCAGTGTTTAAGAGTATTCTTTCCCTCCCTCACACCCTCATCAACATAGAAATTGTTATTTTTATAATTCTTTACCTATTGATAAACAATTAGCAATATCTCATTGTATCAAAAAAAAATTTATTTTTTGCTAGTGAAGTTTCTTTTTCATGGAAAACAGGCATTTATATTCCTGCTTTTGGAAGGCATTTATACTCCTACTTTCTATTGGTGTGTGTGCCTTTTTATTGCTTTGTAAGAGTTCTTTGTGTATTAAGGAGATTCTGGTTTTCTATATGTGGTGTAAATAAGTTCTTTCAGTTTGTTATTTCTGTACATGTCTTTCCTCCCCTACTAACTTTAGCCCCTGAGGGAAGAGACATCTTTGAATTCCCCCACAGCACACAACATGGTCTCTCTTCTGTTGTCGGTGCTCAACAAATACACGGGGAAGAAGGTTTCCATTATTTTTGTCCAACCTACTTTATAAAACTCATTCTGCCCCGCTCTGCAAGAAGGGGATCAGTTGAATAAGCACACTTCCCCTTATGCACAGGAATATCCAAAGTTGCCTTACTTCATTCATTTAACAAATATTTACTGAGCACCACTGTCCTAGATGCTAGGTATAATGGAGTGAGCAAACTCTTACATTCTAGTTGAGGGAGACAGATAGTAAACATGACAAATAAATAAAATATATATTATGTTAGGTTGTAACCAGTGTTACGAAGAAAATCAAAGTAGAGGGGGTGGTCAGGCAGACTTACTGAGAGAGTGAAAGGGGTGGAAGTGTTAGCCGAGTATATATCTGCAGGAGAAGCATATTAAGCAGACTGAGCAATGCATGCAAATATCCCCAGGTAGGAGCATGCATTCAAGGCCTGAGGCATTCACAGAACAGCAAGGAGGCCAGTGTTTTTGGAGCGCAATGAGCAAGTTCAAGAGGCTGGTAGAGGGGCACAGATTGCATACAGCTCTGCAGGTCAATTTTGGACCTTTGCTTTCTGTCTGAATGAAATGGGAGGGTTTGGAGCCAAGGAGTGGCTCTACATTATAGAGCGACAGCTCTGGCTGGTGTGCTGGGACTACACTGGGGGTGGGGGAGCAAAGGTAGAAAGAGGGTGACCTGTTAGGAGGATGCTAGTAATCCAGATGAGAGATCATGGCAGCTTGGACCAGGTGAGAGCAGTAAAGATGGTGAAGAAGGGTCAGACTGTGGGCATATTTTTGACAACAGCAAAGCCAACAGAATTCTCTGATGAGTTGGATGTAAAGTGTGAAAGAAACAGAGGAATAAAGAATGGTTTCAAAAATTTTGAGTCGTGCAACTGAAGGATATAATTGACATGATGATGAAGATACAGACAGAGCAAGTCTGGGGGAAAGATTAAGACTCTGATTTGGGGGGCGCCTGGGTGGCTCAGTCAGTTAAGCGTCCGACTTCGGCTCAGGTCATGATCTCATGGTTCATGGGTTCGAGCCCCGCGTCGGACTCTGTGCTGACAGCCAGCTTAGAGCCTGGAGCCTGCTTCAGATTCTGTCTCCCTCTCTCTCTGCCCCTTCCCTGCTCACTCTGTCTCTCTCTCTCTCTCTCTCAGAAATAAATAAAACATTAAAAAAAAGACTGATTTGGGGGGCACCTGGGTGGCTCAGTCAGTTGAGTGTCTGAATCTTGATTTCAGCTCAAATCATGATCCCAGCGTCGTGGGTAGGGTCGAACCCTGTATCAGGCTCCATGCTAAGCATGGAGCATGCTTGGGATTCTCCCTCTCTCTCTCTCTCTCTTTTTCCCTCTTCCCCTCTCCCATACTCTCTCTCACACACTGTCTCTTTCAAATAAAATATGTATGTGTGTGTGTTTGTGCACGTATACACACTCTGATTTTGGAAATATTGAATGTGAGGTATCTCAGACCAGAGAGGCTGAATATATATATATATTAAGAATAGTTGTATATAGGAGGAGGGGTTTTAGAAATTTTTTTTCTTTCTCTTCTACTCCTCTTTCCATTTTTGTTTTCTTTTCTTAGTGCTTTGAAAATTTTCAAAATTTTAAAATCATAAGCAAGTTTTTTACAATAGAAAAAAGATTAGCCACATTTAATTTTTCTAATAATAACAACTTGACTTATGCCAAGCTAGAGGGGAGGAACATTTGAGTATTGCAGACTTTCTTGTGATCTGCTTGTGTCCAGAACTTGAAATTCAAGTCAATTCAGCAAACATTCTCTGTCATCCTCCTACAGGCCAGGCACTCTGCTAGATTCAGGGGATACTAAGATATAAATATGGTCCCTGCTCTGAAGGAGCTCAAAGTTCAACAGCCTCCAGGACCAGCCTCAGCAAGCGCTGTAATCAAGGTCCAAACCAAAAATCAGGAGCGAATGAAGGAATGTAAGGGGAGGATGCACAAAACCCCTGTATCATATAAATATCAAAAAAAAAACCAAAACCAGGGCGCCTGGGTGGCTCAGTCGGTTGAGTGTCCAACTCGGCTCAGGTCATGATCTCACAGTTTGTGGGTTCAAGCCCCACGTCGGGCTCTGTGCTGACAGCCAGCTCAGAGCCTGGAGCCTGCTTCAGATTCTGTATCTCCCTCTCTCTCTCTGACGCTCCCCTGTTCATGCTGTCTGTCTCTCTCAGAAATAAATTAAAAAAAAAACCCCACACACCACATACTGATCAAATAGATAATCTCTGGACCACACTGAGTGTAATATTGATGTCCGATGGAAGCACAAAGCAGGTGACAGTGGGTGATCAAGTCACTCTTTACTGAAACACAACACATGAGCCAAAGGAAGTCTGAGAACATCTTTGGAACCCCCCCCACACACACACACACATACACTCAGGCATATGTGCCTTAGGGTACCGCTGCCATGTCTGGGGTAAGGATTTAGGCCAGCTGACCTCTAGGGAATCTTCCAGGTGCATCTCAGCGCAGTAGCAGTGACGTGGCTCCAGGCGGTGGGGGGCCCAGACGCCGGCAGCACTGCCCCCTTTGGCACACAACCACGCCTGGCCGCAGCTGATGGTCCTTAGTCCCTCTTGACGCGCAGCAGAGACACTTGGATGGGAGGCATGAGGGTACACAGTTCATGGAAGAGCTGCAGGGCGAAAGGAGCAGGTGGTTCTTCCAGCCCGCCTGGCCCATGAGCTCAGCACAGGCCGGGGACAGGAAGGGACAGTGGGAGAGAACGTATGAGGAGGCCAGCAACACTTCCTGGGCCCCCACAGGCGGGGCATGAACTAGGTGTTTCATGCACATAATGCCGTTTGACCTCACAATAACTTTACAAAGCAGGTAGTATTCACTTCATTTTATAAGATAGGAAAATAGTATGGAGTAACTTACTCAAAGTCACACAGTTAGGAACTGGAATTCACCCTCAGATCTATATGGCTCCAAACTTGTTTGTCTGAGTCCTGAACCCTGAGCCCTACATCAGTGTCCTGCTCCCAACAAGAGTTCGTGCCTAACACCTATATGGCCTGATTCCTATACCTCAGCTCCTGACCTGTCCTCTCTTCCTGGCCTCTTTCTTTCTTTTTTTTTTTTTTTTTTAATATTTTTTAATGTTTCTTTTTGAGAGACAGAGCATGAGTGGGGGAGGCGCAGAGAGAGAAGGAGACACAGAATCCAAAAGAGGCCCCAGGCTCCAAGCTGTCAACAAAGAGCTCTATGTGGGGCTTGAATTCACAAACTGCAAGATCAGGACCTAGGCTAAAGTCAGATGCTTAACCACCTGAGCCACCCAGGTGCCCCCCCACGCCCACTTTCTGAACCCTGAAATAGTTTTCAGTTTGGGGGACTCAGATCTGGCACCGTTCTGGCTTCCCTCGTTGACTAGGATTCACACCTGCTGCTTTGATTATCAAGTGCAGTAGGCATGTGTCATTTTCTTGGCTGTCCTGCTTCAAAACCCCCATACTGTGTTCAGAGATCTCATTATGGGAACCCTGATGGGCCCCTTTCCCCTAAGAGAACTTCATGAGCCCAGATACTTCCTCTTCTCATCCCCTGGCAGCAAGATGTGCGCACAAGAGCGAGGCTGAGCTGACCTGGTTAAATCTTCCAGTGTTTCATTCCATCCCCACAAGCTCTGACCCCAGAATTCCACCATTGGAAACTTTGTCCAGTGATCCAGGCCTTAGGAGAGTTTTCCTAATACAAATATATCCCAATCTTGGCCCCTATCTGGATCATACATCTATAGGGTGTTTCTCTGTCTAGCATTCCTATTTCCTTTGGGGCCTGTCCTTTTCATTCCATGTGGTTGAGCTGTCAGTCATAGTGACCTTTGCAGGTCAATGAAATCAGTGTTTCTTTAGTATAATATGCAGACCTTGGAAGAGGGAAGTACCTGTGACTCCAGAGCTGTTACAGCTGCCTCTCTATGAATATGGAGAAAGATTCTGAAGAATGAAAAGCTAAGAGAGGCAGAGAAAGAGAAATGTCTAAGCTGCTGGATCCAGCCATAACTGAAGATGGAATAGTCACTTCTAGGTTTCTCAGCCAATAATACCTTTCCTTTTGTGTGTAAGCTACAATGAGTTAGTTTTTGCTACTTGTAACCCGAAGTCCTACCTATCGGCCCATTAATATCATTGATCTTCTCCCAAGGGCCAGAAGGCCTGACCTTCCTAGGGCCTGAGGAAATTGGTGCTGAAGGAAAGAATTGCTTTACATAGCACTCAGGAAAAACAGGCAGAAGCCAAGCCAAGCAGGGATCCTTAAATTTAGTTCCTAATTCTTTCCTCTACTTTCTTGGCCCAGAAAGTGCCCGCTCACCTGCTGCATCAGCCTCTCCACCACTCTCGGGTCAGTGAGGTCTTCTGGGGAGGCCACACTCAGTCGCAGAAGGAAAAAGCCTCCATCTCCACCTGCAAGTTTTTAAAAAAACAGCAGATGAAACTATGGGTAAGTCAGTTCAGGAATCATGACGTGACCTGTGCCACCCAGCCTCTGTCCTCACCTCTGCACATATGTGCTCACTCTCACGTGTAAATGTGTCTGTGTTCATTTGGAAGCTTACATTTACTCACTGCAAAGAGAAAGAGGATTCTGTCTCTCCCATAACTGGGCTCCGTGCAGTGTCTTCCCAACAAAACTGAAAGAAAGGATGGCTAAAGGGCCCATCCACAAAAAGTAGTGTGAGGAAGGAGAAATCAAAGTGAATCTAGAATGTTCTTGAGGACTGGCAGTCACAAATGGCCTGTTGGGTAAGGGTCCAGACAGGGAGAATGCCAGAGAGGGGCCGGCTCTTGGAGGGGATGCCCTCAGCCAATGCTTCCAGCTCCAAGTTGGCGGAGGTTTCCATCCAGCCTTCCCAATTTAGCAGCCCTGTGGGTAAGTTTTGCCTTTCGTTGAACCCTAACCTGCTTGCCTTCACTGCCCTGTTTTAGTCATTTCCCCCCATCAGAGTACTGTCAGAACTGATCCAGTCGTTGCACTTTTATATTTATATAGACCGATAGAGATATCAATATTGATATTTTATCTTCCTTGTTTTTGCTGCCGCATGCATATTTCACAGCGAGAAGATTCACAAGAAAATAATCCTGTCGGTTATGTGTATGATGGAAGCTGGGTAGTTGGGAGACAGCAGTGGGAGAAAGACATTTTATGCTGACCCCTTATGAACCTATTGACTTTTAAATCATGTCAACGCAGTATCAAATCAAACAAATAATAAAGAAAAGCATTTTAAAATAAAGATATATTAATAAATTGAGCTTTAAAAAGTAAAAGCACAGGGGTGCCTGGGTGGCTCAGTCGGATGAGCATCCAACTTCTGCTCGGGTCATGATCTCGTGGTCTGTGAGTTTGAGCCCCATGTAGGGCTCTGTGCTGACAGCTTAGAGCCTGAAGCCTGCTTTGGAATCTGTGTCTCCCTCTCTCTCTGTCCCTCCCCTACTTATACTCTGTCTTTGTCTCTCAAAAAAAAATGTTAAAAATTATAAAAATATAAAAAATAAAAGCACAATGGGAGACTATGAGTTGGAATCAAACAGACTTCCATTTGGAGTCCCACTGCTATCTTTTTAGCATCTTTTTTTTTTTTAATTTTTTAAAATGCTTTTTATTTATTTCTGAGAGAGAGAGACAGAGCGAGCAGGGGAGGGTCATGGAGAGAGGGATACACAGAATCTGAAGCAGGCTCCAGGATCTGAGCTGGCTGTCAGCACAGAGCCAGATGCAGGGCTCGAACCCACAAACAGTGAGATCATGATCTGAGCTGAAGTCGGATGCTTAACCGACTGAGCCACCCAGGCACCCCTCTTTTTAGCATCTTTAAATCAGTTTCCTCATCTGTCAGGTGGGGCAATAATACCCACACATTAAGGTGGTTTTGAAGGTTTAATTAGAAGAGATAACATGTGCAAAACTCATAGTTCACTGCCTGACATCAGTGAGAACATTCAGCCGGTGCCAATGCTTCACTGGTTATGAAATATTTTCATATCACCTCTGCCTGGAATACAAAAGATGGTCAGTACGGTGGTTGTGATCAATATTTTTATTTCACCTCCCCACAGAGTCAGGGCTAGCTGAGGACACCACAGGCATAAGTCACAAGGACAGTGACGGGAAGTGAAGGTGGAGGCTCCCAGCCGACCAGGAGCTGGGCCGACCCAGCAGCCTCTGACGAGGGTGCCTCACCCCTGAGAAGGATATGTTGTCTCAGACATGTAGCTTTAAATGCCCAAACCTTTGCCCAGTTTATTTATTTATTTAAAGTCACTGTCTTTGGCTCCAACCCCAGCCACAGACTCTTATGGGGTCCCAGCTGCTCAGGGGGCAGCTACTTGGGCCAGATGTTTACATGGTGCCCCTCTGTGTGGCTTTGGCTGCTCATGCTTCCAGAGCACGAGGACTGTGGCCTTTGAATACAATTTGGGGCCTCACTTGGCACGCATTAGTTATTCAAAGGTTAGTGTCATAGAAGGGCAGAGGTGGAATGAACATCGTTGTTCATCCTTCACAGCCCCCTACAGTTACTAGTGGAGAAACTGAGGCCCAGAGAGGGGAAGAACCTGTCCTAGGTCACTAGATAGTAAAGGGTGAAACCAGGATCTCAGACTATTTCTACAGACTTCCAGCCCCACAGTTTTTCCATATGTCACCCTAACTCTGCCTGTTTCTGATTTTGGCAAGAATCACTAGATCATGAAGAGGTGACCTCAGAGACTGGGCTCAGAATAAGCCTCCTTCCTTACTCCCTACTCCTTAAGCATGTAGACATCCTGGAAACTCCAACCCCCACCCCCCCACCCCCCCCAGATCGCACCTCCAGGAGCTACTTACCTGCAGTAACTTCTGTGGCCCACTTTGTCTGAGCAGTGGTGGGCATGGCTGTTGGGAGATTCCCTCCAGTCATGCTGGCTGTCTTCAAGGTCCTTGCTAAGGTCTTGACTAAGGTGATATTTGCCTCTGGGCTGCTGTTAGCCACAGTCAGATGGACAGGAGGAAAGGGGCTCCTGCTGATGGGGGTGGACCCATTGGTTGTGCTGTCTGTGGTTGAAGTCTCTGAGGGAATGGGGTTCCTGCTAGTGGCTACTTGGGTGTGGCTGTAGGCCATAGATGAGAGCCCAGCAGGGGAGGTCACTTTGCCCACTGTTGACCCAGCCCGTGTGGAGATTGTAACTGAGCTCTCAGTGTGGCTTGTCTCAACAGAGAGGGCTGAAGTTTCTTCCAAGGGGTTCGTGCTGACAGTTACCAAAGTTGTGCTGGGGCTGGTGGTCTTTGCTGCTGCTGTTCCTCCCTCTATGGTGCTATTAGAAGGTAGTGGGGTCTCAACTGTGGTATCAGGCATGGCTGGTTCTGTGGCTCCTGACAAGGTCTCAGCAGATGTCATGGTCTCCAGGGAGTCTGATTCTGATTCCGTGGAATCAAGCAAAGCTGACATCTCAGAGGGAGACAGGGCCTTTGCTCCTGTGGGGTCATGACCTATGTCCAAGGTCCCAGGAGTGGTGGTAGTTGTTTCTATTTCTATAACGCTACAATTGATAACCTTGGTGTCGGTGATAGTATAGGCGAGCAAGGCTTTAGCCAGAGCAGCAGCGTCAGATGCCAGGGTCTGTGAGGTGGCAATGGCCAGAACTGAGCTGTTAGAGACGGCACTGCTCTCCAAGGCCAGGGCCTTGGCTTCTGCAAAAGTGTGAGCCAATGTCAAGATGTCATTTACAATCCTCCTTGCCTCCTCTGAGTTGTCATCTGTACAAAGGGTGTCAAGGACAGATTCCACAAGATCAGTGCCTGTAACAGTCTCAACTGTGATCATTCCAGTTCCCATGGGGCTGCCCCTTGTGGCTGACGCTTCCGTAGGAGTGGTGATCACAACCATGAGTTTGGAAGATACCGTTTTTGTGAAGGCCTTGGTCTCTGTTGGAGGAAAAATGATCTTGGTTTCCCTGATCCCTGCTCCTGAAATGGTGCTGGTCATGATTGAGGTCCTATCAAAGGTCTGGGGGCTCAGGGTTTGAATTTCCAAAGGGATGTGGCTTTGCGTAGAGGTCTCAACAAGGTCAGTGGCCTGGAAGGCTCCCTGTGAACTTGTCCTGATCCCCGGAGTCATGGTAGCCACTTCTACATGGTTTGTTGGCACCAAAGGACCTGGTCTACTGGTGCTGGGACCTGTATTAGGTAAGACCACCTTTGTAAGTCATTAGTACCCCTGGACTGACTTCACACAAGCTCTTGTGTTTATGCCCTGAGCAATACCAGGAGGAAGGTGGAGAGAGGAAGTTGCTTTTACTCCATTTTTCATCTATACATACAAGAAAGGAGGTGGTATTGGGAAGACCAGTCCCATGCATCAGCCATGGAACTGGAATCACCTGACTGATGTCCTCTGATGACCTGAGGCAAGCAAGCCTCTGAATCCAGCTGATTATTGTTATGAAGCCATCAAGGGGAATGCGTGGGGCCAGGATCTAGCTTCAAGTGGGGAAAAAAGGAGGCAGAACTCCAAGAGAGCCAAGAACTACAGAGCAGAAACCACAACTCTCAGAGCCTTCTCAAAGAATCCTTGTCACTTTCCCATAGATACTTTACTCATCCAGCGAATGTTTCCTCATGGAAGTGAAAAATCTTCTAATACAGGAAACATCTGTGGTTTTGTATTTAGAGGTAGCTGGGAGCACTGGAGGGAGAGACAGAGGGTGGTGACTACTGCAACAGGGAAAACAGCAGGCAGAGTCCTGGGGGCTCCAGTAAGGGACCCTGGGGTCCCATCACCTGAGTCTGCCTCCTCCTAGTAACTACAGAAATGATGCACCAGGCATGTTCCTCCAGTAACAGGGAACCAAGTGAGGTAAATTACTCTCCTTAGAGATGCCACTAGTAGTGCTCCACAGGGCAGAGCATCCCTGTTCACTTGATGGATCCTGCGAGGTTGCATGAGGCCCTGGGGAGGCTACAGCAGGATCTTTTTATGGGCTGACAAGTGTGCCTGTCCCATCAACTAAAGATGAATGGCTCTCTCTGTAACTGGGCCAGGGACTCTTTTGGGGAGGGTTGCCAGATTTAGCAAAAAAAAAAAAAAAAAAAGAAAAAAAAATACAGGCTGCTCAGTTAAACTCGAATTTGAATTTCAGATAAACAAGGAATAATTTTAATGACAAATGTTTTCAGTATGTGTATTTCTCGTGTAGTATTTGAGACATACTTCTAGAAAAAGCTTTGTTACCTGGCATTCAAATTTAAGCACATTCCTTGTGTTTTATCCAGGAACCTTACTCTTGGAAGGAAAAGAATCAAAATGTAAGCCTCCCTTTTCTGGGTTCTGATGGTTTGAGATGGTCTTTACTGAGGTCTACAGGCCCAAAAGTACCCAAGGACCCAGTGAAAGTACAGGACTGTTTGGTCACCTCTACCCTGGCTGGTTGTCAGGACAGGGTTCCAGGTCCTCTCTCTGAACAATAAAAGAGCACTGGGCCAGGAAGCAAAAGATTGGGTTCCAGCCCCAAGCTTATTGCCTACTAGCTTTGGAGTCCAATGATTAATTGGTTCAAATCCTGACCCTGCCTCCTACCAACAAAGTCAGTCACCAGACTTCTCCAAGCCTCCATTTCCTCCCTGTGAAAAAGGGTTACCATAGTGGTGAGGACCAAGGAGAAGGGGGATAGGAAAGTCTTATATTCCAAAGACTGCAAGGTGTTACTAAGCATTCCTCCCATGCCTTGTCCTCTCAAAGAGCTACTTGAGAGCACACAATGGACTTTAATGCAATAAGAATGTCAGGCTGTCCTCACATGCATATCAGGTCAGTCATGGCATGCACTCCCAGTTGTTCTGCAATCGTGCTTTTACAGAATATACTTTCTTCTCCCCACTTCAAAGCCCAAGGTATTTCTTTGAGCTTCCTCAGTTCCCATATGGTGAAAGAAAAGACTTTCAACGTCAACCCACTCAGCCTAAAGCCCAAACAGGGGTGCTCTTGGGGTCCGACCATCCATCTCCCCTGAAGTATTTTCTTCCTTTTCCAGGAATCCTGTGATACCATCCTGCCGTGAAACTTCCTCATGCTTCCCAACCCATAGCCTCTTCACACCCCTTGGAGCTCTCACACCCCCCACCCAAGTCTCCTACCCACCGGAGGTTTCTCAAACACAGCAAAGCCTACCTGGTCCTCTAAGGCTCTAGAATCTGCAGCTCTCCTGGTCCACTCCTCAGATCAAACAGGCAGAGAGGAAGGCATGTGTATGATAGACCCTGAGTTTGAGTCCCTTCTCTGCTGCTTGCTCCACTGCTTACCAATCACGTGACCCCGGCCAAGTCTCCTGGCTCCAGCCTGCATTTTCCTCATCTGTAAAATGGAGCTAAAGGTACCTATTTCATAGGGTTGTGAAGATTAGGTTCAATTAAATGTAAAATATGCAACACAATCCTGACAGGTCATGAGTGCATGCCGACCATGTGGTCCAGTGGCTAGCCACGTGCAGAATAACATCCTGGCTTTGCATATAAGTTGCTTAGTCCTGGAAAGCCTCAGTCCCGTCTTGTAGAAATGAGTAAGAATAAGACCATGTCTCTCTCATGGGGTTACTGTGAGGATTAAAAAGATGGTGCATGGAGGCATATGGGAAGTCCCTGTAACTTCCTGTAAATTTTGCTGTGAAACAAAAACTGCTCTAAAAAATAGTCTTTAGAAAAAAAGATGGGGCACCTGGGTGGTTCAGTCAGTTAAGCACCCAACTTTGGCTCACGTCATGATCTCATGGTCTGTGAGTTTGTGCCAAGCATCAGGCTCTGTGCTGACAGCAGAGCCTGGAGCCTGCTTCGGATTCTGTGTCTCCCTCATCTCTCTGCCCCGTCCCTGCTTGCACTCTATCTCTCTCTCTCTCAAAAATAATTAAACATCAAAAAAATTTTAAGGAAAAGATAATGCAGGATGTTGATCATACGGAAGAGATTATGTATGGGGGATGCAGAGGTTATATGTGAGTCAAATCTCTGTATTTCTGCTCAGTTTTGCTGTGAACCCAAAACTGCTCTACAATAAGAAGTTTATTAAAAAAAAATAAAGACAATGCATGTGACAAACATAGCGTAGTTCCTATGACACATCCATGTTAGTCTCTTCTTTCATAAAAGCCCTGCCCTTCTCAGAATCCGCCCTCCCCAAGCAGTCTGTAACTGTTAGACTTTTCACACAAAAACTGCTTTTTAAAGGAAATTTGGGCTAGGAAATAAACTTGGAGGCGTTAGAATCTTGTTGAGCCACTTTCTTTGGCTCTAGTCAGATTTATCCCCAGCCTGTACTTCCCTGGCTCCTCCCACTCCTCCACCTCAATCAGTCCCTTCAGAGGACAGCCTGCAGCCACCGCACAAGGCCATCGCTCATCCTAGGGCTGCAGCGTCGTACATGTGTAAGCTGACACACTGCTATTTGCACACTCTTTATCAACAATAGTAATACTTCAGATGTAGCTTTATGGTTAATTCTAATTAATCAGTCACAAAGGGCTGCCGGTACAGAAACATCCAGAGCCCGGTAAGGAGAGAAGCCCATACCTCCTTACCTGCAGAGCTCCCGGGGACCCCAGCCTCGCAGCAGAAGAAAAGGGGGAGAGCCAGGCCCCAGAGAAAGCCCATCCTAACAGGAGATCCAGCCACCGTTGCCCAGCACGTCTGCCCACTGCCTCTAACTGCCACCTTTTCCTGCTTCCTCAACCCAGAGAGGAGGGGCAGGACACCTGCCTTGGTGTGACTGGGTAGTTTCCAGAAGCAGCCAGGTGATCACAAAGGCACAGACTGAGAGCTAGCAGGGTGCACGGCAAGGGCTGTCAGCAAGCTAACCCTCCTGCAGCCCTGGCCCAGTGACCTCTCCTCTCTGAAGTTTGATTGGAAGATATGGAATCACATCCACAGTGATATTCACCCCCTCAGCTCTGCAGCCAGGAAGGGGATGGAAGATGGTGTTTCACATTTCCCCACTTTCTACATCCCTTCCCTCTTCTTCCACCCCTTATACAGGAGACTTAGAAGCCATCTGGGTTTCCTTTCTAATCCTAGCCTCTATTAGCTCTATGACTAGAGAAAAATAAAGAACCTTTTTGAAGCTCAATTTCCTGATCTATAAAATGGGTATAATCCTTACCTTGCTGGACCATTCTGTGAGGATGACATGAGAGAGTAAATCTCTTACACAGTGCCTGCTACATACTGGTTGCTCATGGAATACACGTACATCTTAGGTGCTCAACAAATGAGAGCCCTGACATCTATCCTGATCCTCAAGCAATAGAGAGAAGGAACAGTCCCTCAAGGTCTGCAGGAGACAGTGTGGAGCAGTGTCTCTAACATCTTTCCAATGATTCCCGTGATACTGTGTCCCTGTCAGAGTCAAGACCGTGTCCAGGGCCAGACTAGAGGTGCAGGATGGGAAAGGCACTAGCCGGGAGAAGGGAAAGGGAAAGTGTGCAGGTGGGAGTCACAGGGCCTGAGGGGAGGGAGGTGGGAGGGTGCTGACTTACAGAAGCTTAGGGAAGTGAGGCTGAAGAATATATTTCCAAATACCCCAGAAAATAATTTTACCCCTTCCAGGGGCCAAGGAGTGAGCTGCTGTGGCCACAGCCAGTGGAAGCAGACAAGGTACCTAGGGGATTTGAGGATCAGAGTTTTGTGATGAAAGCCACTCTAGAGTAGAATGGATCAGCATCAAGAAATCACAAAATCTCACTGCTGGAAGGAACTTCAAAGTGCAGTCAGGAAACCTAAGTTTTCTTTCCAGCTCCTTTCTTAAGTGTGGCCCAGGAACTGTATGATCTTGGACAAGTTATTTGCCCCCTCTGGGCTTCTATCAACAAGGTCCTCTTGGCCATGCAGTCTAAGGTGTAAAACACTGTCTTCTAGAACTTCACCCTGCATTGAGATAAAGAACTCTGCTGCCTGGAAGAAGGAGGGAGTCGTTCCAGAACGTGGGGGGAGATTCCATGAGAAGAAGGTGAGCAGGTCCAGTCTAGCACATGGGATGGGATCCCAGTTCCAACAACATGGTTGATCTGTAGAATTTTCCCAATGGGCTAAACCATTCTACCCTCCCATTCAACCTAAATCCTTCACTTCATCAAATGGGAGGATGGATTTCCCCTTGGGGGATTTCAGGAGAAGAGAGGAGGCCCCAGGCCACAGCAATGACCTGAACTCTGTTTGACCCTGTCTAGTAGCATGAGATCTAGTGTGGGGCTTCCCCCTAGAGAAGACGGAAGAAACTCCAGCAAAAACAAACAGAACTCTTAAGTACAGAGAACAAATGGGTGATTGCCGGAGGAAAGGTGGACGCGGGCATAGGTAAATTTAAGGGAGTAAGAGGTGTAAACTTCCAGTTATAAAATAAATACATCACAGAAATGAAAAAAAGAAAGCAAGAATGCAGCTCCTTTCTGTCTCTTTCCTCCCCTTGTAGACTACCTCTCTGCCCCACCAGGGTTGGGAGAGGGACTTCCTCATTCCAGCAGCCAGTGGCTTAATCTACAGACTGACGCATTTCAGGTGCCTTTCTCATGCCCACGAAGAACTTCCCCTCACCATTTCCTTTTTCTTGGCATTTGTCATTTAAGTGACCAATATCTCAGCTCCAGCCCAGTTGCCTGCGATGGGACCTAACCAGAAGCCCACTGGGAGGGAAGCCTGGCTGAATACTTCCCTGGGTTGGCTGGATTTGTATGGTCCATCTTCCTCTACATCTGGGGGAATTCCAAGCCTGGGCACATGACTGTTGAACACTGAGTCCTAATAAACTTATCCAGAAAGTTTCTGGACTTTTTTTTTCCAGCTCAACTCGGCTCTCACCCTGAATGAGCATCAGAGGCTAGTTTCATTAACTTAACAAACATATATGGAATACTTACTATGTGCCAGCATTTGGAACATGTCACCAAGTAGAACAGATCCCTAAACTCATGGAACTTCCTGGTGGAGAAATATGGCAAACAAACACAATAAATAACTGAATTATGTAGGGATGAATATCATGGGGAAAAGAAGGAAAAAAGACAAGAGGAATCTTGTAATGAGGGAAGGCAGGGAGGAGGTGCAGCTTGCTGTGTGAAATAGTACGGTGAGAGATGAGTAATGACCTGAAATTGGTGATAAAGTTAGTTATATCTGGAGAAGAGCATTCCAGGCAGTGGGAACTGCTAGAGAAAGGTCCAGAAGCCTAAGGCAGGAGCAAATTCAAGGAGCACCAAAGGACCCATGTGACTAGAGGCATGCTAGGGGCAGATTTGAAGGTTAGGAGGGGGTAGATGATAAAGGGCCTTGCTAGCCTTGGGGCTGGAACTCCGAGTGAGGTGGGAACCTCCCCTGGGGAGTTTTAAACAGAGGGATGATGGGATCTAACTTTAGAGGGATCAGTCCTGAAGCTGCACTAAGAATGGGAGCCTTTTCCCCTAGTCCAGGCAAGAGAGGAGGGTGGCTCTGAAGTGGAGGTAGCAGAGGAGGTAGTGGGGGTTGATCAGATTCTGGATATTTTTTGAAAATAGAGTCCACATGATTTCCTGCCACATTGATGTGGGACGGCAAACAAACAGAAGTCAAGAACAAATACAAATTTCTCAGATTAAACAACTGGAAGGATGGAGTTGTCGTCAATGCCTTTTGGGTCTGGCTCTTTCATCAGAGTATTTAGAACCCCTCCCTCCACAACGAAACTAGTGCGTATTGTAAGGATAAATCTGACTCAGGACAAGGGTTATCAAGTAAAGCCCAAAGGACTGAACTGCCAAGAGTCTGATAAAAGAGTCAGGTTGGTCAAATGTCGTTGAAATACAAGGTTATAAATCTGCTAGACCACTGAGATATAGCCCAACTCCAAGCCATAGTTAAGTTGTTCTGGGTTTGTTGGGAGGAAAAAGCTTTTTTCTCCTACAACTTGGGTCTTGTAGTTGAGCGTCTGCAAATTAATTGAGAACAGACAGATGAACAGGTGAAAAGACCAAGTTTATTAACAGAGGCACCAGGAAGTTGCTCAGTATTGAGTAACTCACTGAATAACCATAGATCAAGGTTTTTATACCAAACATAATGAAGGAGTGGGAGTGGAGGAGGTGGAGGATTTAGAGCTTCCATGGGTATGGAAAGTTCTATTAGGCAGTCTGTGTCTATGACAGCAGGATTGGCTGGAAAGTCACTCAGAGGGAGACTAATAGCAGCTGTATTTTTGCAAAGCTCTGCTTTAGTCACTTAAGGGAAGATCAGATATCATTTCTTTCTACACCTGCTATAGCTCTAGTGTTTCTACTTTATAATATCTCTATAGCAACTCTGGGGGTCCAAGTGTGTCCCTACAAGTTCAAAATGTTGAGTATGCACAGATTGTTTAGATGAGATCCTGTCCTTCTCTACCACAGAAGAGGCGGTGAGAATCATCTAAATTTGCAAGGACCTGAGAATGGGCCCTCCCCACCCTAACCCCTATTTTTGGGCTATAGTATAGGAGACTCCAGAGAGCCCTTTGACCACTTGTTCATTCATCTCTTTGTTAGGGTATAACCCACATACAGTAAAGTACATCAATCCTAAGTAGCATACAACTTGATGAATTTTTACATTTGTATACACCCAGGAGGTATCCACCACTCAGATAGAAGACACTTTCAGCATCGCATTGAGCTCCCTTGTGTTCCTTTCCAGTCACTATCTTCCCCCCACCGCAAATCATTCTTACCTCTATCACCATAGATTAGTTTTGCCTATTTTTGAACTTCATGCAAATGGAATTATGAATATACACTCATTCATGGCTTCCTTCTCTAAACATTATGCCTGTGAAATTCACTCATGTTTTGTGCAACAGTACTTCATTCTTTTTTGTTGCTAGATAGTATTCCATTGTATAAAATATATCACAATTTACCCATTTTCCTATTGATGGACATTTGGATTGCTTCCAGTTTTTCACTATTCCGAATAAAGCTTCTATGAACAGTCTTGCATTTGCATTTGTATATATATATATATATATATATATATACACAAATATATATATATATACAAATATATATATATATATACAAATATATATATATATCTAGGAGTGGAATTGCTGGGCCATTGGACCTACATGTGTTTCGCTTTAGTATATAGTATCCAACAGTTTTCCAAATTGATTGTGACAACTAGGGCTACACCAGCAACATATGAGAGTTCCAGTTGCTCCACATTCTCATCAACACTTGCTATCATCAGGCCTTGTAATTTTAGATATTCTTATGAATATGAATTTATTTCTGTAATTTCAACTTGAATTACAAGGCAGAGCTTGTAATGTAGAGCTTCTGTTTCCCCAGGGCTTTTCCCCAATAGTATGCTGCTGCCAGGGAAATGACTTTCATCGGGAAGGTATTTGGAAGACAGGGAGGGAAGATGGAAGGCCAGATAAAAATGAAATATGCATGCACATATGCACACACGTTCACACTCAACTAGAGGAAGCTGTACCGGTATTGGAACATCTCAGAAACTGTCTCTTCAGTTTGGGTAAACCTAAATCTAGGTAATCTAGCTGGGGAAAAAAAGGATGATATAGGAGCAATAACAAGAGATGGGGTTTCTGGACATTTGGAAGAAAATAATCACTGAGAGAAGAGAGGGAAAAGAGCCCATAAATCAGCATCTTGGGGCTTTCTATGAGGCCCACAGGATGATCCCAACTGGAGAGGCCACATCCCACAGAGCCTCACTGGAAAAGCACTCCTTAGCAAGGAAGGGAGAGAAATCCTAGGTTCTGGATGTATGAGGAGAGTTCTTCCAAACAGGGCCCAGGACTGTCTCTTCGCCTGGGCTCCTCCATTCCTAGGCAGGAGAAGAAATCTGTGGCTGGAAGAGCTGGAGGGATAAAGCATGTGTTCCCGAAAGCCAGTAGGTGGAACATCTTTTGTGCACCATTCAAGTCCTTTTGGCCTTGCTTCCTACTCCAGCCACTGCTGCGATGACTAGTTTTCCAGGAGTGATGAAGCAATGCCTTGCCACGTTCCATTTGCTCTCTCCCAGGGTTTCCCTGATGCCAAGGCTTGGGATGCTTCCAAGAGCTGCCCTGCTTTCACATATGAGCAACAAAGAACTGAGAATGTTAGTGCCTAAGTGGAACAACCTATAAACCCCGAGAATGAGAGGCAATGGATAGATGCTTCCTATTCCATCCCCAGGACAGATGGTTCTCTGAAACATTTCGTAAGGCTTTTTAAAAGGTCCCACAGGATCAAGCAACAAATGAGCCATAGTGGGGACAACTGGATAATGCATCTTTGTATTCACTCTCCCTTCTTCTCTGTATCACTTCACTTTTCCCTCACCTCTGCTCCTTGGAATTTTGTTCCCAAATAAGTTATTCAGAGAAACTAAGCTAAAATAGAACCATTGGCCAATAAGTGGACTCTGACAGGACCTCCTTTGCTATAATCATTTATTACTAAGAAACCAGTGTTCAGATGAGTCAAAGCCTGGAGGGAAGCATGGACATGGATAATGGGCCATTTTATTTAGGTGGAACATAGGTGTGGGGAAGGGGCCTTACAGGAGATAAGGCCAGAAATGGGCCTTGGGCCCAATATGTGGAAGACTTTGCAGCCAAGTGTGGGAGGTTAGCTTTTGTTCTGGAGACAATGGGAAGCCAGTGATGGTTTCTGAGTAAGGAACTGGCAACACCAGAGCTCTGCTGTGGGCAGGAAACTGTGAACAGAGACCAGTTAGGGGAGATCCAGGGGCAAGAGGACCAGTTAGGACGCTGTGACCTGGGACTTTGGCAATGGAACTATAGGAGGAGCAGATGTGAACCGTGTTGTGAAGTAGAACTACAGAGAAAGGCCACGGTCAAAGAGAAGTAAAAAAAAGACCCTAATGGGGCGCCTGGGTGGCTTAGTCGGTTAAGCGTCCGACTTTCGCTTAGGTCATGATCTCGCAGTTCGTGGGTTCGAGCCCCGCGTCGGGCTCTGTGCTGACTGCCAGCTCAGAGCCTGGAGCCTGTTTCAGTCTGTGACTCCCTCTCTCTCTGACCCTCCCCTGCTCACGCTGTCTCTCTCTCTCTCTCTCTCTCTCCTAGAAATAAATAAAACATTGAAAAAAAAAAAAAGACCCTAAGGCCTGGAGTGCAGGAAGCTGAAGGGTAGGGAACCTGAGGGGAAGGCAATGGGCTCAGTAGACCCCAAAGACCCCTGGGATCAGTGTCCTGGAGCTTTGAAATCCTCACACAAGGAAACTCCCAGGAGCCCTGTCCCAACCCACCAGAGGAAAGTCCCCCTGCCTCTCTTTTTACTCTGGGAAGAAGACTGGTGAGCATGAGGCTACAAGGCTCAGACCAGGCTATTGTGGAACTTAGAGGTGGCCACATGATGCCTGGGAAGGAATTTTGAGGAAGGAAGCACAGATCACTTGGCCAGACGTGCTAGGTTCTCACCTTCCACTTTCAAGAAATGTTTGCTATATTCATTATAACCACCACAAACAATGAGTACGATGAGCCAAATTTATGTTTTATAATCTGTATAGCTGATTTAAGTTTTTAAATGTTCATTTATTTTGAGAGAGAGAGAGAGTAGAGGAGGGGCAGAGAGAGGGAGACACAGAATCTGAAGCAGGCTCCAGGCTCTGGGCTGTGAGCTCTGAGCCCAACGTGGAGCTCAAACTTGCGAACCACGAGATCATGACCTGAGCTGAAGTCAAATGCTCAACACCGGCGTGTATGGCTGATTTAAGTGTGTTAACGACTATCGCAGATTTCCATTTTCCTCTGGTTGAGCCGATGCAGAAGCATGCAGGATAGAAACGAAGAGACAAGCACATTGGGACTGGTGGTAAGGCCCAGCAGGCCCAGGGGTGGGGGGCAGGGTGGGCTCTGCGTCACAGGGCCCGGAAGAAGCTTCACGGGAGGTGTCAGGCTCTCTTCTTGATTTCCTTCACAGAGATGGAGAGGGGCCTCCCTGGGAGGCTGGTGTGGAGAAGCTGCTGGACCTAAGTGAGCAGGAAGTAAAGGCCAGCTTATTTGCATGTCCCCAGATAATAGCTATGCCTCATTGCACATCTACCAAGGCCCTTTTGCAACAGCTCTACAGGGCAAGCTCTGGGACACAGATGAGGAAAGGGAAACTCAGAAAGGCAGAAGGAGGCACTTCAGGTCACCCAGGTAATAAGTGGTAGAGACAGGATTTGAACCCAGGTCTGTCTGGCTCCCGAGTCTATGCTTTTTCCTTGTACCATGCTGCCTTCCTTTCTGCCCAATGCTCATAATATGCTAGAGTGGGGGCTGAGGCCTCTGCTCCAGTGCTCGGCAGAGAGCTCTGGACAGGTCAGGGCTGAAGCCACGACACAGATGAAAAATAAAAAATGAAGGATGATTTAGGGCAGAAAGCAGCCAATCACAGTCTGTAAGCCAAGTCTCACTTGCTGCAGATTTGTGTGTGTGTGTGTGTGTGTGTGTGTGTGTACAGATGACAAGTTAAGCATGTTTTTTATATTTTTAAGTGGCTGAAAAAAGTCAAAAGAATATTTCATGACACATGAAAATGATATGAAATTCAAGTGTCAGGTCCATGGTCAGATACCACTGCTCCTAGCCCTAAAACCATGGAGCTCTGCCCCAGCTCAGGTCTCTTTTCCCCCTTGGTAACTGTTCCCCGACCTTGGGGCCTACAGGCCAGGGAGGCAGAAGCAGGTTGTCAGCACCCCATTCTGGGAGAACCGCCAGGGCACTCACCAGGCGCTGCATCCAGTCTAGATTGCTTCTTGCAGGTCTCGGGGGGGGGGTTCTCCATCCTCAGCACCATCCGCAGCACCATCTTGGTATTCTGAGAAGCTGAGAAACACAAGGTGAAAGTTCCCGGCCTCCTCCCAGACTCCTAGGCCCCCTCCTCCTATGTAGCATCCCCGGCACCTCTCTGCAGATGCCTGTCTTCCCTCAAAAGTCTACGTGGATCAGGTCAAGAGACATCTACATTGCTAGAGATGCAGGGGCAGTTAGGTGACCCAATCATCTCACTCCCCACGCTGATCCCCAACCACCAACAGCTTAGCCTCTCTGCGTGTGGATCTGAGAAAGGAGCTCAGAGGGGAGCAGCAGGTGGTCGAGAGCAGTGGGGAAACAAAGCTGGGAGGAACATGTGGGCACTTTTTATATGAAGTGGACCAAAGGTGAGGATCTCAGGATTATCAAGGACCTCAGGAGCCATTCAGTCTGCATCCTGGCCTTGGCCTGAGGTACATGCAAGGAGCTTGCCTCTCTCTGTCACAGCATCCAGCTCCGCTGGGGGGTTAGGAAGGAGCCTGTGTGTGAGTTACCGGGGTTGCACAGGGCGTAGTGGTCTGGGTAGCAGTCTAATACCACGTGGCAGAATTCATCACAGTAGCAGCTTCCTCTCTTGCAGTGATGATCTATTCCAAGGCAGCAGAGGGACTGGGGTTGGGAGTAGCTGCCTGCAGAAAAAGGGGACATTAAAAAGAGACAGTTATGGGGCGCCTGGGTGGCTCAGTCAGGTCAGCCTCCGACTTCAGCTCAGGTCATGATCTCTCCATTCCAGCCCCACATTGGGCTCTGTGCTAACCACTCAGAGCCTGGAGCCTGTTTCAGAGTCTATGCCTCCCTCTCTCTCTCTCTGCCCCTCCCAATCTCATGCTCTGTCTCTCTCAAAAATAAACTTAAAAACATTTTTTAAATAAATACGTACATAAAAAGAGACTGTTGTAACAAATGATGCTGGGACAACTGGATATCCATGCACAAAGGAATGGATCTGAACCTCTACCTCACACCATACATAAAAATTAACTTCAAATGGATCACAGGCCTGAATGTAAGAGTCAAAACTACAAAACTCTTAGATGATCATGGCCTTGGACTAAGCAATAGTTTCCCAGATATGACACCAAAAGCACAAGCAACAAAAGGAAACATACACTGGACTTGATAGAAATTTTAAAGTTTTGTGCTTCTACAGATAGTATCAAGAAAGTGAAGAGACAGCCCACAGAATGGGAGAAAATATCTGCAAATCATACATGTGATGAGAGAATTTTATCCAGAATATGTAAAGAATTCCTACAGCTTGACAATAACAAAAAAGGGCAAATAACCCAATTTTTAAATGGGCATAGAATAGATCCAAAGAAGATATACCAGTGGGCAAAAAGCACATGAAGGGCTGCTCAACAACGTTTGTTATCAAGGAGAGGAAATCCAGAACCACAAGGAGACACTACTTCACACCCGTTCGGAAACAGGTGTTGCTGAGAATGTGGAGAAATTGGAACCCCATCCACTGTTGTGGAATTGAAAAATGGTGCAGCCGCTCTGAAAAACAGAGAAAAACAGTTTGGCAGTTCCTCAAAATGTTTAATTTGGAGTGAAAACCATACAATGCCGCAATCCCACTTCTGGGTATATACTTACAAGAGCTGAAAATACATGCTCACATAAAAACCCGTACATGTATGTCCATGGGAGAATTATTCATAAGAACCCAAATGTGGAAACATTTCAAGTGTCCATCAACTGATGAATGGATAAAACAAAATATGGGATACCCACACAATGGAGTATTATTCAGCCCTAAAAAGGGATGAAGTTCTGACACATGCTACAAGGTGGATGGACCCTGAAACATGATGCTAAGTGAAAGCAGTCAGCCACAAAAGGCCATATGTTGTAAGACTCCTTTTAAGTGAATGCCTATAATACAGAAGTCCATAGAGACAGCAAGTAGATTAATGGTTGTCGGGGGGCTGGGAAGTATGGGGACCAGGGAGTGACTGCTAGGGGTACAGGATCTCCTTTGGTAAGGAAGAAATGTTCTGAAATTAGACAGTGGTGTGGTTTGCACGACTCTGTGAACATACTAAAACCCACTGAACTGTACACTTTATTTATTTATTTATTTATTTATTTATTTATTTTATTTCTAGGAGAGAGAGAGAGACAGCGTGAGCAGGGGAGGGTCAGAGAGAGAGGGAGATACAGACTCTGAAATTGGCTCCAGGCTCTGAGCTGGCTGTCAACACAGAGCCCGACGCGGGACTCGAACCCACGAACCGTGAGATCATGACCTAAGTGAAAGTCAGACGCTTAACCGACTAAGCCATGCAGGCGCCCCTGAACTGTACACTTTCAAAGGATGAATTTTATGTTCTATGAATTATATCTCAGGAAAGCTATTATTAAAAACAGAGACACAAGAATGAGACAGAGCTGAGAGAAAGAGAAGAATGAGAGAAAAGAGGAGGGTGGCCGGGATGTGACAGCAAGGAAGACAGAGAAGCAAGAGAGAAAACAACAGACTGAAGTGTGACAAGAAGGATTGATAAAATCCCCGCAAAGTTAGAGGAAGGTCTCCATGGTCCCTCTTCACAAAACAGTTTCATCAACCCTAATTTTGATCATTTTCCCAAGCTGCCCAATTCAATTATATCTGACCAGTGCATATCCACTACCAAGTGAGGGGTTTCATCTTCTTTAAGGGCAGGGGAAACAAGGCATTGGCAGGTAGGTATGTGACCCAGGTCATCTGGTGAGTCAGTGGCCCCGGTGGGAATGAGCCCCAGGTGTTCTCACACCCAGGACTCTCAATGCTGTTCTTGACCTACCAAATCAATTCCTGTTAGGTTAGCACCTGCCTGGGGCTTTGTTTAGGGATAAGCTTGAGGGCCTTCCAACGTTGATGAGATCAACAGCGAGCAGGCCGCTGAGAGGGTGCAGGGTTAGGTGTGGCTAGCCCAGCCTGTTATGGAAACAGGGGCCAGCAGGCGTCTGATGAAAGGGGAGCAGTGGCCTGGAAGGTCAGACCTCTCAAGGTGATGGTGGCCTTCGAGTTTGGCCTTGCTTCTGTCTCATGTTAAGTTAGGAGCCTCCTACAAATGAGTAGTTCCCCTTCTCACGTCATCCCTCTTCCCAAGTGCCTAGTTCAGTGTCAGGTTGTCACCAATACCGAGGATGGATCAAAGAGGGCTGGAGGTGGAAAAGAGCCCCAGAGACCATCCGAACAAGTGCTGTAGCCCATTCATGAGTCAGAGATCATTTCGGTGATCATGACCAGTATTTTTTTTTTAAGTTTATTTATTTAATTTGAGAGAGAAAGAGAAAGAGAGTGCGTACAAGCAGGGCTGGGGCAGAGAGAGAGGGAGACAGAGGATCCAGAGTGGGTTCTGTGCTGACAGCAGAGAGTGTGACGTGGGGTTTGAACTCACCAATGGTGAGATCATGACCTGAATCGAAGTCAGATGCTTAACCAACTGAGCCACCCAGATGCCCCATGACCAGCATTTATTTTAATAAGATGGAAAGGAATGAAATGGGTTGGGATAGCACAGCAGAGTAGGGCAGAGCATACGTTGTATATGTGAGGGTAAGTCGTTTGGGGTTCTTTTTGAAATTTTTGTTTTTATATGCCTATATGTATGTACTGAATCACAGTGTAAAATATATTTATTAATGTGGATTGTGGCCAGAAAAGTTTGAAAGCCCCTGATCTAGCAATGGAAAAGCCATTTTCTGAAGATCACACTTAACCAGCAATCCTGACTTCTTCCCTGCTTTTTCCACCACACCATGCTTCTCATTCAAAAAGCCTCTTATTGCACTTGCTACTAATCTCGCCATTCCCTAAACACCCTGAATACTCTTGCTTTGCAGCCTTTGCTCAAGCCATTTCCTCCATGTGAAAGGCCCTTCCCTCTCATAGCCACTAAAAACACATTCTTATTCTTCAAGGTCATGTTTAAATTCAATCTTTCCTGGGTTGCTAAGGAACAAACTCATTATTCTGAAAATGACAAATGAAGAATTAAACATTTATCCAGTCTTTCCATACAAACCAAGTAAATGACAAGGGAAAAGTCTGTATAGAAGAGCCACAGCTAATAAATGTGGAAGGAGCGATAGAATCGGAAAGCCAGCGTTTGGCAACCCCTAGTGAAAAAAATGGATCTATGCAACGATCATCCCTGGGGATTAAAACCATTAGAGAAAGGCTGAGGGGGAATGTTTATAATGGACCTACAACAGATGCATTTGGTGATCAAGTTTATTTAACACAGAAAGTGGGACCACTAGACTTTGTGTGTCTCTTTCAAGATGCAATCGCAAGTATACAGCCTGACCTATGGTATATTCTTGCCAAAAGAAATGAACCTTAATTACCAGGTTTTGGGAAATGCAGGGGACAGAGAGACATCCACATAGAATCAATCAGATAAATCCAGAATGTAGAATTTTCTACAGAACAAATGACCTGGTTTCTTCAATTAAAAACAGCATGAAAAAAGGAAAAGGGGACTGATAGATTTGAAGAGGCTTAAGAAATATACCAGTTAAAAAAAAAAAAAATATATATATATATATATATACCAGTTAAATGTAATGTGTGGACCTTGTTTGAGTCCTGATTAAATAAGCCAATTGCAAAAAAGTCCTTTTGAGAGTTGGAGAAATATGAATAGGTAGTAAATAGTAATAAGCAGGGGCACCTGGGTGGCTCAGTCGTTTGAGTGAGTGACTTCAGCTCAGGTCATGATCTTGCAGTCTGTGGGTTTGAGCCCTGTGTCAGGCTCTATGCTGACAGCTCAGAGCCTGGAGCCTGCTTCAGAGTCTGTGTCTCCTTCTCTCTCTACCCCTCCCACACTCATGCTCTGTCTCTCTCTCTCTCTCAAAAATAAATAAACGTTAAAAAAATTTTAATGGTAGTAATTATTTTAATCATTTCATCTTTCATAAGGTATTATGGTTATATTTTTTAATATGCTGGATAAGAATTTGGGCAAAATGTTGATAATTTTTAAATTAGCCAGTAAGAACATTGGGTTCATTATACTAGTCTCTTTTTGTGCGTGTTTGAAAATTTCCATAAGAGGGGTGTGTAGGTGGCTCAGTGGATTAAGCATCTGACTTTGCTTCAAGTCATGATCTCACAGTTCATGAGTTTGAGCCCCATGTTGGGCTCTGAGCTGTCAGCGCAGAGCCTGGAGCCAGCTTTGGATTCTGTGTCTCCCTTGCTCTCTGCCCCTCCCTGCTTGCACTCTGCCTCCCTCTCAAAAATAAACATTAAAAAACATTAGAAAATGTCCGTAAGAAAAAAAAATTAATAATAAATTTGACCTATTCTGAAAGCTTTCCAACACCCCCCCCCACACCTGGGGATAGAAGGGATTAACTATATTTATTGGGATTAACTTTTTCTTTTTACCCTTAAAACCTATTGATTTTAGCTTCTAACATAGCATTAGTCCCTGTCTGTTATTACAGCCTTCTTTCTGGAGGTACGTATCTGTCTTCCCTACCAGCTCATCCAAGGTAGGAAATGCATCACTGTAGTTCTGGTGTAAAATATTTTTTATTCAATTTAACTTAAAATATCTGAACTGAGGGGCACCTGGGTAGCTCAGTCAGCTAAGCGTTCTACTTCAGCTCAGGTCATGATCTTCCAGTCTTTGAGTTCAAGCTCCACACTGGGCTCTATGCAGACACCTCAGAGCCTGGAGCCTGCTTCTGATTCTGTGTTTCCCTTTCTCTCTGACCCTGCCCCACTCACACTCTGTCTTTCTCTCTCTCAAAAATAAATAAACATTTAAAAAATTAAAAACTATATATCTGAATTGAATTTGAGTTCACATTTGAGTTCCCACAGTGTCCAAGGTCAGGAGAGAGATATAGTTTCTAACAGTGCTGACTGGTTCTGTCATAAAAATGACAGCATAAGTGACTAAGCACCCAATCATTCATTCATTCATTCATTCATTCACTCATTTTAGTCTTTTTTTTTAAGTTTTCTTTTTTGAGAGAGAGAGAGAACGAGCAGAGGAGGGGCAGAGAGAGAGGGAGAGAGAGAATCCCAAGCATGCTCCCCACAGTCAGCATAGAGCCCTATGTGGGGCTTGAACTCATGAACCATGAGATCATGACCTGAGCAGAAATCAAGACCTGGACAGTTAACCAATTGATCCACCCAGGCGCCCCTCATTTTATACTATTGAGTGACTCTCTGAGCCAGGTACCATGGTGGATCATGGACATATATTCTAGTGCCCTGCCCCACCAGACCCTGCAAAAAAGCTCCTTCCAGGAGCTCAGTATAGTGAAGTGTCATCAAACTACGAGTAACCAGAACATCGCCATGCTGTACGACTAGTGCTGTACCACAGGTAAGAGGAGAGAGCCACGGGATTTGGTGGAGAAGCAGTGGGCCCATCAGGAAACTGCTTCCTAGTGAGGAGGCAATAGCTCAGGTGACTCTGTGACCATCCTGGTGGCTTCAGACCTAGAGGCTAGTAAAAGTGACAAGCTCTGGGGCCCAGAAAGGAGGGGGTGAAAAATAGAACCTGCCGATAGTTTGTGCCCCTCCAGAGAAACACTCCTGAAACATATTTGACAATTTTATAGAGAAGAAGGCGAACGTGCTGAGGAAGGGTGTGGAAAGGGGACCTGGGCAGCCTCTTCCTCCCTTGGCAGTTCCCGCTGATCCTGCTCTAGCCCCACAACTGCAGATCCCACTCAGCAAAACTGAAGTCCTGCCCTTCCCCAGAAGTGCTTTACACAAAGCCATTTAATAACATAAGTGTTATTAAATCAGAACAGAAATCAAGCAGAAATCAAGCATGCATAAGCATGTGTATGCCCTTGAGGCTCCCATTCCCACAAAAGTATTCCTACCAATGGCATTTAACTTTCTCACAAAAGGCAACTTTATCATCCCACTACATTTCCTGGGGTATTTTAGCAAACCAAATCAGTGGGTGCCTGGCAGTTGCCCCTTGAGTCTGCCTATTAACCTGGATCTAGGCTTTGTCACCCCACCTTCCCTCCTACCTCCCACAGTGCGCACTCTAGAGCCCCATGCCTCCTCTACCCACAGGAGCCTCCTTTGGACATTCCTCTGGGGTCCCCAACCAAAAAAGACCCTCCCAAGCTAATCACGCAAGGAGATCTTACCAACATGAAGATGGATGGGTACGCAGAGAAGCCACATTAAGCACAAGTAAGTGCTGAGTAAATGAATTCTTTAATTAACGAATTAGTGAGCATTAGCCCTTAGAAGGTGAATCATGCCTGGAACAAAAATGATTGAATGAATGAATGAATGAATGAATGAATGAAAGAGACTAGAGTCCAGGTCCCTTTGAGCTGCCAGCCTGGCTCCTCACCTGTCTCCTGGTTTGGGGTCGCACGGCTCAGCCACAGTAGGAGGAGGAAAACCAGACAAATGGTTGCGGGCATTGAGCAGAGACAAGAGCATTTCAAGGACCAAGGCCAGGGCTTTTAATATTCACTCATCCCAGGAAGCTCATTTGTTATCTGTGCCCCTGGGGAGGTGCCAGCTCACAGCCGGGCAGCCACGGGCAAAAGGCGGGGCGGGGGGCACCAAGACAGTGGTACAGGTGTCCCAGCTGTTTGGAATAGCTTGTCCAATCAGAGGTAATGCAGACCAAAAATATACATATATTTTTCCCATCTCCTGGGACTTCCAGACCAGCAGAAGAAGCAGAATCAGAGAAACCAGAATGATATTGCTGTCAGGGACTTTGGCAATCTTCTGATCTGAATCATTTCTCCCTCTACTCCCCCCTTTTTATAGATAAGAATACTGAGGCCCAGAGAAGGCAAGAAACACAAGTTGACACAGCTCAGCAATTGTGGAGCTGGGGTGAGTCTCCTGGCTCCTATCCAGTGTTCTTTCAACCAAAATATAGTGGAGGTATTCAGAGATGCCCCTGGGGAGGTCCCTTTAGTCAGGAAAATCGGCTGGGCAGCTCTGTGTCTCCAGAGCTGGTATAAGTCATCTACACCACATTGCTGCTGGAATGGTGATGGACCAGAAGAAGGCTGAGGGAGAGAGACTCGGAGGGACTATTTACTACAGGAAAATATGAAAAGTAAGGTGACTCTATTGACCACTCTGGAAGTGCCCAACTGCAGTTCTGGGGCCAATTCTATCCTTGGCCCAAGCGGGTTTCTGTTGTACCCCTGCAAGCGGCACAGGGTCTGCTTTAAGAGTCTGTGAGCACCTAAGACAGACTCAGGAATTATGCCTGACGGCACCTGTCACCTTCCACTATGGAGACGGGAAAGATTAAATCTTACTTTCCAAACCTCCCTGCACTTGGTGATCAGTGATAGAGTTCTGGCCAGTAAAACATAGATGGAAATAAATATTCTAGAGAACTCTGGAGTTTAGCTTTCTCTTAAAAGGGACGGGCATGGAGCACCTGGATGGCCCAGTCAGTTAAGTGTCCGACTTCGGCTCAGATCAGGATCTCATGGCTCATGAGTTTAAGCCCCTAGTTGGGCTCTGCTCTGACAGTGTGGAGCCTGTTTCGGATTCTCTGTCTTCCCCGCTATCTGCCCCTCCTCCACTCTTGCACGTGCGCTCTCTCTCTGTCTCTCTCCCTCTGTTTCTCTCTGTCTCTCTGTCTCTGTCTCTAACTCTGTCTGTCTGTCTGTCTCTCTCTCTCACACACACAAATAAATAAACATTTACAAGCAAATAAATAAAAGGGCCAGGCAGAAGAAGAGAGCTTGCTGGAGCTCCCCCTTTCCTACTTCTGTCCTCGACCGCGTGTGATGCCCAGAGGCATGGGAGCCACTTCACAATCATGAGGCAACAATTGTGCAAGGATGAAAAGTTAACATGTGTGTGTGTGTGGTGGGGGGAAGCCTGGGCCCCAAACATATCACAGACAACTGAACCAGAGTCAGCATCACCTACCTTGGGGTTTCTTGGTATTTGAGGACAATAAACCTCCATTCGTTTGTCACTCTTAGTTGGGAGTCTCTGTAACATGCTACTGAAAGCATACCGTGTAGTGATAATCTTTAGAAGTTCCCAGACCAGGCTGGAAACCTAGCCCTCAGGGAGGCCCTGGTGGAGACTGCACTTGTTGGGAGGTCAGATACAATGAGTCACAGAAGTTCTGGCTCCAAGATTTTCGGATGCTCCGAAAGGGGGAATACTGTTTCCCTTTCTAACAGCCTCTAACAATAGTTGCGGTGGGGGACACGGAAAGACTCAAGTGTTCTCAGGGCTATAAATGCTTTCTGTCACTTTGTCATAGCCTTAAAATTCACTGATTGATTTAACAGTACTATTTAAACACCTATTCTAAGCCAACACGGAGGATTCAACAATGAACAAGACAGACACAGGTCTGCTTTCAAGAAGCTTCAGTCTATTGGTAAGAGACATACCAATGGGCAGTTACAATACAACATTACAAAGAGAGGTAGAGCTGAGGAGGGAGACCCCACAAGGGCCTGGGAAGAGGGAGGGGAAATGTGCTGCAAAGACTTTCTAGGATACAGCTTATGCCAAAACTTAGAAGAGGAGTAGGATTTATCCAGGTGGAGCACTGAGTGGGAAGAGAAAATGTTCTAAGAGGGAATGGCGTGTTTAGAAGATTTCATGCTATATAGTTAATTCTCATCATTCAACTTCAATTACTATATAGAATTGCATTATTATGAGAGGAATGTAAAATAGCATGGCCTCTGTGCAAAACAGCATTGTGATTCTTGAAAAAATAAAAATATAACTGCCCTATGGTGCAATTTCACTTTTAAGTATATCCCAACAGCAGGGAACTGAACAGGCATTTGTACAATAACGCTCATAACAGCATCATTCACAGTAGCCAAATATCCATCAATAGTGAGTGGATAAACAAAATGCAGTATATGCATACAACAGAGTATTATTCAGTCTTTAAAAGGACAGAAATTCTGACACATGCTACCACATGTATGAACCTGGAAAACATTATGTTACATGAAATAGCCACATACACAAAACCAAATATTGTATAACTCCACTTACATGAGGTACCTGGAATGGTCAAATTCAAAGAGACAGCATGTACAGTAGTGGTTACAAGGGGCCGGAGGTTGCGGTAACAGAGAGCTACTGTTTAATGGGTACAGGGTTTCAGTACAGTGTGATGACAAAGTTCTGGAGATGGATGGTGGTCATGGCTATAGAACAGTGTGAATACACTTAGCACAGGAGTATAGGCAATAAAATAGTAATGACTTTGGATGGTAACAGATAGAAACTTAGTTGTGGTGAGCATTTTGTAATTGTATATAGATGTTGAATCACTATATTGTACACCTGAAACTAATATGATATTGTATGCCAACTATACTTTGATTAAAAATAATTAAAAAATAAAATAAATGGAATCATGTGTTTGTGAACATACCTCACCAATGTGAATGTACTTAATACACTGAAATATACATTTAAAATAGTTAATGTAGTGAATCTTATGTATATTTTATCACAATAAAACATTGCATCATGAGTTTTCAACATTTAGCCATTATCTGGCTGATAGACATTTGGATTGGTTCCAGTTTTCCATAATCATAACCAGTGTTGCTATAAACATTCTTAAACATTTCCTCTCCTACACCATCTAGGAATGAAATTGTTCAGTCATAGATTGTACACACCTTTAATATGTAAATGATCAAAGGTCCTCCCTGGGGCACCTGGGTGGCTCAGTCGATTGAGTGTCCGACTTCAGCTCAGATCATGATCTCACAGTTTGTGAGTTCCAGCCCTGCATCAGGGTCTGTGCTGACAGCTCAGAGCCTAGAGCCTGCTTCAGAGCCTGCCTCACTCTCTGCCCCTCCCATGCTCTCTGTCTCTCTCCCTCTCAAAAATAAACATTAAAAAAATTTTTTAAAAAGGTCCTCCAAGTGGTCATAGTGATTTATCTTCCCACAGGCAGTGCAGAAGGATTCCTTGTTGTCTCACATTCTTATCAACACTTGATATTCTCGCTTCCCCTCCCCACAGTCTGTTGGGTGTGACATCATAATTAATTCTAGCTTTAATTTGTCTTCCCATGATTACTGCTAATTTTGAGATTACTGATCATCTACTGTTTCCTTCTTTGAATTGCCTGTTCGTAACCTTCGCTCATTTTTATCACTTTGCTTTTGAGTTTATATGAAGTTATCTTTTTCTTACTGAGAGTAAGAACATCCTTTATAAACTCCAGTTACTACTCCTCTGTAGGTTACACGTGCTGTCAATATCTTTCTCTGTGTGTCTGGCTTGCCTTTTCATTTTGTTTCTTTGAGATGCAGAAGCTCTATATTTTAAGGCAAATTTTCTGTCGTGGTTTCTGCTTTTACGAATTATTTTAAGAAATCTTTCTCTGACTGCCAGCTCAGAGCCTGGAGCCTGTTTCAGTCTGGGACTCCCTCTCTCTCTGACCCTCCCCTGCTCACGCTGTCTCTCTCTTTCCTAGAAATAAAACATTAAAAAAAAAAAGAAATCTTTCTCTAATTCTTTTAACTGTATTTTCTTCTAAAAGCATTAGTACCCATTACCTAAAGCTGCTACAACAAATTACCACAAAGTTAAACAGCATAAAACAAGAAAAAGGTAGAAGTCTGAAATCGGGTGCTGGTAGGAGCGTGTTCTCTGAAGGCTCCAGGAGCAGATCTTTCTCTGCATCTTCCCAGTTGGCAACAGTCCCTGGCCTTCCGTGGTTTATAGGTTTATCATTCCGATTTCTGTGTCTGTCATCACATGGGGTTCTCCTTGTGGGTCTCTGTCACTTCTCTTCCTCTTATAAGGGCATCAGTCATATTGGATTTAGGGCCCACTCTACTCCAGGGTGACCTCGGTTTGACTGCCTCTGCAAAGATCCTTTTTTCAAAAAGGCCACATTCATAGGTGCCAGGGGATAGGGCTTGAACTCAAATATTTTTCTGGGGGAAACTATTTAAATCACAACAGCATTAAAACTTTATTTTTCACATTTATGCCTTTAATCTATCTAGAATTAATTTTTAAGTTTATTTGTTTATGGGGAGCGGGGGGGGGGGGGAGAATGAGAGAGAGAAAGAGAACGGGAAAGAAAATCCCAAGCAGGTTCCATACTCGCAGTGCAAAGCCTGACATGGGGCTCAAACTCAGGAACCATGAGATCATAATCAAGAATTGGATGCTCAACTGACTGAGCCACCCAGGCGCTCCATCTGGAATTAATTTTTGTGTTGATTTGTGGTGTGGGTCTAAATTAACTCTTTTTTTTTTTCATATGGATAACCAGTATTACATAATCATGTACCAGATAATGCATCACTTCCCCATTAATGTATGATACTACCTCTGTCATATATCAAGTTTCCTTACATGTATGGATCCATTTATGAACTTTCCATTTTGTTTCTTTGTTCTAATTTGTCTTTCCGTATACAAAGTGACACATTATCTTAATTATGATAGCTCTAGAATATGTTTTGAGATCTGCTAGAGCAATATTGTTCTTTAAAATTTCCTTGGCTGTTTGGCTATTTTTACCTCTTTACACGATTAATTAGTTTTGAACTCTCTTTCATATTGCTATAGTCTCTGTAGCTCCTGGGGTATGACTTTTCCCATTGCATCTGCTGATTCTTTCTCATAGCAGTTTATAGTGTTAATTTTTTTCAATTAAATTTTTTACTTTGAGATCATTATAAATGCACATGTAATTGTAAGAAATAATACAGAGCAGTCCACGTAACTTTTACCCAGTTTTCCCAAGGATAACATCTCGTGAAAATTTCAATACAATAACACAAACAGGATATTAACTTTGAAAGTGTCAACACACTGAGCAAGTACCATGGCAAGGATCCTTCATGTTGCCCTTTTATAGCCACATTCACTTCACATTTGCCCCACCCCCTCCTTAATCTCTGGCAACCACTAATCTGTTCTCCCTTTCTATAATTTTGTCATTTTCAAGAATGTTACATAAATGGAATCATGCAGAATATAACTTCTGGAATTGATTTTTTTTTTTCACTCAGCATAATAATTCTCTGGAGCTTCATCCAGTGGTTGTGTGTATCAATAATTTGTTCCTTTTAATTTTAATTCCTTTTAATTCTGGGTAGTACTCTGAAGTATGGACATACTATAGTTTGTTTTACATTCAGCTATAGAAGGATGTGTTGGTTGTTTTCAGTTTTTGACTAATAAAGTTGCCATTAGCATTCATGTACAGGTTTTTGAGGTGAATATATGTTTTCATTTCTTTGGGATAAATGTGTAAAGTTGTAATTGGTGGATCATATGGTAGTTGCATGTTTAGTCTTATAAGAAACTGACAAACTGTATTAAACATTGGCTGTACCAATTTATATTCCCACCAGCAATGAATGGCATCTTTGCATCTTTGACAACATTTAGTATTTTTACTATTTTCTACCTTGGTGATTCTGATATATATGTAGTGATATCTTGTGGTTGGGATTTTCATTTCCCCAGTGATTAATTTATATTGAACATCTTTCCATGTGCTTGTTTTTGCCATCTGTATACTTTTTCAGTGAAATGTCTCTTACTATCTTTTGCCCATATTCCAATTGAATTGTTTATTTTACTACTGTTGTTTTTTCCATTAATTCTTTTAAATTGAGGTGTAATTGACATACAACATTTACTGTAGAGTTTTGCGAGTTCTTTCTAGATACCAGCTCTTTGTTGGATGGGTGGTTTGCAAATATTTTCTTCAGTTTTGTAGCTTGTCATTTCTTCCCTTTTAACAGGGTCTTTTGCAGATCAAAAGTTTTATTTTGATGAAGTCCAGTTTATCAGTTTTTCCTTTTATAAATCATGCTTTTGGTGTCAAATCTAAGAATTCTTTGCTTAGCCATAGAACCTGAGATTTTCTTTTATTTTTTTCTTAAAAGTTTTCTAATTTTACATTTAAGTCTGTGATCCTTTTTGAGTTAATTTTTGAACAAGTATGAAACTTAGGTCAAGGTTGATTTTTTGCCTATGGATTTTCAGTTGTTTCAGCACCATTTGTGAAAAGGCTATTTTTCTTCCATTGAGCTGCTTTTGCATCTTTGTCCAAAATCGGGTAGGCAGATTTGTGTGGGTCTATTTCTGAATTTTCTATTCTGTTCCATTAATCTACCTGTCTATCCCTCACCAATACTGCACAGTCCTTGAAGCTACATGGTAGCTATATAGTAAGTCTTTTTTTTTTTTTTAAATTTTTAATGCTTTTTATTTATTTCTAGGAGAGAGAGAGACAGCGTGAGAAGGGGAGGGTCAGAGAGAGAGGGAGTCACGGACTGAAACAGGCTCCAGGCTCTGAGCTGGCAGCCAGCAAAGAGCCCGATGCGGGGCTTGAACCCACAAACTGCGATATCATGACCTGAGCGAAAGTCGGACGCTTAACCGACTAAGCCACCCGGGCGCCCCAATAGTAAGTCTTGAAATTGGGTAGACTGATAGCTACTTTGTTCTTCCTTTTCAAAATTGTTTTAGTTATTCTTGTTTCTTTGTCTTTTCATATAAAATTTAGAATAATCTTGTTCATTTAGACAAAAAACCTTGCTGGGGTTTTGATAGGACTTGCATCAAGTCTGTATATAAATTTGGAGAGAATTGATATCTTTACTATGTTGAGTCTTCCAATCCATGAACATAATATATCTCTCCATTCACTTGAATCTTTTATTTCTTTCATCGGCAATTTGTACTTGCAGCATACAAATCCTGTACATATTTTGTTTGATTTGCACCTACGTATTTTTAAGTGATTGTAAATTTGTAATTTTGATGTTTATCGCTAGTATATAAAAATGCAATTGTTTTTTGTATGATTATCTTATATCCTGCAATATTGCTAACCTCACTTATTAGTTCTAACAGGGCATTTACAGGAGATTCCTTGGGATTTTCTATATATCCTGAAATATGTACAGATGAAATAATATGATGTCTAAGATTTGCTTCAAAATAATCTTGGTAGGGGCAGTGGGTGGGGAGTTGATAACTGTCAAATCTGGATAATAGGTGCATGGGGATTTAGGATACTATGCTCAATATCTTTGTATACATTTGCAATTTTCTATTATAAAAAGGGTTTCCACTGCTCCCTGTAAAAGCTGCAGGGGTCCTCACTGTAGGGTAAAGTCATAGTAGTTGACATGTCATTCAAGACCGTTTATGATCTGACTTCTCCCATAGTTATCTAATTGTTCCTTGAACAATTAACAAAGGACCATCTTTCTGTATGTTTCACAGTTGTCTAAAGACTTTTCAGTTCCAGCTCTTTGTTTTCGTTCCTGCTACACTGACCCTCCTCTCTTTCCCAAGAGGCTCTTCTTCTTCCTCTCAACATTAAGTTCCAACCAGCCTCGGGGATCCTGGGGGGCTCAGTTCGTTGAGCATCCGACTTCGGCTCAGGTCATGATCTCACGGTTTGTGGGTTCGAGCCCTGTGTCGGGCTCTGTGCTGACAGCTCAGAGCCTGGAGCCTGTCTTCGGATTCTGTGTCTCCCTCTTTCTCTGACCCTCCCCCACTCATGTTCTCTCTCTCTCTCTCTCTCTCAAAAATAAATAAAACATTAAAACATTTTTTAAATTCCATCCAGCCTCTGGGAGTCAGCTCCAGAACCAAGAAGCCCTCGAGGCTTCCCCTAATCATCCTGGCCACTTTCATCTCTCCCTTTCTGATCTTCCAGAACTCTATCTTTATCACTCATTCCAGCATAACATAGTGGTTAAGACTGGGGTTTATGGAGCGAAACTGCCTGTATTTGGATCCAGGCTCCATTGTTTACCAGCAGTGTCACTTTGGGCAAGTTACTCAAACTCTCTGTGTCTTAATTACTTCTTCCATAGAATAGAAATGATAATGGCATCAACTTTATAGGGTAGTTGGGAGAATTACAGGGGTCATACATGTAAAGAATTGAGCACAGTGCTCAGCACACAGTAAACACTGCACACTAAATAGCAGGTGCCTAAAGGGCAGGAACTGTATCTAAGCACTGAGTGTAGATGAAAAGAATCACACAGTCATGACTTGGATCAATTTATTTATTTATTTATTTATTTATTTATTTTTATGTTTTTATTTTTTTATTTATTTCTAGGAGAGAGAGAGAGAAAGCGCGAGCGAGCAGGGGAGGGTCAGAGAGAGAGGGAGTCACAGACTGAAACAGGCTCCAGTCTCCGAGCTGGCAGTCAGCACAGAGCCCGACGCGGGGCTCGAACCCACGAACCACAAGATCATGACCTAAGCGAAAGTCGGACGCTTAACCGACTAAGCCACCCAGGCGCCCCTGACTTGGATCAATTTAAATCAAACAGATAAAGTCAATATTTGATTGTATAATTTGGGGATTATTCCAGTCATTGCCTTATCTTTTGCCCTTTCACTGGCTGACTCAGGGTTCTTTGTCAGAAATGAAATCATAAAATGGCCCCTCAAAGTCACTTCCCCATCATAAGCCCTTCATCCTGCTAATAATAAAACTCTACCAAAATTCTATCTGCTTAAGAGACAAAGGAATATACTAAAATGATTTGAAGGGAAGGCTAAAGAACAAGACTCAGAACAGGATAGAAAACTGGCAGCCACAGCGTCTGAGAGGTGGGAATAAAGTCTCATCACCACATTAGAATGAGTAAGTGCCAGCCCATTTTTTTTTTTTGGTCTTTGCCTAACTTGTTCAAAGTTCAGAGTTTCGGAAAAGAGTTCAGGCAATCTGGATTTGAGCCATGTGCCCATCCCTTGATCAGAGGGCTGAAACAAAAATCTGGTAAGGTTTTTGTGAGAAAAAATACTAACCAAGGATTAAAGAGAAGACTTGGCTCTAACTTTTCTTTGGGGCTCCTGAGCTGACTGGTGCTTTGTGGAAAGAATGCAGGCTGGATAAATATTTCTGTTTGGCTGGTAAACTCTTCACCTTTAGTTTTAAATTAAGACTTAACTTCTGCTTGGGTCCAAAGTGGGCATGGTAAGGGGAAGTAAGTGCAAACTGCTCATAGTAGTTTCTGTTTATGATGGGAGTGCCACACCAGAGTCAAATAGTGCTGTTTGTAATCTTCGAAATAGCTGGAATCTGAGAAGTCTCTGGAAAACTGTTTAGATTGAACTGCCTGGACCTTCTACTCTAAAACCTGGCAATCAAGAGAACTTTTCTTGAGTCCCATTAGTCCCATCTCTGCCCCCATCCCAACCTGCCCCCATCTTCCCAGGGACCCTAATTAGTTGGAATGCACCAAGAAGCCAAAGTTCTTCCAGGATGAAGGCAATGGCAGAACCCTACAAACTATCAAGGGTAGAAATCAAGGTCTCTAAGTCTGGATGTGCAAAATGTTTATGGAAACTCCAAGGTGTCCTCTCCCTGTGTGATGTCGGGATAGAAAGTCTAGACAGAGGCACCAGTTCTCAGAGGAACTGGGCATGAGGCTAGGAGATCAAGAAGGCAGAAGCCCTGGATATTTTCTTGGCCAATTTGGGTCACCTTATCTTGTGCTGAAGAATGTTTGGGGAGTATTTTAAAGCGATAGCTGTCTTGACTGCCCTTTAATATCTATATACTTTTTGTAAATTCCCTCTGCATTTCAAGGGAATTTTTTTTCTTAAAGCAAAAACCAAAATTAACTCTATACATTCTAAAAAACAATATGACCAGTTTGCAGGCATTCCAATAAGTACATAAGGAGGGGGGGATTACTGCATAATCCCATCATTTCAATAGAGCCACACGTATTTTTTTATATTGCCTTCCCTTCCTTTATGTATAATTTTCCTCTCCAGGGATATTTTTCCATAGTTGTAATAATGATGTATATACACTTTTTATTCAAATTCAAGTTAAAGTACAGTGTAATATTAGTTTCAGGTGTTATAACACCCAGTGCTCATCACAAGTGCACTCCTTATTCCTTCTGCAATAATTTCAATCTTGCAGAAAGGTTGCAAAGATAGCATGAAAGTTCTGAAAATTTTCGTTTTTTTAAAAAAATGTTTTTAAATGTTTTTATTTCTGAGAGAGAGAGAGAGAGAGAGGCAGCGTGAGTAGGGAAGGGTCAGAGAGAGAGGGAGATACAGAATCCGTAGATAGGCTCCAGGCTCTAAGCTAGCTGTCAGCACAGAGTCCAATGCAGGGCTAGAACCCCCGAACCGTGAAATCATGACCTGAGCCAAAGTCAGACGCTCAACTGACTGAGCCACCCAGAAATTTTCAGTTTTGACAAATGTTACCATCTCACATTTTTCAACACTAAGAAACCAATATTGGTATATTACATTTAATTAAACTTTAGATTTTATTTGGATTTAATCAGTTTTGCTCCTGATGTCCTCCTTCTGTCCCAGGATTCAATTCAGGATGGAACATTGTATTTAATCGTGTCTCCCTAGCCTCTTCTGGCGTGTGGCAGTTCCTCAGTCTTTCCTTGTTTTTCATGACCTTGACAGTTTTGAGGAGTACTGGCCAGGTATTTTGTAGACAGTCCTCAAATTGGGTTTGTCTTATGTTTTCCTCATGAGTAGACTGAGGTTATGGATTTTTGGAAAGATTACCACAGAAGTGATGTGCCCACCTCATCATATACCCAGGGCGCATAATATCCACATGACATCAAAGGTGGTGTTAACTTTGATCATTTGGTAAAGGTAGTGTTGGCCAGGTTTCTCCATTGTGAAGTTGCTATTTTCTCTTTCCATACTTTTTTTTTTCAAATTTCTTATTTATTTTTTAAATTTACATCCAAGTTAGTTAGCATACAGTGCAACAATGATTTCAGGAGTAGATTCCTTAATGCCCCTTACCCATTCAGCCCATCCCCCCTCCCACGACCTCTCCAGTAACCCTCTGTTTGTTCTCCATATTTAAGAGTCTCTTGTGTTTTGTCCCCCTCTGTTTTTATATTGCTTCCTTTCCCTTATGTTCATGTTTTGTTTCTTAAAGTCCCCATATGAGTGAAGTCATATATTTGTTTTTCTCTAATTTCGCTTAGCATAATCCCCTCTAGTTCTATCCATGTAGTTGCAAATGGCAAGATTTCATTCTTTTTGATGGCCAAGCAATACTTCATTGTCTGTACTTTTTTTTTTTTAAGTGAATTACTAATTCTAGTCCATCTTCAAGGGGAGAGAGGATTAAGCTCCACCTCCTGGAAAGGGAATAATTTACAGATATTGAATTCTTCTGTAAGGAAGATTTGTCTTTTCTTATTTATTCTATTGTCTATTTATATAAATAAGGATTCATGTATTTTTGACATATATTTTTCTCCTTTGTTTCCATAAGACAATGTGTTATAAGATTTTTTTCTATGTTACTATCATGGTCTACACAACTATCATTTTAATGGTTGCATCTATTTTTAGATATTTTCCACTATTAATTTTGAACTCACAATTTATGCTGCAGCAAACACCTTTTGGAACAATTTTCTATGATTGTTTGTGTTCCAGCTGTGGCATGATGTCTGGAACACAGAAACCTAAGTCTACTTAGGATATGTGGGTATATGAATGGATGCATGCATGCTGGGCTGGCATCCTTTTTTTCCCTGTTGAACAGGGGTCTTAGCCTATGGAGACCTCAAATCTAAGTTAAATGTTGAGGGGCACCTGGGTGGCTCAGTTGGTTAAGCATCTGACTTTGGCTCAGGTCATGATCTCACAGTTCATGGGTTCAAGCCCCGCATCAGGCTTTGTGCTGACAGCTCAGAGCCTGGAGCCTGCTTCAGATTCTGTATCTCCCTCTCTCTGACCCTCCCCTGCTCACGCTGTCTCTCTCTCTCACAAATAAATAAAAACTTAAAAAAAATTTTTTTTAAATGTTAAGTGTTGAGAAGAGAAGCTTGAGAACTTGCTGGAAATCAGGCTTTTACTTCCTGTGAACCATAACTAGTTTGTAACAATAAACAAAGGTCCTCAGAACAAGTACAGATTTTGTACTGTAAGCTATTTTTCTATGTCTGGTTGGAAAACATTTAGACATTTTAACAGCTTCAGCAGTTTTTCACACAGCTTTATCATTCTTCTGTCAGCTTACATTGTAGACATGAAGATTTTTTTAATTCAGAGGGTGTTTTTAGGGCATATATATCATCATATTTAGTCTCTGGCAAGGAAAGGCTGTCGGTTTAATAATAAAGTGAGTAAAGGACATTTGGAATGTCACCCTCTATGACAATGGCTGCTGGTGAAAACAAAACAGAAACAGTTACAAAGTAGCTGAGGGAAGAAAGGGGAGGTAAGTATATATTCATCACTTAAGATTTGGGAATGTAGGGGCACCTGGGTGGCTCAGTCGGTTAATTGTCCGACTTCAGCTCAGGTCATGATCTTATGGTTTGTGGGTTCGAGCCCCGCATTGGGCTCTGTGCTGACAACTAGCTAAGAGCCTGGAGCCTGATTCAGATTCTGTGTCTCCCTATCTCTCTGACCATCCCCTGCTCATGCTGTCTCTCTCTCTCAAAAATAAATAAAATATTCAAAAAAAATTTTGGGAATGTAACCAAATCTTGGCAGAGATTTAGTGCCAAGGAAAGAGATAAGGAGCTAAGAGGTGCAGTAGTCAGAGGCAAAGTCAGAACAATCCTGTCCCTTGATCCGCAGTATATTTCTGACCATTCTTGTGCCCGTGCAGAACAGGCAGTTCCTTACATTCCAATGCCCACCTGGCCATTCATGCATTCATTCCATTCATTCACGTGTTTGTTGTTCTGTTAGAGAAAATGAGAAATAACAAGGCTGTGTGAGACGTGTTCTAAGAGGAGTACAGAAAGAGTGCTAAGGGTTCACAGAGAATGGGTAGGGCAGAATACAGCCAGAGAAAGCCATGATGTAGCTGAGTTAGCTCTTTAAAGGAAGAAAGATCAAGGCACAGTTGGGAATCTGCTAGTAGTTCAGGGAATGGCAGGAGATGAAGTTAGGAAGCTACAGTGTGACCACGTTTAAAGATCCTTTATGTGCCAAGGGAAAGAACCAAACTTTATCTTCTATGGAGAAACAGTAGTGAGGTTTAGGTAAAGGAGTATGACCCCATAGTAATGTTTCCATCCTCCCCCTGGCCCAAGCTCCTTATCCCCACTGTGGAGGGGCAATGTGGCAATATTTACCAAAATTACAAATATACATTTTTTGTGCCAGTCATTCCACTTTGGAGAACTGATCCTACAGATATACTTGTACCCATATGAGATAATACAGGTTTTTCACTGCAGCATTGTTTGTGTTAACAAAGGATGGAAAACAAATGTTCATCAGTAGGTTAACTGGTTGAACAAACTACTGTCATTCATACAACGGAAAATGTGCCACTATAAAAAAAGAATAAGGAAGCTCTTCATGTACTGATACAGAAGCTTCTTTAAGAAACACTGTTTTTTGAAAAAGCAAAGTACAGGGGAACACCTGGGTGGCTCAGTTAAGCATCTGACTGTAGCTCAGGTCATGATCTTACAAGCTCATGAGTTTGAGTCCCACACCGGGCTCTGTGCTGACAGCTCAGAGCCTGTAGTCTGCTTCGGATTCTGTGTCTCCCTCTCTCTCTGTCCCTCTCCCACTCATGCTGTGTCTCTGTCTCTCAAAAATAAATGTTAAAAAATTTTTAAATAAAAACAAAAAAGCAAGATACATAAATGTGGATAGAATATTGCAAATTTTCTTAAAAGGGTGAAGAATTACAAATGTACATTATTTGCTTGTATAAAAAACTCTCCAAGGATAAATAAAGTAATGAGGGGCTCCTAAAGGGGGGTGTGGCAAAAACTGGGCACAAGGTTTTTCACCATATACTCTTGTGGACTTTAAGCATGTGGCTGTTAATTAGAAAATTAAATACTATTGATTAAACAAAAGAGGAAAAGAGGGAAGAAGCTTTCATTCCCTTTTCCTTTGCAGGCCTCATTCCTGCTTTTCAACTTGTCAGGACTTTCTCTTAGTTAGATCTGTGATTGTAGGGCTTCCAGTGGTTAAGGGAGAAATATACAAATCTTTTAGTCCTTTGTTTAGTCCTTTGTTGAATTTCTTTCCCCAGATTCTAAGTGGCCAAGGCTGGCAGGCGAGGGAGGAAAGGAGAGAAAGGTGTGTTTTCCTCACTTGTTTCTCCCTCACAGCTGCTGGTGCTAAAGCAGTTGTGTGCTTGCTGTGGAAACAAGGGCTTGGGGAAGAAGCTGGGAGAGGAGCTTCTGTTCCTTCTGTGGGCCAGTGGGGAGATAAAACCAGCTGGGAACTCCAAGCACCATTGTTTGAAAGGAAAACAAGTGAGAAATTCCCAAGACAGTGAGAGAAAAGGACAGGATTTACCTACGGTGACAAATGAGTTGCCAAAAGGTTTCAGGTCACCCATGCTACTGACTTTTGTCTTGCTGTTTAGCTGAAGCCTGTCAGAAGGCTGGTCACGAAAACTCCCACGTACATAGGAGACCTCCCACCACTCAAGATTTATTTTAACCCACTAACCCTCAGACCCCACTGTTCTGGTATTAAGATAGTGTAACGATATTGGGATAAATGACAGAATCCAAAGAAAATTAATGAAGTCTCTGATGGACCTCCAAAGCCAGAGACGGTAGCTCTCTGCTTTCTGTTCCTCTGGGAGGAGTCCGCCAAAAGGAGGGAGGCGAGGGCATATGCAAAGCACAGCCTCGTGTTCTCCGAGCTCCTAGAGTAGTAATGCTAAGCAGATTCACTTTCCTTTAATCATATTCATCTCTGATCCCAAGAACATCGAGCTCGCAATGGGAAAGCGTGGGCCATCTGGCAGCTGCTATCGCTAAAATTTTAACAGCTAGCAGTTTGATACCCTGGAGACTGGATATGGGAGAAGACTGAAGTTGGTCAGGGCAGAAGAGGCAGCAGGATATGGTGGGCATAGTGATCCCTGTTACCCATACTCTAAGCTGGAAGTTCGTAGGAAAAAGGAAACAGGCTTGAGCCTCGCTTTAAAGATGCTATAAAGATCATGCCTTCTTTCTATACCACTACAGAGCCTAGCAAATCTACACACCCTTGGGGCCACAGGGAGTGATGGATCACACAGTCACTGCTACAAATGAATGACTGCCGAACTCATAGCACTCCTTTCTTTGGAGTGTGCCCCACTATTCAGGGGTGAGTCCCCAACACAATCATTACTCTTTGGCCTGCCTCACTGGCAACAAGAGGTTTGGAAAAAGCGGAACCTGAAGTTTCTACAGCTGCCCTAGGCTCTGCGCTTCCTGAGACTTGTCAGTTTTCCTCGGATTCTGTCATTTATCCCAGTATCTTTCCAGTATCTTTCCCCTTAGTCTTTCGTTCACTGATTTAAAATGTCCAAGTCATTGTAGAACATTCGGAATGCATCTTGTTTTCAGAGGCTTTGGGGAATGAGCAGACAGTGATGACAATATACCACACCCTAGTCCAAACCAATATAACTTCTCTTGAATGACTGCAACCATCTCTCTAGAAGATCCCACTGCTTCTACTCTTGCTTTAACTCTATTTATTCTCTGAAAAGTACACCCTGACATTTTAACCAGATGAGTCACTTCTCTAAGACTCTTCGATGGCTTCCCAAGGCCCTGAGAATAACGTCTAACATGCTTAGGAAGTCCTTGCAGGTTCTTGCTCAAATTCCTCCCGTTTCTACACCAACACATATGCCAGCTCTCATCTGGAGTCCTTTCTCCCTACTCTGTGTCTAGCAGGGGCCTTGTCACCAATCGAAATTAGCCTCCCCCCTTTTAATAGTATCTACTCTTTCCCTTCATAGCTCTTATTACAGCTTGTAATTATATATTCATTTTAGTGACTTTAGACAATGTCTGTCTCCCCCTTAAGACCTTAGGGTCAGGACTGGCTCCATTTTGCTCTCTGCAATAGCCACAGAGCCTAGCACAGAAACTGGCATACAGTAGGTACCCAAATATTTAATGGGTAATTAAATAGGACAAGACTGGCATGGAGAGAGATGGTTGAGATTAAGAAACTGAATTTGTGTGCTAGTGATAGAAAAGGAACAAGACAGATTCACTTTAAAAAGAAAATTGAACAGAATTTGATGATAGGTGGTGGGAAGGACATAGGCTTGACTAGCTGAACATGCCACCTGACTCAGAGAGAAAGGAGTCGAAACCCAATTTTCAAACTGGAGTGACTCGTGTTTAGGTTTGGGGAAATATACTTGTGTTAGTTCTAGACATATCAGTTGGAGATGACCAAGAGATATCAAAGCAGAAATGTTCAGAATGTTGCAGGGTAGGGGCGCCTGGGTGGTTCAGTTGGAGAGACAGAGACCACCACTACAGACCACCACAGACTCGTGGTTTCACCTCAGGTCATCATCTCATGGTTCGTAAGTTTGAGCCCCACATCAGGCTCTGCATTGGCAGCACCCAACACAATTCAGATGCTGTAGAGAGAAAGATTTACATCACTTTGAAATAAAAGATACTTACATCAAGGGGATGGGTAGGAAGCACACCTCGTGCACTGTGAATGACTATGTGCCTGTATCTTCTACACATGAAGGAATAAAAATCCAGAGAAACAAAGTCATCTGCTCAAGGTCACATAACAAGTCAGTGATGATGCATTCTGACCCACTTTTCCTGACTCAGAAACCTGAATTTTTAGACATGCCTGCTTTATAGTAAATACTCAAAATCATTTCCTGATAGTCAAGGTGGACAAATAAAAGGCAGGAATTTCATTTCCTTAGTTTATTAAAGATGACAACAAACTGTTAGGCTGCGTATATATTACAGCGAATAGAAATCCAGTTCAGAACACAAGTTGTAGATGAACAGAACATCTCTATATAGACTCTTGCTCCTTTAAAGCCTTGGCAGAGAAAGTCAATAACAGCCTCATTTAAGTGGAAAATATTTGCTGTCCACTCTTCTGCAATGTCTTGAATTTTGTCTCTACCTTGTAAGCAAACTTTCAACTCTTTTTTCCCTTTATTTATAAAAAAGAACACTTTTTCCCCTCCCATTTCATTCAGAAGGAACTCTCTTCAGTGCATTCAAAGCTTTTCCCCACAACAGCAGGGGATTTTCAGATACTGATATTAGTTGCAAAGTGCTTTCAAAACATCCCATACTCTTTCCTCTCAAATAAATAAATAAATGGGTATTGGACAGTGATGACAGCAAAGTGTCAGGGTCACTCAAACAGATACGCAATCTAAAGAGACGGAATGCAGAAGGTGGAGAAAAATAAGTGAAAAACTAGGAGCATGTACGACTGCTGAGCTCAACTTTGGAAACTGTCGGCATTTTCCAGCCTTTGGTCCTATGCTAACATGAAACAGAGAGGACAATAATGAAAGTGCATCTCTCTTCCAGTGTAGTGACTTGGAGTAAGGAGCTGGATGTGTAATTTATACCACAACTAGAAGTAGAGCTCAGAGTCTGAATCTGAGGCCTAACCCTTAGTAAGACTTGAGTTTTTTGGGGCCATTCCCAAAGCTCCTAGGTAGGACAAGGCTCCTAGTTTAAGCCCTTCAAAACTGGGCTGGAGGCCTTTGCTCTCAGAGCCCCCCTGATCAACTAAGGGAGAACAAGCTCAGGGTCTTCCAGCTGGATCCCAAGCACAAGGCAGAGAGACCAACAGCATGGGTCAATTCCTCCCTGCTCCCTGCTGTCCTGGTGGAGCCTCAGCTCTGGCTATTTCCTTACCAACCCTTCTACTTCCTGTGAGACTCCTCGTTGCCTCCAGCTCAGGTACTCATCGGCTTCCACCAACCATGTGCTGCTTTCTGTTTGGCTTCTTGGGGTAGCATCTACATCAAATTTTTTCTATTAGTAGCCAACTATGGAAAGACAGGTATACAAGAAGTCAGTCCCAGAAAAGAAAAAAAATGCCATGGGCTTTTGTTCACAGAGCTCCAGCCCTGGGAACAGTGACCCTGACCAGTGTTCTGTGCAGAGGTCAGGAGCTATGGCAACTTAACACCACAAACATATCACGGTCCCGTTGAAACACACATTTTTAAGAAAGGGTATGTGTGTGTTAAAATTAGTAATATGGAAAGAATGATTGAACATATGGATATCACCAGGCTAAATGGCTCAGTGCACAATAGGCATAAAGGCTCTTGTTATCCCAAGTACACAGGAACATTCACACTCACATTCACGTCCACAAATTGCCACGTTCCCTAACCCCACTAATAGCAAAAAGCTTCCCCACCCCTACCCCGACTTTAACAAAAGAAACAAAGGCAAGAGTTCAGTCACCAGGGAAGGTCCCAGCTCTACTGCAGGAACGGGATGAGAATGGAATTGGGCCATACTTTTACTTAGGACCAAAATGACCACCTGATGGAGGGCACAGTGGCAAGAGACCCACAAATAAGATGGAGGATGGGGTTTCTGTCCTCAACCTAGGATGGCATCAGGGACTTGCCTAAGCTTGAAAGTTTACATCTGCACCAGACCTAGGTTGATGAGAAGAGACTTTATCACTTAAGAGGAGGCCAACAGCTCCTCTGACTAAATAAATGCTCCTTAAGCCACAGGGTTGTGGCCTCACGTATGCTTGGTTTAAGGCTTTGAAGGGCCTGGCCTAAGTATCAGTTCTGTTTTCTTGCTTCAAGCCCACCAGGGTAAAGAAAGTCAGCCTGTGACATCATCTTTGCCTAGAATATTTTAAACAAGGAGGTCACGTGGTGGCCTCCTTGAGGTCTCTGAGTATTCCAGGTAGTAATGCAGATTTTGTGGCCTCAAAAATACCTAAGTAAGCTGGACAGAATGCACACCACGTAGTCCCAGTCTCTGATGCTTCTCCTCAGGGTGCAATCTGACTCTATTCGAGGACTGAGAGAGAAAACTCCATCCTACTATATCAGCAGCAAAGGACAAATGAGTTGGTTGAGAAAGGCCTGACTCAGAAGCTCCAGAACTAAAACAAAATAAAACTGGAAATGACACTTGAAATGCAGGTGAAACCGGATCTGGTCCAAGTAGAGAAGGCCATGGATGTCAGAAGAACTAGGTTTCATTGTCCACTCCCCTGACAGAGGCACTAGAAGCTTCACACAAGGGCTTGTGTGTCAGTTCTGATGGAAATACCTGGTACCTATAAATTGTCACAACAGACTGGACCCCACCAACCTAACAAAGGTTGATTACACATGGACGTTAGAGAAGTCATAAAAAAAATAATGATAATAATAACCAAAGGAAAAAAAAAATGAGTGGGGAAAGTCCTTACAAGGGAGGCTCAGCTCTGCACTATGTGTGGCCCTAGCGCCTAGCAGAGGGCTCAATGTGCTTTCTTCAGGTGGTCTCCAGGACGGTGGCCTCCAGGGCCAAAGCTTCGGTGGGCTCCTCCTCGTAGTCTGACATGTAAGACTCCAGGCTCTGCTTGGCCAGCAACTCCCGCCGGGCCTGCAGCCGCTCACACCGGGGACAGCTTCCAGACTTGAAACAAGCCTTATGGTAACAAGCTTTACACTCTATTCGGGTGGGGAAGGTGGGAAAAAGAGAGAACAATTTCTATTATCTTAAGCTGAAAGTAAATCACTGCCAGCCCCTTCTTGCCACCATTGCTTGGTGCACCCGTGGTGAAAACAGGGAGTCTCTGAGTCAAACTGAACTCTTGCTAATAGAGACGGCTGAGGGAACTAAATGAGCTTCGCGTTCAGTCTGGTTTGCCCACTCCACACCGGCACCAGCCCTTACCTTCACAGGTCCGGCACTTATGGAGCTCAAAAGGGAAGATGATGTCATCCTCGTTCTGGCAGAACTCACAGATGAAGCCCTTGGCTTGGCAGAGCTGCGGGGGAAGGGCGGGGAGGGACAGGCAGCAAAATCAGGGGCAGCACACCAGGAACTGGCACAAGAGGATGAAGGAACCCAAGTGAGGGAAGGGACAAAATATAAAGAAGACTTGAGCGGACCCTAAGGGGTTCTCCCGCCTTCTGGGAAGAGACCAGGCTGGACTTGGGAGCATGACAGCCTGACTGGGGCCAGGACTGGGCAGTGTTAGACAAAGCTTTAAGGTGGAGACAAGAGAGCACGAGTCTGAGAAACTCCAACCAGGAGAGTGGGTTGCAGTGCAGAGCTGGAAAGAAGGGATGGTGTGCGCCACAAGGGGCTTCCTAAAGTCACAATCCCAGGCTGGGTGAGGATTCTATTTTGAAATAGGAACCACAGCCAATTAAGATAAAATGCGATGGCAAGGGCATTTCTCCAAAATAACACCCAGCCTTGAGTCAGGGTAGAGTGAAGTCTTTCCAAGTCCCCCCGCTGCACAGGGTCTCTCCATAGGCCCTGCTTTGAGCTCTAATTCTGGGACTGTCACAGGAACACACACTGGGCATATTCTAAGATGGGAAATTCTAAAAATGGAACTTCTGAATTCCTGGCATGTTAAGTATATCAAGGACAATAATAACTTGTATCTATAGAATGAAGTTTATAAAATGCTTTCACGTAAATTATTTTATCCATTCTCAAAGCTCCTGAGAGTGAAGAGCAGGGGCTATTAATTATTATCTTCATGTTAGAGACAAGAAAATTGAGGCTTACTGAAGAGACGGCAAAGCATTTCCTTTGGTCACAGTCACTGAGAATGATAAAGCGAAGACCCAGTCCCTCCCGATTCTAACTCAGGGTTCTCCTCCCACATCAGGACAATTCTACACTGAAGGCCTGCTTAGTCCTGCTCTTACCCAGGGGCAGTGCCAGCACCACATCCTCTTCTAATTCCAGGTTCTTTAGATCTAGATGAATTAGCTGTTCACCAATGCTGGGAACAGCAATCCTACCTAGTTTTCCTCCCATGTTGACAGGCCATTTTGACTTCCTGGAGCTGCACGGCAAGAAGCTGGGTCCACCCCACTCCTTGTACCCCTAAGCAAGAGTCCAGTCACATGCTAAAGTGAGACTATCTTACCATGCATCGCTCTACGTGGGCAGCCCCTGACCTGGTGAGCTCAGCAAGCCGGGGCCCCAGCTCCCCCTTCCTGGTTGCAGTCAAGTCATTCAGTGAATACAGGTGAAGATCCTCGGTCAGGTGTCCTGGAACTGTGTCAAAGGAATCGAGAAGCCTACAGGAAATGAGGGGAGGGAGGGAAGAGCAGAAAATGAACATTTTAGGGGTACCTGGATAGCTCAATCGGTTAAGCATCTGACTCTTGGTTTTGGTTCAGGTTATGATCTCACAGTTCATGAGTTCGATCGAGCCCCACATTGGACTCTGTGCTGACAGTATGGAGCCTGCTTGGGATTCTCTCTCTCTCCCTCTCTCTCTGCCTCCCACCCCCCATATCTCTCTCACTCTCAAAATAAATAAACTTAAAAAAAAAATTAAGGACGAAAATGAACATTGTGTGTGGCACACCAAAGTAGAAGGATCTCTATCCAGAAGCAGACAGGGAAAAGAAGGGCCCAGACAGAGTCAATGAGGGTGAGCAGCGCTGAGCCAGCCTAGGAGTTCCAGACCACTCTGGACCCTCCACACTACCAGGTATCTGGATGGCAGAAGTGACTTTCACACCTTCCTGCACAGTGATTCAAGCCAGCTTGCAAAGAGTGGCAGGTCTGGCCTGACAGAACAACCAGCGAGTGCCCTTCCAGAGGATACAGACACAGTTAACTGCTGCAGGCTTTTCACTGACCATTTCTGGAATTCTCTACAAATCTCTCTACTTTCCCTCTTCACATAACAAGGGACAACTGCTGGGGCACGTCTGTTTCAGAGACATTAACCCAGCAAGAGGCCTCTGGCCTCCATACAAGACTTACTCTTTGGCCAGTCGGCACGTCTTAAACATGTTCTTCATGTGATATAGCTGGACCCGCAGCAGCTGAAGAGAAAGACATTGTGGTGCTGAGTGGGGGGTAAGAGCAGGTATGAAGAGGAAAGAAACAACTTAGAATGACCAATACCTTTAAACCCTGGGGGTCTGGAAGCTTTGCACGCAGCAGCCAGAGCCAAACTATTCTCTACATCTGTAACTCAATAATGGACTTCAAAATGACCTCCAGTCGGGGAGGGCACCTTTGCTAGGCTGGGTTCTCAACCACACGACTGGAAGCCACTGAGAAATCCAGAATCTGAATTTCCCACCTGATACCCTATTCTCCCTTCAGTATATTTTCAGTGCAGAGAGGACTCCTGCTTTTGTCAGTGAGTGCCATGTATGGCTTCAGAGCTGCCATTGGTAGGTTTGAGTCTCTAACTAGACAGATAGGTGGGAAATGGCAAGAAGTTTAGAAAGTATGCAGAGAGCGCCTGGGTGGCTTAGTCGGTGAAGCGTCCGACTTTCGCTTAGGTCATGATCTCGCGGTTCGTGGGTTCGAGCCCCGCGTCGGGCTCTGTGCTGACTGCCAGCTCAGAGCCTGGAGCCTGTTTCGGAGCCTGTGACTCCCTCTCTCTCTGACCCTCCCCTGCTCACGCTGTCTCTCTCTCTCTCTCTCTCTCTCTCCTAGAAAGAAATAAAAACCATTAAAAAAAAAAAAAGCTCTCAGAGCTTAAAAAAAAAAAAGAAAGTATGCAGAGAAAGTGTGAGTAATGAGACGGTTACAGGTCTGACATGGTGACAGAGAGAAATGTGATCCTGGCAAAGGCTGAACGAATGGAGGGAGGGGATGAGGGATGAGGAGGGTAATCTGTGATGTGGCCTTTCAAGGATCCTACCCGGACTTGATTGAGCAGCTTGACCTTCCTATAGAGGGCACTGTTGATGTCCTGCACATTGAAGAGAGGATCGTTCCAGATCTTAAAGAGCAGGTCCTTAGAGAAATTGCTGACATAGTACTTGCTGAAGTCCCACTTGCGCAGAACCCGGCTGGGGATGACCATCTGGGCATTTTCATGGCAGCACTGACAGAAGTACTTGCCCAAGTACTCACAGTACCGGAGCCGCTTGATATAATCTGTAAAAACCAGAAAGTCAAAGGTCAGATGTGACTGTGCCTTCTATTAGGTGGTGAGGCAGCTCTCTTGCTCCTTTTCAAAGAGCAGGAAGGGGCAGACACTGGGCACTGGGCTCCATCCACTTCTGTGCTCTCAAACCCACTCTGTGGGTTTCTGTGTCCCTCCCTGAAGGCCACTGAGGAAACAAACCCGGGCAGAATTGGTAAGATCCAGCTTCCAAGAACCTGGCCCAGAGTATCCAGTTTTCTTTGGTACACGATGCTGGTAATGGGCCCCCCAAAATCATTTCCCTCTGATTGCCAGGGATCCTGCACAGCCCTACCTTCGGGGGTCTAGGACCCTTCTTTCCCCTTCCCTCTTCTGCTCTGTTGACTCCTCTCATTGACACTGTGACCAGCCACTCTGCCAAGGGTGTGAGAGGGCACAGCCTCTGGAGGCGGATCAGGGGTCAGAGAAGATGCTCACCGGGGTCAGTCCGAATGCCACACCCTGCACAGCGGTAATTCTGCTTGGCCACAGCGATCTTCCTCCTGAGGAGAAGGGAAGGAGAGGGCTTTGGCAGATACCGGCCACAGGGGGTCTCTGGGGTGTAAAGGAAAAGGAGGCAACCGTAAGGCTCTTGTTAAGTATGGGAAGAGTGGGGAATTCACCTGTTGTTTTTTAGAGTTGGACAAAATGAACCCACCGGGAGAACCAATTCAAACCGAGGATTACTAGGTTAGAATTTAGGTCAAGGCAGGGACAGTCCCTAACAAATGAATCACACTTCCTGTACAAATGTAAGAGATGAGAAACAGGACAGAAGAGAGAGCAAGAGGAAAGAAAGGTAACCATCCATCTTAAGAGAAGAAAAACCAGGGGGTACGTGGGTAGCTCATTTGGTTAAGCGTCTGACTCTTGGTTTCAGCTCAGGTCATGATCTCATCGTTTGTGAGTTCGCTGCATCAGGCTCTGTACTGACAGTGCAGAGCCTGGTTGGGATTCTCTTTCCCTCTCTCCCTGTCTCTCCCCTGCTCACTCTCTCTCTCGCTCTCTCTGCCTCTCAAGAATAAATAAAGTTAAAAAAAATTAAAAGAAAAGAAAAACCAGTAAGCTCCCAAAACTGTTGGGAGGAAGGCAACAGGTCAGAAAGGCCAGTGATAAAAGACCTCATTTCCAGGGGCGCCTGGGTGGCTTAGTCGGTTAAGCGTCCGACTTTCGCTTAGGTCATGATCTCGCGGTTCGTGGGTTCGAGCCCTGCGTCGGGCTCTGTGCTGCCTGCCGGCTCAGAGCCTGGAGCCTGTTTCAGTCTGTGACTCCCTCTCTCTCTGACCCTCCCCTGCTCACGCTGTCTCTCTCTCTCTCTCCTAGAAGTAAATAAAACATTTAAAAAAAAAAAAAAAAAAAAAAAGACCTCATTTCCAGTCAGCTCTGGGAAGCAGCAGGAAGATCAGGAGTAAGACTTGTGACACGATAGATAATCTTCACTCTCTGCCTTTAAGCGAACAGAACTGTGTGGGAGCTACAGCTGGAGGCAGAGACAAGAGGCGAGCGGACGGCCCTGACAACCCCGGATATATCCTTTTTCCAAAGGGCACAGACACTGCCTACTCACGTGGGGGCTGGATGAACATTAAAGATGATCTGAGGCCGGGGTGGAGCCCACTCCAGGTTGCCACGAACACGGATACGCAGCTTGTAGATGTCAGCGTGCTGCCCGTCATCTGGTGAGATAGGCAGCGAGTCAGGGATGGGCAGGAGCTGCAGGAGAGAAGCACAGGAAGGTCCAACAGGGACAGTCTGGGGGAATGTGCCTGATCCTTTGGTCATGACAGAAACACAGTTAATCAAAGAGGTGTCAGGACACCTCAGGTAAAAGCTTCAGGCAACCTTGGCCCTCGGAACAAATCACTGAGGCACCAGGCTACTAGAAGTGAGGGCCTGGTATTCCAAGAAGTAAAAAGAAGAGAAAAAGCATTCCAGTGGGGTGGCACCCATTGCTGATGCTGTCCCAAAGCCACCTCAGGACCCCTGCTATGCCAGGATGCTTCATGCCTTACTCAACTACAGAGCAAAAAGAATATGAACTTTTTCACACTTTTTCACAGTGTCTCAAAGTTGGTCACAATACAGGAGTTCCACCTCTAGGTCTAGTAAGCAGTCATGTGGAATAAGGATAATGAAGGAGCCGTCATCTCCTGTTCTGACAACTGTTGGGGAAAACCCAGGCAAGCACATCTTCATTCATTCATTCATTCATTCATTCATTCTTTCATTCATTCCTTCATTAACTCAACACATTTGTAATAAGTGGCTTCTGTGAGCTAGGAAGGAAACACACAGGCTCATTCTAGACTGGGGACATGTGACAGAAAAGAAAAGCATCAGAGAGGCTCATGGATTCATGGGGCTGGACAGTGGGTAGAGGGAAAAAGCTGAAGAAATCTACCTTCTGAGGAGCATCATGCTCTGGAACCAGCCATTCTAGCTCTGAGGCAGCAGGCAGCTGCATGCCTTCAAACTGCTTCAGGAGTCCCATGGCCACTGCCTCTGCAGATGTGGAGTGTAGGAAGCAGTGAGAGCTGGAAAGGAAGCACAAGGAAGGCTGAGCATAGAAGAAAGAGCCTGCCCTCCAGGATCTGATATTATACCCTGTGACTGCTGGGTTGAGAACACTCACAGCACCCCCAGTCTGCCTGGCTTCTTTTCTCATCAGCTTCAGACACATGAGTGGAGGAAAACAGATTGATCTTACAGTCCCACGACTTAGGCTCAAACCCCACTTAATAGCATTACGTCGCACTGCTAGTGAGGGACTCTGTATCACTTCCTTTCTCTAAACTCCAGTTTCTTTAACTGCAAAATGGGGGTTATAACATTATTTACAAAATAAATTGAGCAAAACTGCCTTGTGAACGATAAAGGACCGTTGCTCCTGAATGGGGGACTATTTCCCCTTGTTGGATCTACAATGGGAAACCAGTTCAGTTTGATTTCATAATCAGAAATCAGGGTCACTGCTCTCTCTCTTCAGATCTAATCTTCTGGGGGCCTCTGATATAATCAGCCAGCAGAGAAGGAACAATCCAGACTGCGATCTTTGCCTCCACTACAGCCCACCCTGTTTGAACCACTGACCTTCTGCTCTGCTGCTGGGGACTCACCACCACCAGCGGGCAGGCCCTTCGCTTTGTCTCTCTGTGAATGTGCATGCTTCGTCTACGGCCTTTCCCCTCCATGTCCCAAGAACTAGGTTTCTTTCTCCACATACCCAAGGTTTTATTTTTAAAAGAGGTAAAAAGTACTTACAAGGACTGGGAGGAAGAGAAGGGTTTGCTGTTTGAGGCTGTGCTCCTTCTGATGTCAGCATCTAAACAGAAAACAGATAAGGGGAGTGGGAAATGGAAAGGGAGGCAGTGAGGGATAATAACAATGGAAACCATTCCAAGCCTGTGTCAGCTTAGCGCTCAGGGTAGCAACTACAAGCTATGTTCTATGCAGGGTAAGGAGCAGAGCCCAGGGGAAGCTCTACACATCATTTATAGTTTGGCTCTGTTCAAGTTACAACCAGGGTGAATAAGTGACATTATGCATAGCGTGGAGACAGTTGAAATGGCTACAAATCCAGGTGAGAACACAAACTCAGATTTGGTACAAAACAGTGAGTGAGGAAAGGAAGCATCCTAAGGCACACAGGGACATACCCTCTATCAACACAAACACACAAAGAATACTCCAATCTCTCCTTCATTCTCTAAATCTCAAGCCCTCTTAAATGATAAACTCTGAGGTAAGGGCTCTAGCTAGCTCTTTTTTATATCAAAACCAGTACTTAACACAGAAATTGGGTCATAGAAGTAACTTATTAAATGTTCTGTGCAATTGGAACTTTGCTCCTAACACCTGACTACTATTGCTATTACCCTGGAATGCGAAAGTCTTCAGCATCCTTATAGAAGCTTCATGGACACTGGGTGTTATACGGAAACCAACTTGACAATAAACTATAAAAATAAATAAATAAATACGTACATACATACATACATAAATAAAAGCTTCATGGAAAGATTTCCTTTAGGTCTGGTGGCATGGGAAAGAAGAGAACTTTATGACTTGGCAGCTCCCTGGAGATGCCTGGTAATATCTCACATTTTCATGGAGATATTCAACATGATGTTTTCCATAGAACTTTCAGGCCTAATTACAGGAAACTACAGCAGACTTTACAAAGCCTATTTCTCATAAAGGATTTTGAAGAGGATTTCTAATAACGATATGCCTGAACCTCTAGAGACCTCATCTTCCCAAATACGTTTGATGGGGAAAATGTGAAATAGAGCAGTCACGTTCAAGAAGAGAAAATAGAGTGTATTCAAGTCATGAAAACAAGACTGTTCTGATAAGTCTCATCCTTCATTTCCTTTGATACCCAGTGAAAAGACATTCTTTTCCTGATTAAAGCTACACGATGATCATGTGAGCCGCTCAACAGAGCACTAAAGCTTACATGACATCAGTCTGCAATTGGCAATGAGAAGCTCAATTGTTCTTTACTGAGTTTCCTTCATACAGTTTCCTCTGTATATATATTTTTGTATGTGCCACTAGATCATGAAATCTCCTTGTAAGGAAATGAGAGCATGTCTAACTCTTCTGGTTAGCCCTAGAATACTTAATACAGGGCACTGTATACAAGCCCTATATACTCAGGTTATATTCCTAACAAATCAATGTTTTCAAAGCTATATATACCAGAAGAGAACAGAATTAGAATCTGTCAGTGAATTTTCATATGCTCTCTAAGCACAGGAAAATTTAAGATAACAAAATTTTTGATGAGTAAATAACAAATCTTACTTTATTACAAAGAGGTTTGTGTATATATTTTCTGTGTGAATTTGTACCACCAAACTCCAGATCTCAATACATTGCTAGTTGCCTATTCCATTCTAAAGAGTACTAGTGAAGAAAAAAACTCTAGGCAATAGTAGACCTTCATAGACCATTTAGTTTGTAGCATTCCTTTGAATATTGAATAACACTACTGCTTTGGATTTGTACATAAGTCTTATCTTTACACCCCTGGAGTGTTTTCTACATAATAGGCTTTCAGAAAATATTTCCTAAATAAATGATTAATTGGCTAAAAGCAAAAAGCAAATTTCAGCCTGTTGGGAGTGACAGAAAAAGAAAAATGAGAGAAAATCATAGACAAATAACCTTGAATAAAGAGCTAACCAACGTTGTTATTGTAAGGCCAGGCCATTTAGAGAAAACACTGTGCATCAGAAAGAAGTGGTGATAATTCATGGTTGCTAAGGAAACCATTGTCTTCAAAAAGCTACTTAGCAGCTCTTCAATCTTACAGAGAGAAGTCATGTTTTCTTCCAGAGGAAAAAAAAAATCATCCTCTGCTCTTAGGAAAATATTGTCAAGTCATACTTCACCATGCTTCTTTTTTTTTTACCAGAGGTACAAAGATTTCCTAGCTAATCATGAATACTTCCAAGAGTGGGGAAGACCACACAGGTTTGGTTGCGCCGATCTTCCCCTGAGAGTGGAGAGGGGGAAGCAGTGCCTGACCAAAAGAGATACTGGACACTGGCCAAGTACCATGAAGGCCCTGTGGGTACTGGGTCTCTCCTGCATTCTGTGAACTCTCTGGTCAGTTCAAGCATATAATTAAATTAGTGTGGTGAAAACACTAATCAAGGATCTGGATAAAAGTAGACGAAGCTTGGGGCGCCTGGGTGGCTCAGTCGGCTCAGGTCATGATCTCACAATTCGTGAGTTCGAGCCTCACGTTGGGCTCTGTGCTGACAGCTCAGAGCCTGGAGCCTGCTTCCGATTCTGTGTATCCCTCTCTCTCTGCCTCTCCCCTGCTCATGATCTGTCTCTCTCTGTCTCTCAAAAATAAATAAATGTTAAAAATAAATAAATAAATAAATGTTAAAAAAAAAAAAGTAGACGAAGCTCTCAGGCAGAAAACTAATGAGTTAAACAGAGAGGACAAGGCCATTCAATTGGATGGAAGTTAACATAATTATGAAACTTTTAATTAATTATTTGACAAGTATTTTTTTCTAAGAGAACTGATTTCACATTTCCCATGCTTTACATAAAGCTATTGCTACTGACTGAAAAAAGAAAATCAAAATTATAAAAACAATTTAAAAAATGACATGCTATAAGAATTTTTCCATGTCCAGACACTGGTATTGGGATGATCAGGAAAGAAATGGTTAGAACCTTGGTACCCTAGCCAAATCTGCATATTTTTAAACAAAGTAAGGCACAGGAAGAGAGTCGACTTCAGAATTTACTGACCAGTTTGACGCTGGTTTCCTTCCTGCCTTTCTTCTAGCAGATAAGGTGATACCCAACACATGTGGATATCCAACTCCAATGTATTTTCTGTAACAAGTGACTAGAGAGGAAACTTTTCTAAATGGAAAATCACAATTACTGTGTTTTTAAAAGTGAAAAAAAATGTATTTAAAAGGGTAGTGTGGGGAGAAACACTGGTTACCTTGAATTGGATATAACTTAAATACTTGTCAGAAAACATAGTTTCTGAACTTCTTTCTCTATATAGTGTGCCAGTTAAAAATCTATTGCCTTTCAGCTCAAACCCTGCCCTTCTTTGTGTTGGCTCTAGGATAATGGAGCTGGACTCAAAACAGTGGCCCTCTGCCAGCTGGCACCATGTTAAGCTTTGTCAGTAGAGGGCACTGGAGGGACACTGAAGGAGGCAGGCATTTCTCTTGCAGACCCTGGTGTGCTCCTCTAGGCAGACTCCTTCCTGTAGAACATGTGACTTCTCCCTTGGGGACGCAGGCCTTCATGAAGGTGGCCTTGAAGCAGAGTGCCACTAGTGGTACTTCTCAAACAGCTTCCCCAGCACCTCCTGGCAAAGCAGGAGCCACAGGCCTGGCACCTCCCATGAAGCAACTTGCCCCAGCATCTCTTGAGTTCTGAGGCACAGCACTTCCCTAGGGACAGCCTCTGCCAGCACCCCACAGAATGGTTTCCTGGTGCCGTTGGCATGGCACCTCTCATGGACAGTATCCCCAGGCACTCTCTTAGGGCTGCTCTGCAGCCACAGAGAAAGAACTTCTCTACCTCTAGTGAGCCGGGCGGTCTGGATCTCAGCCGTGTGGATATGATCCTCTTCTATGCTTGTTCCTTCCCCAGTGCTCCACCTTCGCCCTATACTGACAGCTACTTACATCTGCTATTCCTGTATACTTTAGGGTTCTTGTTACTCCTTATGAGCCCGTCTCCCATGACTTCAGTCTCACATGATAGTTAATAATTCTTTATTTTAAACTTTCCCTATTCAAATTACTCTGTCTCCTGACTGGACCCTGACTAGATACATGCATGTAGAAGACTGAAATTCTAGAAGAATCTACAAAGGAAGATAAAGAACAACTGATGAAGCTGTAATAAAAGGCGAAGGAGGGGTGAGGAACAAAACTCTAAAATGAAAGAAGTTTTAAAGACTGGGATTGGAAGCTTATAAATGATCTCATACAAATTTGGCAGATACTGTAGAAAGAAAGTGATGAAGTGAAAGAAGCCAGACGCAGAAGATCACATACTGTATGATTCCATTTATAGGAAATGTTCAGAAAAGGCAAATCTATAGAAACAGAAAGACGAGCAGTGAACTGTGGCTTAGGGTAGGAAGGGAAATTAAAATATTTTTTAATGTTTATTTTTGAGAGACAGACAGACAGACAGACGGAGCATGTATTGGGGAGGGGCAAAGACAGAGTGAGACACAAAATCTGAAGCAGGCTCCAGGCTCTGAGCTGTCAGCACAGAGCCCAATGCAGGGCTCAAACTCACGAACCATGAGATTATGACCTGAGCCAAAGTCAGACACTTAACCAACTGAGCCACCCAGGCACCCCATGGGAAGGGAAATTAACTGTAAATGGGCACAAGGAATCTTACTGGGATGATAAAAATGTTCTAAAACTAGATTATGGTAATGGTTCCACAAGCTGATAAATTTGCTAAAAATTACTGAAATAGGTGTTGATGAATACAAAGCTTTCTATGAATAAGCCTTCTGAGATCACAAGGTTTATATCCACTTTACTGCTAGGAGGGAGTAATTTCCAAATCTATTTCCTTCAGAAACACTTCTGTTCCATATGTTCTACTCAATGAATCAAGAAATATGATTATATCAAGCAGAGTATTACAATATGCAGAGTATTCATCATAGATGATGTAATAGGGTGCTTAAGCACTTAAATTTTCCCAAGGGTGTTACGGATTTTAATCTGATAGTATCCTCAGAGGCTCTTCAATACATAGATCACTTAAGATGATCAAAAAGAAACACATCTATAAACCTCATTAGTAATCAGGAAGATTGCTAATGAGAAGTATAATAACACTTTTTAGAAAGAACTTCATACCATTAATAAACCAGAAAGATGAAAAGCAACAGAAAGCAAAAAAGAAATCTAGTGTAAAGAAAGATGAATTCTAAGTTACACTTTCATAAATAAGAATCTCTGTGTAGAAAGAAGGTAAACAAGCCACTTCTTTTGAAGGAGGCCTGTTCTGATTGCTTTCCCTCCAACTCCCATAGCGTGCTGGGATTGTGGGGCACAAGAAAAAGTAGTTTTCTAGTTGAAAAATGTTTCATGTATATAAAACATACAAATGTATAAAAAAGGTATAAAAATGTATTTTAAAAGCTTTAAAGCTCCCAAAATGGGGAAAGAAAAGATGCCAGGAAGATCAAATAAAAGTATGCCTTATGGTTAAAGCCGACTGAATATGCTCGTAAGGAGAAATGGCTGGCAGTCAGCGAATGTAGCCGCGAAAGGACTGTATTTGTAAACACATAAGAGACTAGTTAAAAAGTGATAGGATAATTATATATCAAGCAAGGGAAGACTATGTTACAATATGTTACGTTAGAATAAATTACAACAGTTTAGAAAAAGAGAAGAAGAAAACTGAATTTTATTTCTCCAATCTTTATCTGATCTTACATAATTATTTCAAATTCTAGTGGCTGATAATATTAACAGTTAAAATGATCTGTTTAGGGGTGACTGGGTGGCTCAGTCGGGTTGAGTGTCAGACTCTTGATTTCAGCTCAGATGATTAACTCAAGGTTCTTGGGATTAAGCCCTGCATTGGGCTCTGCACTGAACAGCGTGGAGCCTTCTTGGGACTCTTTCTCTCTCTCTTTTCTCTCCCTCTCCTGCTTGTGCTCACAATTACGCACATGTGCACTCTCTCTCAAAATAAATAAATAAACATTTTTAAAAGTTACAAAAAAATAAATAAACTGTGTAATAAAAAGTCCTGAGTTTTCCTGTTGTGTGTTTTAAAGCCACTCTGAGTAGAAAACTGCTACTTTCAGTTAACCCTACCTACGGAAAGCCTACTTGCTTGAATCACAAAGCAATTACAAAGGCTAAACATTTACAGCAGTAAATCCGAATTATATACAAAATACCAAGAAGGGATCGCTTTCTGCAAATGGCTCTGCAAATTCAAAACTCTAAAGACACACTATGCTTTCACGTCATTCTATCACACTTTTGCTGTCTGAATGGGTGGCAGTAGCTTAGCTATTGATTTGAACTCAAATTTCTTCTCCTGACCAATGCTTTCTAAACTGTCTACTACCTCCATCAGCCACAATGACTACTTAGTCTACAAATATCACTGCAGGGAAGAATCAACAAGGACAATCTCTGTGAGGAGGACTGTTGGAGGTCCTGGTCCTATAAAGAAGAAAATGAGTATTTGAATTATTACTAGCTGGCTCAGGTCTGGTTTTTCCCAGCTAGTTCTCTAAACCTCACAGATAGGTGTCACAAGATAAAGAATGTACAAAAGGTGATGCAAACATTCACACACATGCATGTATGAGCACACTCACACTTCCAACACAGGCTACCTGAAAACATCGAGGCCATTGACACTGAGAGTCCGTTCTTTGACATGTGAGTCAGGTTAGATCCTTCGCTACCATCTGTGATAATGATTATAAAAGGGGGCCCTTTAGTATTCAGACAGGAAGTAAATCAATGAGAATGACAGTTCTATACCACATGTTCCTGGAAATCAGGACTTGACTTGGCTCCAAAAGATGAAACTGCTTTTAGGAAGTTACATCCATAGGAAGGTGCTCAGTATCAATTGGAAGATAGTTACTGCTGCTTCCCCAACCCGGCCTGGTCTTAAAGACCTCCTAAGGTAGTGGTTCTCAACCAGGGGAGATTTTGCACCCTTGTAGGTAATTTGTGTAGAAGCCCCTGATGATGCTAAACAGTCTACAATGCATTGGTCAGTCTATTACAACAAAGAATTATCTGGCCTAGAGGTTGAGAAACCCTACCCCGAGGTCTTTTCCTTTAGGGATTTCCGTCCTGAATTGACTAGAGTTAGCTGATTAAGCAACTCCTCTGGGGCCATAAAGGCAACAACAGTTTTCCAACAGGAGTGACTTCATGCCACTCCCAAGCAGGCTATTTCAAATTTGGCTCCTTCCAGACTGAACAGCTTCCTCTGGCTCCCTGCTTTGCTACAAGGCACAGACTTAAGTGTTAAGTGGACTGTTCCCCACCCAGTGAAGCAGTGTTGTAAATTTACATTAATACTACTCCTATGAAACTCTAACTGCTGATCTCAAGAGAAAGGGCAGAACCCTTTATTGTCTTCTAATTTGGAGATCAAGCCAATCAAAGACTGTGGCATACAAAAAACAATATATAATTGGCCTCTGCCTCGTTTTCAGCACAAAGCTCCTAAAACCTTTATGACTTCCAGAGTGACAGGAATGTCTTCTGTTATTCATAATGAGCTCCTTTCCATTACATCTGAGTTTATGCTAATGAGGTGACTCACTCTTGAGGAATATCCAGATAACTTCAGGATGGGGCTGGCTGCCAGAAGAAAAACCAACCACCAGATTAGAGGATTAGAATTTTTAGCCCCATCCCCAAACTCCCAAAAAGGGAGAGGTGGTGCCGATTGAACTCAATCACCAAAGGCCAATGATGTAAGCACTCGTGCATACCTATGGAATGAAACTTTGATAAAGCGTTTTCACTTGTAATGAGGTTTGGGAGAGCTACATGGTTGGTGAATATACTGATGTACTGGGAATATAGCACACCTTGACTGCATGCACAGAGAAGTTCCTGTGCTAGGAAAACTTTGGGACCGTGCCCTAAGTACCTCTTCATGTGACTGTTCATTTTTATCCTTTATAATAAACAGTAATCTTAAGTACAGCGTTTTCCTGAGTTCTGTAAGTCATTTTAGCAAGTTATGGAACCTGAGTTGAAGAGGTGTCTTGGGAACCCCTGAGTTTGTAGCTGGCTGTGGAGAAGAGTAGGTAACCTGGCGACCCCATTTGTGGTTGGCATATGAAGTGGGTGTACCTGTGGGACTGAGCCCTTAACCTCTGGGGTCTATGCTAACTCCAGGAGTTAATGGCAGAATCGAAAGGTCAGGATACTCAGCTGGTATCAGAGAATTGGAGAAATGTTGTTGGAAAACCACATACAAACAAACCAAAAAAAGAAAAAAATGGAGTTTTAAGTGGCTATTATTGTCATGAAAAGAAATCAGATGTTAAAGAGAGAACAGAAGGAAGACTTCCTAGAGACCTGGAAAAATATGTACAAAAATTGTATTTCTGAATGGGGAAGAAATCCCATTCAGAAGCTACCACCTCGGGGAAGCTACCACCAGGTTTCGATTACTACCGGAGGTCTGGGCAGGTGAAAAGTGAATTACATCAACTGTCTAGATTGATATAAATAGATCTATAAAAAATTTATTCATCACCATCTTACAATGGAGAATTATAGAGTCAATTCACCTCTATAAGAAAATAACTCTTAGTTTCACCCATGGATGAAAGCTTATGTCCCTGAACTGCTTTTCAGTTGGTTGGTTTGTTTGTGGCACTGATGGGAACTTGAAGAAATGTATGATTTGCGGGAACGGATTAATCCATTAATCATGAGTTAACCGGATTTAACATAACTGCCTTCCCAGATTAGAACCCTTCCCTTTCTCTATGCACATGCTTACAACAACAACCACAACAAGGGTTGGTGATTCCACTAAGTATGTTAGCGCTGGTAGGACAGAATAAAGCTCTACTTTGTAAACCTGATTTTTCCCCTCTTTCTTTCCCCCCATGACTCTTTCTGTTCTTTTCTCTTAAGATTATAACAAAGCTCCTTTTAAACATTTTGAAACAATTTCGATTGTGTTATAGAACATAAGAGAGTAAGATTCTAATTTCATGCAAGTATGGGCCAGCCTTAGGCTGTTAGCAGGAGGAATCAGAGTGAAAATCCAAGAGAAAGTGCAACTGAGGAGACTCATCAGGGTGACTTCAACAGCCAGGCCCCTCCACCTTAAGCACTTCTTTTTCTGCTTAAATTTTACTAAAGGAGCTTTGTTTTTAGCAAGAGAGGCTGTCTCTCAGTTATTGACACAGTCCATAATGTACCATACTGAAGATTGTCTATACTTACAGAAAGCTTCTCAGTCTATGACTTCAAATTCAAAGAGACAGGCAATGAAAGTTGCTTAAAATAAAGTGTCACTTTTTACCTTGGATTTCAAATTCATCAACTTCATCAGCAGAGCCAGAGTCAGAGAATTGCGTTGAATCATGTGAGCTAAACTGGGAGCTGCTAGAAGTGACCCGAAAGCCTGCTATATTTAAAAAGAAAAAGAAAAAAAAGGTAATAAACAGAACAGAAAGTGGTCTCCTACCCCTAAGGTCACAATGGAAGGGACCTGGTATGACTTCAACAGAGAAGTGAATAGAACCTTGGCTGGGAGTTACAATGGTGAAATGGAAACTAACTCTTCTTGCTGGCTATTCCCCATTTTATTCACGACACTTTGAAGGTTTCAAATAAACAGAAGGTACTACTATCTGGGAAGTGACTCTGGGACCAGCAGGCTTAGTTGTCATATCAGAAACCTACTTTTTGGAAGATATTTCTGAGGTAGGAAATGGATAAACTCAAAGACTCTGGGTCTGGCAGGAAAAAAATTAGAATACAAAAAATCTTTCTGACAGCAGAGAAACTCTTAGCTGGGTTATGACATCTCAAAGTGAGACAAAAAAGAAAGCTCACAAGGCACCAATCTTATCCTAATGCCCTACAGAAGCAGAACTGAGGAGCTCACAGCCTCACTCACTTCCATGCTCGGTATCCTGATACCCAGGGAGCAGGTTCTTGGTGCGAATCTGCTGGCGACGAAGGCGGATCTTCTGCTTCAGTTCCTGGATCTCTCTATCACTGTCTTCCTCCTCCTCTTCTTCCTCTTCCAGGCACTGGCTCATCATGTTGCACTTCATTAGCTCAATGGCAGCAATCAAGGACTCTGAGATGCTGAAGTGGGCATTCTCCTGGGAGAAAGGAGAGCATCAAAGAAGTTGATTAGCAAGGGGCTAGGTATGTTGAACACCTCACTGGCTGTAATGCTGAAAAGTAGAGCTTCCTTTTTTATTTTTTTAATGTTTACTTATTTTCGAGAGACAGAGAGTAGAGGAGAGGCAGAGAGAGAGGGAGACAGAGGATCTGAAGCAGGTTCTGTGCTGACAGCAGAGAGCCTGATGTGGGGCTCGAACTCACAAACCTCGACATCATGCCCTGAGCCAAAGTCAGACGCTTAACCGACTGAGTCACCCAGGGGCCCCTGGAAAGTAGAGCTTCTAAGACATGTGCTGCTTTTATTCAGAACACTCGGGGGAAATGAACAGTTCCACTATAAGGAAAGCTGATGGGCAAAACAACGGTTCTACATTCTCTTTGCTCTCAAACCTGCCATGCCTGGCCTTCCTGTCCTACTTTACATAAAAATATGATAGAAAAGAAGTCCAGAATTTAATATCAAGGTCTTTCCTAAAGCATATCCCTGTACACAAAGCATTAAGGTAAACATAATATCTCAAGATAAAGTGCTTTTAAGCTATAAAATCCTACAAAAACATTATTTATTATATATCGGAGCCTTAAAACAAAATACAGAAGTTGATTCTGGAAACAATTTTTACCTAAGGTTCCAGGGTCAAGGAAACAATAATCATGTGGCTAAAATTCAATACTTCTCTGCCCAAGGTACCTTCTAAGACAAAATCGATAATATTTTTGGACTCAATGTGGAGCATAGATTCCCCGAAAAGTTCTCCAGAGACGGAACGTGTTGAGCTTACCTTTAGTTTGAACTTGTTTTTACTGTGGTCTTTGCTCATGTTACTACTGTGTACCCAAAGCCTCTTTAGAAGAAATGGCCAGATCACCTAACTCCTGAGCTCTTCAGTAGCCCCTTAGATTTCTTACCTTTTCCAGGTCTGCACAGCTTCCAAAGTCTTGCTCAGACAGGTAGCTGATAAGAGACTGTCCTTCTGATGGTCTTCGGAACATGCCCTCCCCTGAGCATAGGTACTGCCCGCCCTCTGTGGGAAAATGGAATGTGGAGGTGAAAACTCCGACTTGGAAAATAAATCTGTAATAGACAAGCTTCTTTGAGAAGTCTGATGATTTTACCACTAATAATGCTCCCAAGTTCTCCCAGGTTAACAGGTTGGAAAGAAGAGGACTGCCCTCTAAAGGAATTTCTCTGAATCTCAGAATCCCATAGCACTAAGCCTCTTGTTTAAAGAATAGTAGAGTAACAGAAGAGAGCCCAGAGACAATCCTTTTACCATCCAAATTTAAAGATGAGATACTTGCTCTCCTACCCTACAAAAAATAATACTAAAAACCTGTGCTGAGAATCAGACAAGGAAACAAATAGCTTCCTCCTGTGGAGCTTATCTTCTCGTAATTCGGCCCCGACACTCACAGGCCTCCTTTCAAGGTTCCCCTCTCACCCACTCAGAGAGCCATTCCATCTGGATTGACAGACATTCATGGTGATAACACCCACAGCATAAGAGAGGGTGGGACCCCTAAGTCAGAAAGGAGCAAGAGAAATGGCGGGGCAGTGTGATTTCTAGCATGGGGGCTGGAAATGATGATAGGAAGGGTGAGACTGTACAGTGTGTACCCTCCCCAGAGCTGACATGAGGCAGACGACTCAGAGCTTAGCAGGCACAAGGGGAGGGCAGAGAAAAGACACAGCTGCAGCCCTGGCCTTCCTAGTGCTCACTTACCATACTCCATGTACAGAGAGCTGGGTGTGCTGACTTCACTGCTTTGGCCAGAGTAGGGCAAGGGGCCTTTCAACTTCGACTTATCACTGCAGGATTCTAGTGTCAGTGACCACCAGGGAGTAAAAACACACATACGAGGTGAACAACAGATACATTCCCAACTTTGGAGTTTCAATATTTAACTGCTCCCATTCCCAATGCCCTCCCAAACAGGAGAGTGATGGCACAGCAACACGAAACAGTCCAAGAATGCAGGAACACATGGAGGAAGGGAGACGGGGCGTCAGTAACTTCTAAGAGGAAAAGAGAAAACATAACCCAGAATGCAGCAACACAAAGGTGGAAAGAATCAAATCAAAGTAGACTTATGAATGCAGTTCTTTTTTCTTCCATCTTCTTACCAAATGTTCTAGGAATACCAGCCAATTTCTCTCCTCTTAACAAAAACCAATGTAGAAAACAGCCCTCACATGGTAAAACAAAGATAAACACACTGAAACTTCTCTGATACCTTGACACTGGGTTCTTAAACAATCTCAGAAGGGTTACACTAAGGAAATGCTAGGATATGGCCTCTCTTGAACCTGAAATGAACCTGAAAGTTGTCACACCTACAAATTTAACCCACTTCTCAATTAGCTGAAAAACAAAATAAAATCCAGCAATGTCCTTCAAAGAAGCATCAAGACAATGCTAGAGAAGCCAAGGATGATGGCCCTGTATCCAAAGGGATCAGTCACAGGGCTGTAGGCCCAGCCTTACTGGAGAAGGAAGGGAACGGTTTCAAGAAAAGCCTGACAAAGTAGGAAGTGGCTGGGTAGAAGTTTTCAAGAACAATGAGAGTTGGGAGTAGGCAGGGCTCGTAGGAAATGAGAAACTGATACTCTCCCAAGGAAAACACAAAATTTCCACTGCTACAGAAGGAAAGGCAAGCAGAAAAGCAGGTGGGGGCCTGAGAAACGAGGAGGATGCTCTGGGAAAGTGAATGACCGAGCCGCAGCCAACCCACTTCCCCCACAGAGGGTGCCAACTTGTCAGCTGCTCCTCTCATTAAAAAAATGCTACTCTGTGGTAAGAGGTAACTTTGTGCTTTCCTTGGGTCTCAAAGATTTCTATCGGTCCTAGCACTGAGCTTTCCTCCTCACCGCTGATCTAAAGACAAACCAGCAGTCTCCATGATGCCTTGGTTAAGAAACTATGACTTGCAAGTAGTTTAATTAAGTGCACAGTAAAATTAAGTGCACAACATAAACTCCCAACACTAGTACCCTATTCCTTTACAACATGTACAGGCCGTCCAGCCTTTGCTTTCTGAGCTCACTGCCTCCTGATGCTGCCCATTCAAATGAACAGCTCTAATTCTTAGATTTCCTCACACTCACTTGAAATCTGTCTTGTTACAATTTCTCATCTCCTTAAGAATAACAGTGTTCTTCTAAACAGTGGTCCTGTCAACTTCCTCCTCTTTAACCTTCTCTCTTCCGAGTTTACATACTCAGTGGCTTCCCCCATTAGCACGAGGCCACCATTTTCAGTCCTCCCTCACCACTCTCTCTGGCAAACACTCTACTGTTAATACCTCTATAAACCCAGAATTGAACACAATCTTCAACTTGAACACCACCGTGAAAACCAAAGAAACAGACTTAAGTCACTAGAAAAAAACCTGTACAATGGCTGGAATGGGGGAGGGGTGGGACTTACAAAGGAAGGAAAATAGGTGAAAGAAAAAGGAAATGGGACTCTAGGAGAGGCAAAAAGCATGCATCCACATCCAAGACCACGGAAAGGGGAAAAACATTCTGGTGTTAATTCAAGAAAAATAAAGTAATCCATAGTTAAGTACTCAGTTATAAGAAAACTTCTGCCACTGATTCATCATGATGCCTTAGACAACGAGTGGGCACCAGTTTCACCCTTTGGGCAAAACAGGATTGATAAATTTTGATTCTGCCGCCCAGAGCTATTGGGAGACTAAATGAGGCATCTGAAAGTCATGCATAGAAAACATACTATGCAAAATATCAGTGTCATTTTAGAGATGGGTCCAAGAATCACAGCAGGACTGGCCAGACTTGATTTGACACCAGAATGGAAACGAAGTTCTAAACTAAACAAGAGGAGGAGGTGGCAGACAGAAAGGAGGACTGGCTCCCAAACCTGCAATGGGATCTTCAACTATAATGGTGATATTCCTGGGGCCTCCTGTACGTAGACAGACAGGTGCAGAGGAGAGTCCAGAGAGAGGAAATGAGAACAGAGAGAGTGAGAAAAAGAGTGTCCTTTTATCTAGCAGAGTTGGGGACCTAACTCCCAAGAGGGAACCCTAGTGCTGAAGTACTCAGCTACTGAACCGTAGTAGCTGACTCATACAAGAAGCTACACATGACCCCCTCTCCCTCAGACCCTTTTGCTTAGGTTTTCTCTGCTCTCCTTTCCAGTGCAGGTTACCGTGGTTTCTAGAATCCACGTGGATTCAAGAATGGGGGCAGGGAAGCGTCCCAGGCTCAAAGACCAGTGGCCTGGAGTACAGTGGACAGCAGGCCTGCAGCAGGAGGTGTGAAGCGAGGAGCTAACCCAAGTACTCTTCACACCTAAGAAAGCTTGTGGGAAGGCAGGTTTTGATTTGGAGATTTTTTTTTCCCCTAAAGAGTTCCAATACCCGAACTGCATCTTGAGTAGAAAATGGAAAAAAAATTGTCACTCAGAAGTTTCAGATGAGGGCCTCAGCTCTCACCTTCCTAGAAAGAACAGAGAGAAATCAATGGCAGCTCCAGTTGCTAAAGGAAATCTTCATCTTTTGCTTTTTAAAAGATTTTTATATATTATTTTTATATTTTTTATATATTATTTTTATATTTTATTTCTGGGGCTTTCCCACCCAGAACTGGCTTTGAGCCCAGAGATCCATGTTATACTTGCTGTTATGGAGACTCTCCTACAAATGAACCCCAATCAAAGCCTACCAGACACTAACAACCCATGACAGAAGATGGCAGGGAGGTGGCAAGAGCAGTGAGCCCCACCTCTCCCAGGCCAAGGGTGCGCTCTGCTAGCAGCTGCTATTTGTGTGAGGGAGGGCCCAATGGCCAGGGCCTCCTCCCCTGGCGGCCGTCCAACCTGACTTAGTGATGCAGTGGCCAGCCCCACCTACTTGTTTCCTAGGTCCCATCATCTGACACGCACTATATCCCTAGTTTTAATGAGGAAACTCCAATGTCACTTTGCCTCTCTCATACTGGTGTGACACCTGACCAAACTTCTCAGGAATCACAGAAAGGGGAGGAATTTAATGGGATTATTTTTAAATAATATATATTTTTTAATGTTTTATTTATTTTTTTAGAAAGAGAGAGACAGCGTGAGCAGAGGAGGGTCAGAGAGAGAGGGAGACACAGAATCTGAAACAGGCTCCAGGCTCTGAGCTGGCAGTCAGCACAGAGCCCGACGTGGGGCTCAAACCCACGAACCGCGAGATCGTGACCTGAGCCGAAGTTGGACGCTTTGCCGACTGAGCCACCCAGGCACCCCTAACGGGATTATTTTTAAAGCTCATTAGTGTTTCTCTCTGCCAGAGAACTCAAACTGTGACACGCCACACTCTCCTCTGATGCTAAGGAACTGGTGTAAGAATCCAGGAAAACATTTACAAGCTAGCAACTGGTAAAAAGAAGAAACATATAAAAGAAGAAACATAAATATTCTCCCATATCTTGGGTATTCAGATAACATTATAAACTTCTGTCTTTCATTATAAGCAGGATACCGATCATGTCATCAGAAACAGAAGTCACTAACTTGGGGATGGTGACTATCATTACCTGGGGCTCCTCTGGAAGCAATGTTGGTGTCCGAATGGGAGCGAGTATGGCTCTTCTTTGTTCCACTGGAAACAGTGAACGTCTGCCCCTCTGAGAAGCTGGACCTGCGAAGGACGCCGGACAGCTGGCTCTGCCCACCTCCTTCCTGCTCGCCTAGGGAAGAAGCAGCGGAATCTGGCTTCTGCGAGCTGCTGGAGGAGAACAAGTTGGAACTGCTGCTCTCAGCATTGCTGCTGTGACTCTGACAGCTGGCGGTCCGGCCTCGGGGGTCCAGGTTGCCAATGGCCAAGTATTCGGGCCCCTCACTGGCATCACTTGGGGAATCATTCTGGCTGCTGACCCAGGATGCTTCTAGGGGGCTGGTCAGTGTGCTAGAGCTCATCTCATTTGGGGTTGAGGGGGAATCCCTGGCTAACGCAGAGGCTGGAAGCAGTGGGGCTTGGCAGGATTGATCCTGTGCTGGTGAGACGTGCTCTCTACTTTCTTGAGGTTTCCGAGGAGGGCCAGAGAGTGAAAAGGAAGTCGATCTTCTTTCTAGGATATAAAAAGGGAAGAAAAAGGTAAGCTGGAAATCTTTGGTACTTATGAAAGGCTTCTCTACAACTAAGGATGTAACTCCCTATCATTACTGGGTGCCCAGGACACATGGCATCATCTCAGAAAAGGTTCGTCATGTGAAGTAAGCAAAACTTACTTAGAAGGAGATAAGCTAGGTAAGAGTATGCCCTCTTGATATGATATGGTAGCTTCACTGCTTATTGGTACACATTCCTGGTCTGTAAAATGAGCAATAATAACAATACTGCATAGGGCTGTTTGAAGGATCAAATGAAATAATGTATAGAAATTGATTATAACAGAGCCTGGTACGTGGTAGGTGCTCAATAAGTGTTAGCTATTATTATTGAAATGCCTTCTTGGCAACGTGAATTAGAAATCCAGGGGAATCTAAAAACATCTCTTTCCTCTGTTACTTTAATGATTCTATTAAATTATCTTAGGGTGGTTGCCATATAACTTTTTAAGATGTTCATTATCAAGACATGAAATATGACAAACTGCATCAGCCAAGGCTCCATCTGTGCCTCTCCTGTGTGCACCCACAAAATCCTTTACTTGTTCCAGGACTGGACATACATGTCATGACTTCCCTTCCTGCCCCCATACCTGAGCCGTGGCTGGGTACAGACTGGTAGAGGCTGGAGAAGGACCCGAAGTAGGAATGCTGAGCATGGCTGGTTGGAGGAGTGTACGTGGAACCAGGCAGAGCTGTCAGGCTCTGGCTCTTTGTCACCAGCAGTGGGCTCTCATGCTTTCTGGCAAACTACCAAAAAACAAAAAACAAAAAACCCAACCACATGTTGGAGCCCAGGACAGAGGTCCTCAGAGAAGGAACACTCGGCACAACAGTAACACTGGTAGAAGCTGACCTTTGGCAGCAGGCCTAAACTGCAGCCAAAGCCTGTAGATGCAGCATACCACTCTATTGCTCCAGTAGAGCATACAATTTTGAAAACCTCAAAGTCCTGCCATACACCATAGCTTCTGAAACTGGAATCCCAGGTGGGGTATCTGGAATGCTTTATTATTGAAGCAGCACAACAAAATTCTTAACACTATGAACATAGAGTCAGAAATCAGATCAGCGTTCAGATCCAGGCCCTACCACTTAACAAACTTTGAGCAAGTGACTTCTCTCCTCTGTCCCTCAGTTGGCCTCCTTTGTAACGTGAGATTAATGCCTATCTAATAGAGCTGTGAGAACGAAATGAGATGGTGCATGTATGGTGCCTAGCACCAAGCCTGGTACTGGTGACTAAGAAAGTTAAAACCAAGAAGGTCACCTGGGTGGCTCAGTCGATTAAGTGTCCAACTCTTGATTATAGCTCTGGTAATGATCTCACGGTTTGTGGGTTCAAGTCCCTCATCAGGCTCTGTGCTGACAGTGTGGAGCCTGCTTGAGATTCTCTCTCTCTCCCTCTTTCTCTGCCTCTCTCCTGTTCATACACACTTTCTCTCCCTCTCTCAAAATAAATAAACTTAAACTTTTCTTTAATGTTTCTTTATTTTTTGAGAGAGAGAGAGAGAGATAGAGCACAAGTGGGACGAGGCAGAGAGAGATTAAAACACAGAATCGGAAGCAGGGTCCAGGCTCTGAGCTGTCAGCACAGAGCCCAATAAGAGGCTCAAACCCATCCACCATAAGATCATGACCTGAGCCGAAATCGGACGCTTAACTGACTAAGCCAACCAAGTGCCCCTCAAGATAAATAAATAAACTTTAAAAAAAATTTTTTTTAAAGAAATTTAAAACTAAGAGAGATAGGGAATCCCTCCCAAAAAGAAGCAGGGCCTATGATTCCATTCTAACTGAGGCACTGATATTAGTGATGGGGCAAGTGAATCAAAGGGTTAACAATAAGCAACATCAAGCAACAAAACTTTCTTCATACTTCGACGCCGAAAATGATCCTGTGTAACACCAAGTCATACTAGTTCTGACACTACAAATCCTACTTCTGATTCAAAATCGTTCTCTTCCCCCCAGCTTGTCAAGCCTGCCCTTCAGGAGGTGCTTACTCAGACTAAGGATTTTTTAAAAAGGGTTTTAAGAATAGACACCTCCCAGGGGGCCTGGGTGGCTCAGCCAGTTGAGTGTCTGACTTCAGCTCAGGTCATTATCTCACAGTTCGTGAGTTTGAGACCCGTGTTGGGCTCTGTTGCTGACAGCTCAGAGCCTGGGGTCTGCTTCAGATTCTGTGTCTCCTTTTCTCTCTGCCCGTTCCCTCGTTCATGCTGTCCTCTCTCTTTCTCAAAAATAAATAAACATTTAGACACTTCCTTTCTTAGACTTAAGCTTAGACTTTTTACTTCAATAAATACTTAATAGTACCTCCCCTTCTTCTCGAAGTACTTTTTTCTTCTAATGAAAGCCTTTCAGTTCACAACTGCCTAAGCAAAGAAGCCATTTGCTATGGTCTGTACCATGATGAGGTCCAGGGGCCCAGTGATAACTTTGCCCACTTACCATAGATGCATCAATTTGAGCCAGGAGGCGGGGGTTGTTCTGTTCTACTGCTTCCAGGCACTGGAGCATAGCCGTGACGTGGGCGTTGCTTAGCAGGAAAGCAGTATCTGGGGAGAGAAGAGCGACTGCTGCGATGGAGCCCAACAGGGAGAACTTTAGCTTCCCTGTACAGCCTGGGAGGGGTTCAGGGAAGGGAGGAGATAAAGGGTAAAAAGGACCTGAGGAGAATCGTGCCACTATGGAGAGAGGAGGAATCAGGGACATAGCATAGGAGACGCTAAGTCATTTGCAGTATAATAGAGAGGCTACAAAAAGACACTTCAAGGTCATCAAATCCCAGATTTGAATCCTGGCTCTAGGTGACTTTGGACCTCCTCAGGCTCTGCTTCCTTGACTGGAAAACAGAGGTATTAATATCCAGGTCTCGGGGCTGTTAGGAAGACCAGATGTCTAAAAAGTATGTAACTGGCACACAGGAAACTCAGTAAGTGGGGGTTATTCTTATCGGTTTGTGTATATAGGAGTAAGGAAATACCTCAGCATACAGTTTGATTGTGTTTTATGTAGGAGGTGAGAGAGAAGACTGGATGTCTGTCTCTGATTAGAATCTCTATGGCACCAAGTGAAAGTATGGGGCTCTGGGGTGAAAGTCAGTCTGTAAAGGAAGAGAAAAGTGGAAGAGAGGAAGTATATGCAACAATCCTGGCAAAGTGACCTCCACCTACCTGTGTAGAATTTTCTGATATATTGTTTATCCCCAAGCAGAGGTCGCAGCTGGGCTGAGAGACAGTGGCACTGCAAGCTATGCTGCAGCCACAACTTTGCAACAGCATGCTCACTCACGCCCTCAGAGCTGCTCTGGCCATTCTCGTGCAAGTTGATGAACTGGGAGGCAAAGAGGCGTGAGTCAAAACATGCATCCTGGTAAAGACAGCAAGACTGAGGCCTAATGACCTGAGAATTAAATTGAGAAGGGGAAGTGGAGGCAATCAGAGGTATTTTCCCTCCAGCTAGTATATAGAGGTTACTGAGGGAGGAGCAGGAAGGAAGGGATTAGTGGTTCCGCTGCTGGACTGGGCCACTGCAGAGGGACTAAGCATTAAGACCTGATACGTAGCTCCAGGAAAGGACCAAGCTGCTACATCTGTCTCTTTATGTTCTAACTCCAAAGAGACATCTATTTTGGGGTACTCTGAGGAAGGATAAACTTGACCTCTTGGCTTCTCTCACAGAGTCCTCCATTTCAGGTGGCCTCTAGAAAATAATGCAATAAAAACCTGGGGGAAAGGATCTGGGAAGACACCGCCTAAGATTCTCCACCAAAGAGAAGCCATCTGAGCATCTTTCTAGCTGCAGTCACAGCATTCTCTATTTGGAACCTCCTTCTACTTGGCTGTTTCTTTTTTTTTTTTTTTTTTTTTTTTAAATATTTTTTTTTTTATTTATTTCTAGGAGAGAGAGAGAGACACAGCGTGAGCAGGGGAGGGTCAGAGAGAGAGGGAGATACAGACTCTGAAATAGGCTCCAGGCTCTGAGCTGGCAGTCAGCACAGAGCCCGACGCGGGGCTCGAACCCACGAACCGTGAGATCATGACCTAAGAGAAAGTCGGACGCTTAACCGACTACGCCACCCAGGCGCCCCACTACTTGGCTGTTTCTAAAAGCAAGGTCTGGGGCGCTTGGGTGGCACAGTCGGTTAAGTGTCCAACTTTGGCTCAGGTCACAATCTCATAGTTCGTGAGTTCGAGCCCTGCATCATACTCTGTGTTGACAGCTCAGAGCCTGGAGCCTGCTTCGGATTCTGTGTCTTCCTCTCTCTGCCTCTCCCCTGCTTGTGCTCTCTCTTCTCCCTCTCAAAAATAAATAAAAATATTAAATAATAATGATAATAATAAATAAATAAAGCAAGGCCTCATAACCCAGGTTCAGTGCAAAACATATATGAATGGCAATTTCAGGCCGTTTCTAAGAAGAAATGACTACGGCAATATATTTTAGAAAAGGAAGTTAGCTGAGGTGATGGGGAGTGGTGGTAAGAAAAGTATAACGAGAAGGACAAAGAAAATCCACATAAGAAAAACCACTGGGCTCTAGCTTTTCTCACAAAAAGGGCCAGTCTGACATCTTGTAATTTGGTTCCCTGATCATTTAAAAACAAGTTACTTTCCCTGACATCATCTCAGTGATGAACCTGCAGTGGGTAGATATCATGAAATAAGACTGCCAGGCATTAACAGATATTGAAGATGGGTGATAGATATTTCAGGGTTCGTTACACTCTTCTCATTAATTTCGTATATATTTGAGATTTTCCATAATGAAGAGTTAAATAAATAGATACATACATTTGGCAGTGACTGATCTGGAACTAGCTGTGTAACTCTGGCCAAAAAACTAACCTCCACAAGCTGTTTGCCTACTTGGAAATGAAGGGTACATGAGCTAAGAGGTCAGGAAAATAAAGTCCTACAATGGGTAGCTAAAGATATTAGGAATACGTTTGGCTCCATTTGACACTGGCCTACAGAAATCTCCATTTCTTTCCAACTGGTGGCTCCTCTTCTCCTCACATAGTATCAGCATCTCAGTGTTGCTTCCCCAACTGCTTTGGGGCATCTCTTGCCATCTTCCTAGGATTCTGAACAGCTTCATTCTTGTCCTAACATGCAGATCTTTTGAAGATAACAAAACTTTTTCACCTCTTCCCCAGAGGAGAGAAAGAGGCCTGGAGCAATGGATTTGTAAGGTTTATTTTTTTTAAAGCAAATAATCCTCCCCTCAAGCTCCCCAGATTAGTTTTACAGGCATAATTTCCTTTCCTCAGTTAATAGGAAATTTAACACACAAAATCTTTGTAGCCTAGGAGACTCTTCAGGCAGAACATCAAACAACAGAGCCCTGCAGTTACTTTTCACTTCTTACCTTCTCCACATGAAGGGCTGAGTGCGGACTGAGCCAGCGGATGTCCTTCACAAATTGCCAGTAATCAGTCTGGCGGCAACACACCTGCTGTGGGAACACAGAAGGTGAAGAAATCACTACCACTTTAGACCAAATCCAGTTCTAGTGTTGACATTCAAAGAGAGGGCGAGGGGGAGAGCATAAGCTTCCCTTGCCTCAACAAAGGTTCTTAGCAGCAATCAAAAGCATATATACTCACGTTCACCCTTTTTATTTGTTAAAAACTGTTTTTGTTCTTTTGAACTGGTAATGCATGCATATGATATAGAAAGTTACACAACGAAAATAATCTGACTTCTCCCTTGTCTCTCCACCACCGAAGCCCTAGAAGGTAAATCTTAAAATTGGTGAAGAGTTATTCGTTAAAAGTCAGAGACAGATGTCTTCAGTTCTTACTGCAAAATCAGGTAAGGGAAGACCTGCTTTCCCCTCGCTGCCCAGGTCAGAGAGTCAAAGGAATGAGCAATTCTAGATAAAACAGTCTCACACTGGAGGAGGCCTGAACATGATAGCAAAAAGTTTATGCTAAGAAAATCTAACTCTTATTTTTTGGGAATCCTTTCTGAGATGACTAGGCAACAGGTTAAAACTTAAATCTAAATAATTTAGAGTTACAAAACTAGCACAAGCATTAAGAAACAGACCAACCAATGGAACAAAATAAACAGCCTAGAAAGCCTAGAAAGTCTTAAATCAGAACTTAATATATGACTGAAGAATCATCTCAAATGTCAGTGGCTTTCTCACCTAGACTGGGAAGGTAAAAGCTAGAATTAGAAGTATCAGATGTATAGGCTTTTTTGCTAACTAGAATCATGGAGACCTTTAATATTCTGGCAGCAGTGTGGCAGTGTTTCGGATCTTTGCTCTGTGGCTTAGTGGACACTGAGTGGCCAGGTTGGGCAGCAGTGGCATATCAACTCCAACACATCTGCTGGTTATGTCATATCTATGTGAATAGCACCTATACTTCATTTCCTTTTTTTAGGCAAAATTCTAGATTAATTCAGAAATAAAATTGGAGACAACTCTTTAGATCCCATGGACATTACAAAGGAATACTACAAACAACTCTATGCTCACTAACATGATAACCTAGATGAAATGGATCAATTCCTTGAAAGGCATGATCTGCCAAATCTCACCAAGAATAGATAATCTGAATAGGCCTATATCTACTAAAATAAATAAATAAATAAATAAATGGAATCAACAATCAATAACCTTCCAAAACCAAGAGCACTAGGCCTAGATGGGTTCACTGGTGAATTCTACTAACCATTTAATTATAACAATTCCTTATAATTATATAAGAATGTATATATAACTTATATTTATAAATTCTATAAGAAGACAGGAGCAGAAGAAAATACTTCCCCAAATCATTCTCTAAGGCCAGCATTATACTAATTCCAAAACCAGAAAAAAAATCACAAGAAAACTATGATCAATACCTCCCATGAACATAGATGCAAATGTCCTCAACAAAATATTAGCATACTGAATCCAACACTGTATAGAAAGAATTATACAATATGACCAAGTAGGATTTACACCAGGTATGCAAGGCTGGTTTAACATTTCAAAATCAAGACTGGAATCCATCACATCAACAGCCAAATTTATCACATTAATAGATATAGAAAAAACATCTGACAAAGTCCAACACTCATTCATAATAAAACTTTCAGTAAACTATGATAGAAGGGAACTTCCTCAAATTAATAGAGAGTATCTACAAAAACCTACAAGTATCATCATATTAATGGTGAGAAGCTCAAAGCCTTCTCACTAAGATCAGGAACAAAGGATGTCCCTTTTCCCCACTACTTTTTGATATCTTATTAAAGTCCTAGCTAATGCAATAAGAAAAAAAAAGGAAATAAAAGTATACAGATTAGGAAAGAAGAAATAAAATGGTTTTTGTTCAAGATAACATGATCATCTAAGTAGAAAATTCTAAAGAGTGAACAAAAAAAGTTCCTAGAACTAGTAGGTAATTATAGCAAGGTGATACTGCAAGGCTAATATCAAAAGTCAACCACTTTCCTATATATCAGCAATGAACAAGTGGAATTTGAAATTAAAAACACACTACCATTTACTCCCCAAAGTGAACTACTCCCCAAAGTGAACTACTCCCCAAAGTGAACTACTCAGAAATAAATTTAATTGAATATGTACAAGGTCCATATGAGGAAAACCCCAAAACACTGATGAAATATAGCAAAGAAGTAAATAAATACAGATATAATCCATGCTAATGGATAGTAAGACTCAATACTGTCAAATGTCAGTTCCTTCCAACTAAAGCAATGCAATCCAATAAAAATTCCAGCAAGTCATTTTGTGGATATCAACAGACTAATTCTAAAGTTTATATGAAGGGGGCATCTGGGTGGCTCAGTCCGTTAAACCTCCAACTCTGATTTCAGCTCTGGTTGTGATTTCACAAAACATGAGATCAAGCCCCATGTAGGGCCCTGCACCAACAATGCAGAGCCTGCTTGGTTTTCTCTCCTTCTCTCTCTGCCCCTTCCCTGCTTGCGTTCTTTTTCGCTCTCAAAATAAATACATAAACATTACAAAAATAATAATAATAAAGTTTATATGGAGAAGAAGACCTAGAATAGCTAAAACAATTTTGAAAGACAAGAGCGAAGTTTTTCTTCAAAAATGACTGACACTACTTGACTTCAAGGCTTACAATAAAGGCACAGTAGTGGAGTATTGGCCAACAACAACAAAAAAAGACAGATCAGTGAAACAGAACAGAGAGTTCAGAGACAGATGCTCATAAATAGAATAAACTAATCTTTGACAAGGGAGCAAAGGCAATACAATGGAGCAATGACAGTCTTTTCAACATGGTGCTCAAACACCAGACATTCACATTAAAAAAAAAAAAAAAAAAGAATCTAGACCCAGACCTTATACCTGTCACAATACTTAAGTCAAAATGAGTCATAAGTCTAAATGTAAAATGCAAAACTGTTAAGTCTCCTAGAAGGTAACACAGGAGAAAACCTAGAAGACCTTGGGTATGGTGATGACTTTTTGATACAAAAACCAAAAGCATGATCCATGAAACAAAAAACTGATATGCTGCACTTCATTAAAATTAAAAACTTCTGCTCTATGACCAATAATGTCAAGAGAATGAAAAGAGAGACCACAAACTGGAAGAAAATATTTACAAAGACATATCTGATAAAGAAATGTTATCCGGGGTGCCTGGGTGGCTTAGTTGGTTAAGTGTCCGACTTTGGCTCAGGTCATGATCTCAGTTAGTGAGTTTAAGCCCCATGATGTGCTCTGTGCTGACAGCTCAGTGCCTGAAGTCTGCTTTGGATTCTGTGTCTCCCTCTCTCTCTGCCCCTCCCCCATTTGTACTCTGTCTCTCTCAGTCTCTCTCAAAAATAAACATTAAAAAAATTAAAAAAAAAAAAAAAAAAAAAATGTCATCCAAAATAAATGAAGAACTCTTAAGACACAACTATAAGAAAACAATCAGGGGCACCTGGGTGGCTCAGTCAGTTAAGGGTCTGACTTCAGCCTATGTCATGATCTCAGTGTTCCTGAGTTTGAGTCCCACATTGGGCTCTGTGCTGACAGCTCAGAGCCTGGCGCCTGTTTCAGATTCTCATTCTCTCTCTCTCTCTCTCTCTCTATCTCTCTCTCTCTCCTCCCTTCCCCGTCCTTCCCCGACTTGCACTCTGTGTCTCTCAAAAATAAACATTAAAAAAATTAAAAAAAAAAAAAGAAAACAAACAATCTGATTTAAAAATGGGCCAAAGACCTTAAGAGACACCTCACCAAAGAAGATATACAGAGGACAAATAAGCACATGAAAAGACATGCCACATTATATGTCATTAGGAAGAGTGGTAAATTAAAACATTACACCACTATACACCTATATTAGAACAGCCCAAATCCAGAACAATGCAAACATTAAATGCATTAAATGGTGAGGATATGGAGCAAAAGGAACTCTCATTTACTGCTGGTGACAATGCAAAAACGGTACAACTACTTTGGAAGACAGTTTGGTAGTTTCTTACAAAACTAAACGTATTCTTACCATATGATCCAGCAATCACACTACTTGGTATTTACCCAGAGGAGCTGAAAATTTATGCCCACACAAAAACTTGATGTCAAGTTATACAGAGGCAAGACAACTTTCAAAATTAAAAGGAAAAAAGCCCTAAAAATGCAGAAAGTTTTATACTCATATTACAGAATCTTTAAATTGCTAGTCCAGTAGAAGAAATTAAAACTGGAAGCCCTGTTTCATGTATTATGAGTACAATTTATTCAGAAAGATGATACAAAACTCCATCAATGGATCCACACTCCCAGAAAAAGTTTTGGCCCTATATCCAAAGACTGTTGAATAAATATAAATTTAGATGTTTTAAAATAAAGTGTTTGAGTGGCTCTTTAATTGCCCTCATTTAATTAATCAGCTTATGATCCAGATGACATTGTATAAGAAGGCTTTTCCTGTCCTTATTCAAAAATTGATGTAGTGGTTAAGGGGTAAACAAAATGACAAATGATGAGCCCTGGGTGTTCTATGTAAGCGATGAACCACAGGAATCTACCCCCAAAACCAAGAGCACGCTTTAGACACTGTATGTTAGCCAATTTGACAATAAATTATATATTAAATAAAAATAATAATAAACAAAATGACAAATATTTGAATATTGGGGGAAGTCATCAACGAAACACACATTATTCTTATCATAATGAAAAAGCACAATAATTAAAACAGCAGTGATGCACACAGAGAACAGACCATAATAAATAATCAGAAATAGATCTGTGTGCCAAGAGAATTAAATATATTAAAAGTAAATTACAAATGAAATGGTTTAAATGTTAAAAATTAATCCATTAATAGAAGAAACCATCAAGAAACATTTTTTATAATGGTACAGGGGGCTCCTTTCAGAGCCCAGAAGCCCTAAGAGAAATGATTAATCTGACTTACTAAAGATCAGATCTTTCTGTATAGTAAGAAGCCACCAAACGAAATGGCAAAAGACAAACTAGGAAAAAATATTTGTAACTCACATTATAGACAAAGGATTAATTCTATTAATAAAGAACTACAAATCCATAGGAAAGGAAACTAAGGAAAATGGGAGGGGAATAGGAAGAGTTCATAGAAAAATAATGGGTCTTATAAGCATTATTCATAATAAAAGGAATGTAACTTTTTACCTGTCATACTGGAGATAGTTTACAGTTTAATAATACCCTATATTGGCATGGATATGGAGAAATACATACTCTTCTACATCGTTGGTGACATAACTTCTTGGAGAACAATTTAGCAATGCCTATCAAAATTGAAATGCACATACCCTTTAGCCTAAAATTTCTGCTTCTAGGAATATCTTATGTAAAGGGCAAAATGACCTATACACAAGGTTATTTGCTATAGCACTGTTATTAACTGCAAATAATTGGAAGTAATCTAAAAGTCCATTACCAGGGGACTGGTTAAATAAATTATAGTACATACATTAATGGAATATTATAAAATGACAACTGTACAAAAGAAAAAGCACTTTATGTAATGACTTGGAATGAATTACAAGACCTATCAAGGAAAAAACCAAGATGCAGGATAGTAATTATAGCCTTCTTTTATTTGTGTGAAAAATCAGGAGGTGTAGCAAAGAAAATTATTCATATTTTTTTCATAAACATAAAAATTCTTTGGAAAGAAACTGGTAAACAGTAGTTAAAGGACTGAAAGGAAATAAGATGTTTCACTGAATACAGTTTTATGCTTTTTGTGTTTTTAAGCATGTATATATACTATTTTAAAAGTTAAATATTTTAAAGCCAGTTATGGAATGACATACATGGTATGATCTTAATATTATAAAAGACACATAAATGCATAGAAAAAATAAGATCTACCAAAATGTTAAAAGAGTGGTTGTTGTCAGTTGGTATTGAGGTTGATGTTCACTTTCTTCAAATTCTTTTTTGGTATTTTCCAAATTTTCAACAAATAAAAAACATATATTACTTATATATTCAGAAAAGAAAAATACACAGAAGTCTTTTCTGTAATTATTGTTATTTTTAAAATACGGCCGCCTAGGGGCACCTGGGTGCCTCGGTCGGTTGCTCAGGTCATGATCTTATGTTGGTGAGTTTGAGCCCCATGTCGAGCTCTGTGCTGACAGCTCAAGAGATTCTGCTTGAGATTCTGTGTCTCCCTTTCTCTCTGCCCTTTACCCACTCATACTCTGTCTCTCTTTCCTTCAAAAATAAACAATCATTAAAAAGAATTTTTTTAATTGGGTCGCCTATATTGCTGAGAAAAGGTTTCTTCTTGGTGGTGGAAAAGAGGGGGATATTTTTACTTCTCCCATTCAGCTGAGGAATCTTATAGACTGAGTGTCTCCACATTTCTTTTTTTCCCCCTTCCGTCCACATTTCTAAGCAGTAGAAAAGAAATGATCAAATATGCCTTGCCTTATAGAAAAACTAAAAGGTAGCCCAGATGCAGGCTGTCAGGGAAAATGAGATTCCTCTAAGAATATGGTCATGATGTCATAGCTTTCCAAAGGCCCTGAGTGATTTAAAAAAATAAAGTTCACATTCCATAACACATCCTTTGAAAGCACAGAATAGATATGACCAGCATGAATCACTGAATCCCTTCCCCCTCTCCAAGGGCACAACACCCAAAATAGCTTCCCGATGACACAGCAGCCAGAAGCCTTTGAAAGTCTTAATCTTCAGGGAGGAAATGAAAGGGAAAAATAAGTCCTTGACACAGACATTAATTGTTAGGTCTTCACAAGGCAGAACAGAGCAGCAGTGAAATCGGTATTGATCTTTTGGTTTTGATTCTTTCCATTAGAGTGTATAGTTGAAAAATGTGTGTATGATAGATTTGCCTGGTTTGCTTTCCCTAATTAACATTACTGCTATTTTGCAGATGACCATATACTTTAATATTTTTCATTCTGATGACCATATGCTTTCATAGATATCACTTATTAATAACTGTAACAAAATATGTTAATGTTGGTTTGCATTTACCAAGCATCTTTCATTTGGAATTCCACTGACTTTACTATTTCATTATGACATTTTCTTTTTCTGGCACAGATGGTAAAACTGTCTTGTAATATGGTAAGGTGATTACTCTAGATGACAATATATAATTAGTAACGGGGCCAAAGAGAAAACCTTTTTGCTAGCAAGATGCAAGTACATAACCACTAAATGGCAGTGCCACTGATATATTTATTTTGGTCATCAACCTGGGAAACTTGTACTGAGTTTTTGTAAAACATGTGGCATGATTCCCAAGTTTCTGGCTTGGGAGACTGAGTGGCTGGCAATGCCACAAATTAGTGTTAAAAACAGGAGGAAAGGCAATCTTATGAGGAAAATAAATTTGTTTTGGGTCATGTTGTGCTTGGCCTATAGGACAAACAGCCAGATGATAATGTATACAGACAGTATGTCTTATGGATCTGGAGTTTAGCAGAGGTGTCTGAGCTAGGGGTCTTTAGTACAAAGGTGATAGTTAAAACAATGCAAGTGGATGAAGCTATTTCAGGAAAATGTACAGAATAAGAAGAGATAAAGAAATGGGACAGAATCCTATTAAAAACTAAAATACAAAAGAAGAGATTCCAGGGAAAGAAACTAAGAAGGAATGGTCACAGGGATAAGAGAAGAACTCTACAACACTAGAAGAGTCATGGTAAGATGACAACAATGATGAACATAAGACAGTGTTCAAAGGAGAAGAAATGTTCATGGATCTGGTAACATGGACATCATTTTACTTAAACTTCAGTAGCAAGATCACCAGTAGTAAGGGCAAAAACTAGATTGCAGTGGGTTAATTTATCTTCATAACTATTTTTTATAGAACTACATGTAACTTGTAACTTAAAAAATGGAAAGACATTTCCTATATGCCAAAAACTGCACTAGACAAATTTGTATGCTATTTCATCTTTCCATCAAACATTATGATATAAAAAACATTATCTTCATTTTTACAGATGAGAAAAGCAAGCCTCAAAAAAGTTAATAATACCTAATAGTTAAGATCAACTATCAACTTCTTGTGTTTTTTTAAAGCTTTTCATGTATACTATCTCATTTAATTCTCACAATAATTCTGTGAGGTAGGTATCAGTGTTACCTCCTCTTTTTACAAATGAGGAAACAGAGGCACAAAGAGATAGCTTACCCAATACCACAAAGTTCTGAAGCTGAGATTAACAGTCTGACTCAGAAGTCTATAATTGTAACTACTATGTCATTTTTCCCCCCAAGGACCTAAGAAACAAGTCTAGGTTTCAATCCAGGTTCTATCTGATTCTAGAGACTTTTGTCAGGCTACCATACAATGCTACCTCCAAGTGTCTAGAACAGTGCTTAAATAACAATAACCAATAAGAAACACTTTGAGAGAGCCTCACTTTCAGAACTTCCTCTGCATAAAGAAAATCTAACCTAAGCCAATTTCACCACTGAATTCTCAAAATATCAAACAGGAACGTTAGTTTGAAGATACTGTTCAGCGGTAATACACATATATTTTTAGAAGGAAGGGTAGCATATTAAATCCTACCAACTATGAATACCTTAATACCAACTAGTTGGTTAGCTTTTTTTCAATGTGACTGCTAGTTGAGAATAAATTCTGATGAAAAAAGAGAAAAACAAGCTTAGCTCAAGGGAAAGAGTGCCAGGCAAGGAAAAATACTAGGCCTGATATGGGATGAGCATGAGTGTTTGGGAACACAAGATTATGCACATATCTGTGAGGTCTGATTTTTTAAGTCGGAGGGTACCAGAGCCAATGACTCACCCAACAGTTTTATTCAGATCCAAACCTTACTTAAAAAACTGCAAATGGAGTAACTACCAAAGATAAGGCAAAAACCATTATGTATTCTCACATTCTACTCACTATCAATACTCAAAGTTTATTAGTGTTTGAGGAAATTACAGAGAAGAAACTCAACATCAATGAAGTTTATATATAAAAAATAAGCTATAACTAAAATTACCATTCATAAGAATCAACAAGTTATCTATAAATGATGCTCAGAGGATATTCTAAAAATGACAATATTCTGTAAATACTTCTCAGAGGTGCACTAGGGTCCTCCTAAGGGAAAAATCCTAGTGATTCATCATCATTGTCCTTATCCTCTTCCTTCTCATCATATCACAGTCCCACTCTCAAGGGTTCACAGACCAGTAGCCTTCATCATCTCCCTATCAACAACTTAATGCAACTGTTTCTTTTCAGCAAAACCTGGTAAGAAAGAAGAGATTAACATACCTGGTCATGGATGAGCCCATGATAGAGAATGCTCTGCATATCCCTACAAAGCCGCTCCAGGCCACCATACTTGGACCAGACGTTGGGGCTGTTGGCTGACACCAAACCCTCCACAGTAGTCTTCAAATTACCCAGCAACTGCCAGTGCTCCCTCCTGCAAGGGCATCATTTATACCAAAGGTTAGTTAACTTTGTTGTACCTAATCCTAAACACGTCAAAGAAAGGCTGAGCCAAGAAGTCTCCTACCCCAAACCCTATTATTTTTTCCCCTATTAATTTTTTACTTGGGCCTAAGACCCAATTCTGAGAGGACTTAAGTTGTAAAGAACACTAAGATTAAAAAACAAAAACATCCTCAACAAGATATTAGGCAACCAGATCCAACAATACATTAAAAAAATTATTCACCATAACCAAGTGGGATTTATACCTGGGATGCAGGGCTGGTTCAATATCTGCAAAACAATCATTGGGATTCATCACATCAATAAAAGGACAAGAACCACATTATCCTCTCAAAAGATGCAGAGAAAGCATTTGACGCAATACAGCATCCTTTCTTGATAAAAGCCCTCAAGAAAGTAGGGATAGAAAGATCATACCTCAAGATTACAAAAGCCATATATGAAAGACCCAACACTAATATATATCATCCTCAATGGGGAAAAACTGAGAGCCTTCCTTGTCAGGAACAAGACAAGGATGTCCACTCTTGCCATGCTTATTCAATATAGTATTGGAAGTCTTAGCCTCAGCAATCAGAATAAAAGGTATCCAAATTGGCCAGGAAGAGGTCAAACTTTCACTCTTCGCAGATGACATGATACTCTGTATGGAAAACCCCAAAGATTCTACCAAAAAATGGCTAGGAATTCAGCAAAATTGCAGGATATAAAATCAATGCACAGAAATTGGTTGCATTCCTATACACTAATAATGAAGCAACAAAGAGAAATCAAGGAATCGATTCCATTTACAATTGCACCAAAAACCATAAAATACCTAGGAATAAATCTAACCAAAGGTGAAAACTCTATACACTGAAAACTACAGAAAGCTTATGAAAGAAATTGAAGAAGACATTAAAAACTGGAAAAATATTCCATGCTCCTGGATAGGAAGAAAAAATATTGTTAAAATGTAAATACTACCCAAAGCAATCTACATATTCAATGAAATACCAATCAAAATAACAAAAGCAATCTTCACAGAACTAGAACAAACAATCCTAAAATTTGTATGGAACCAGAAAAGACCTTGAATAGCCAAAGCAATCTTGAAAAAGAAAACTGAAGCTGGAGACATCACAATCCTGGACTTCAAGCTATATTACAAAGCTGTAATCATCAAGACAGTATGGTACTGGCACAAAAACAGGCACTCAGCTCAATACAACAGAATAGAAAACCCAGAAATGGACCTACAAATGTATGGTCAACTAATCTTTGACAAAGCAGGAAAGAATATCCAATGGAATAAAGAAGTCTCTTCAGCAAGTGGTGCTGGGAAAACTGGACAGTGACATGCAGAAAAATGAACCTGGACCACTTCCTTAAACCATACACAAAAATAAACTCAAAATGTATGAAAGACCTAAATGCAAGACAGGAAGTCATCAAAATCCTCAAGGAGAAAGCAAGTAAAAACTTCCTTGACCTTGGACACAGCACCTTCTTACTCAACATGTCTCTGGAGACAAGGGAAACAAAAGCAAAAATGAACTACTGGGACCTCATCAAAATAAAAAGCTTCTGTACAGCAAAGGAAACAATCAGCAAACTAAATGGCAGCCGACAGAATGGGAGAAAGTATTTGCAAATGACATCAGATAATGGGTTAGTATCCAAAATCTATAAAGAACTTATCAAACTCAACACCCAAAAAACAAATAATCCAGTGAAGAAATGGGCAAAAGACATGAATAGACACTTCTCCAAACAGACATCCAGATGGCCAACTGATGCATGAAAAAATGTTCAACATCACTCTTCATCAAGGAAATACAAATCAAAACCACAATGAGATACCACTTCACATCTGTCAGAATGGTTAACATTAACAACTCAGGCGACAGATGTTGGCGAGGATGCAGAGAAAGAGGATCTCTTTTCTTTTGCCCTGCTGGTGGGAATGCAAACTGGTGCAGCCACTCTGGAAAACAGTGTGGAGGTTCCTCAAAAAATTAAAAGTAGAACTACCCTATGATCCAGCAATTGCACTACTAGGTATTTATCCAAGAGATACAGATATGCTGTTTCGAAGGTGCACATGCATCCCAGTGTTTACAGCAGCACTATCTACAATAGCCAAAGTATGGAAAGAGCCCAAATGTCCATCGATGGATGAATGGATAAAGAAGATGCAGTATATATACACAATGGAGTATTACTCAGCAATCAAAAATAATGAAATCTTGCCATTTGCAACTACATGGATGGAACTAGAGGGTATTATGCTAAGCGAAACTTGTCAGTCAGAGAAAGACAAATATCATATAACTTCACTCATATGAGGACTTTAAGATACAAAACAGATACACATATGGGAAGGGAAGCAAAAATAATATAAAAAACAGGGAGGGGGACAAAACATAAGAGACTCTTAAATATAGAGAACAAAAAGAGGGTTACAGAAGGGGTTGAGGGAGGGAGGAATGGGCTAAATGTGTAAGGGGCATTAAGGAATCCACTCCCGAAATCATTGTTGCTCTATATGCTAACTAACTTGGATGTAAATTTTAAAAAACAAATTAAATGTAAAAAAAACCCTCACTCTTAACATGGCATGTTATGCTTTGTAAGGTGATCTTCATCTATTATTTCATTCAATTCTCACATAAGAAGCCTATAAACCTGTGTTTCTAAGACTGCAACTAATCAAGATCCATTTCTGGAAATGATAGGACATAAGCAATAAAGAGATGAGGGCATTTGATCAAATCCAGAAATCTTTTTCAGAATAAAAAAGTCAAAAATGACTTTTTATTCATTATCTTTCCATGCACTAAGTACACATACCTGCATACAAATATGATTAAGAACAGAAATTGTCCATGATCTCTGCCCCCCACCCCCATAGTTTTTTAAGCTAAAGTCAAGACTAAAAGGTTCTGTTTGCACTGAGCCACTTTGGGACATGCCTCCAAATCAGTCAACTTTTGGCTTATTCTTCTGGACCATGTAAAGTACTGCAGAAGAAAAGTCTGAAAATTGCTGCCCTAAATGATCTTCAGATTCCTCTTAAATCCCCAGCATTTTCTCAACAGTTTCCATCCCAATAAAAACTCAAAACCAACTTCAATTGAATGAGAAAAGGTGGATGCACGGAATCAAACTGCATAAAGAAAACATGAGATGAAGTGCCAAACTCCTCCTCTTAGGCCTTCAATTGTCATGCTGCACACTTTACCTTGCCCTGTTTTAATTTCTTATTAAAATATTACCTTTATACTTGTCAAGGACAGTCGTGGGAATAATAATTTTTTTCAGGAACTTTCACCATAACTATTTTACATCATTTAAATACCTATAAGGGCAAAAGGGTCCTGAATTGGAATCCTTTCTAATTCCATCAGTACTCAAAACTAACTTTTGTACATTTTCTGAGTCATTTTTAAAAGTTGGTCAGTAAAGACAACTAAAATATAATGAATGAAGCCAGATCTAGTATAAGAGTGTCATCTAAAAAGAGAAAGTCAGATGAATCTCAGTTTGGTCTTCTGCTCTCAAGGCCTTAAGACCAAGAATTTATTCAAACTGGGAGACATCAGGCTTTCTTAACCTTACACCATTTAAACATTCAAGTCACCAAACTCATTTATTCTATTTCTTTTTCCCCAGTTTTATTGAGATATAATCGACATATAACATTATACTAGCTTGAAGTATGTAACATAATGATTTGATATATGTATATACTGCAAAATGATTAACATATTAAGCTTAGTTAACATTCATAGCTCACAGTTACAAATTTTATCTTGTGATGAGAACATTTAGATCTACTCTCTTAGCAGCTTTCAAATATATTATACAGTCTTGTTAACTGTAGTCACTCATGCTGTACATTACATCACAGAATTCATTTATCTGATTATTGGAAGTGTACCCATTTCCCTCATCCCCCATCTCTATTAACCACCCATTAGTCTGCTCTCTATTTCCAGGAGTTTGACTTTTTTAGACTCCACATATAAGTGAGATTATACAATATTTGTCTTTCTTTGTCTGACTTATTTCACTTATCATAATGCTCTCAAGGTCCATCCATGTTGTCACAAATGGCAGGATTTCCCTTTTAGAGCTGAATAATATTCCTCTGTGTGTGTGTGTAACATTTTCTTTATCCATTCATCTATCAATGGATACTAAGGTTGTTTCCATGCCATGGCTCTTACAAATAATGCTGGAGTGAACACAGAGGTACAGATACATCTTCAGCATCCTGTTTTTGTTTCCTTTGGATATATACCCAGAAGTAAAACTGCCAGATCACACAGTACTTCTATTTTTAATTTCTGAGGAATCTCCATACTACTTTCTACAGTGGCTACACCAATATATTCCCATCAACAGTGTACAAGGATTCCCTTTTCTCTACCTTCCCGCTAACACTTGTTTTCTCTCATCTTTTTGATGACAGCCCTTCTAATAGGCATGAGGTCCTATCTCACTGCAGTTTTTTTAATTTGTATTTCCCTGACGATTAGTGATCCTGAGCACCTCTTCACGTACCTGTTGGCCATTGTCCTGTTCTATTTCCATACCAGTCCCAAGAGACATGTCAAGATAACTAAGATGTACAGAGGACTTAGATGGTCATTAAAATGCTATTTATTGTTATATTGCGAGAAACTGCCATCACAGAGGTCAACTGACTGCCAACTTTTGCTTCAGTGATTCTCCATCTCCTATGCTTCCGTAGGGTTAATTTGGCCTGTTCAGACTGACATGGTTTTCACATTCCAACAGGTTACAATCAAGTCTTGCAGGCCTGAGAGCAGTTTGCGTCCTCAAGTGACTTTACATATCTATGTTCTGATTTATTCTCTATCTTACAAGCATAACTGTCAAAGAAAATCATTATAAATTCTGAAAGCAGACACCAAGTACCCTATCATCCTAAGGCTTTGATTCCAAATTATATAAAGAGCACTGAAATCCTAGAAACCTGAGCATTCAGATCTACTACCAACTTCTACTGGACAAAGCTAAAGAACTTTCCTTCCCCACAATGTAACATCCCTAAGACACCAAAGCTACAGAAGAATGTGGCTCTTATTCTAAGATACACCAAATCATTTATATTTGGTATAAGCTCATGCAAAAGAAAAGTAAACTTTAAAAAAATTTTAATTACATAGCTAGACTATTTAGTGTCTTTACCCTTTTAGAATACTTTATCCTAATGATGCAGTTATCACTTTCAGAGAATTGAAATGCTAAATCCAACTGGAGCCCATACACAGTAGCTGCATTTATCTATTCATACCTGAATCTTATATGCAAGTGAACAGATCACCATAAGAAATCAAATATGCCTCTGTATTCTTTAACCACACTTTCAGTAAGTAAGGTCAATCTTTCTTGGATGAAACCTGTTTAGTAATAATTATTTGAATGGTATCACCTTGAATTGACATGTAACCTTTATCTGGGCAAAAGCAAGGCCTTTGAAGTATATTAGGTTCAAAGTAGCCCTTTGCAGAGCCACTTCTCCAAGTACAGAGAGTGCTCTCCCTTAATCATCATAAATTAAAAGCAAGTATTTCTAAGCATCTCACCCTGTGCCAAGGAAGAACGAGGTCTAAGTGGCAAAGGACAGCATAATCTATTGCTACCTGAATCATTTTCATCAACAGTTATGCCAACCTCAGAATAGAGTTCTATCTATTTTCTTTCGGGATGATTTTGACTTGATTCCTCCTTGAAAGAGGAATAGAAATTGCTTAAGCAACTCAAATAAGGATATTAAAGGAAAATGTTTTCCTAAATGCCAGCTAGGTATTAAGTTTGCCAAGTCACAATTAGAAGCGATAATCAAGGGGCCAGCATCACCTTGATACCAAAACAAGACAAAGACACTACCAAAAAAAAAGGGAACTACAGGCCAATATCTCTGATGAACAAAGATGCAAAAACCCTCAACAAAATATTAGCAAACCAAACCCAATAATATATTTTAAAAATCATTCAGCACAATCAAGTGGGATTATTGCTGGGATACAAGGTGGTTCAATATTCACAAATCAACCAATGTGATACATCACATCAACAAGAGACTTGATAAACAATGACACAATCATTTGAATACATGCAAAAAAAAGTATTTGACAAAGTACAACATCTATTCATGATAAAAACCCTCAACAAAGTAGGTTTAGAGGGGACATACCTTAACATAATAAATGCAATATGTGAAAAACCCACAACAAACATCATACCCAGTAGAGAAAAACTGGGAGCTTTTCCCCTAAGATCAGGAACAAGACAAGGATGTCTACTCTCACCATTTTTATTCAACATAGTTCTGAAAGTCCTAGCCACAGAAATCAGACAAGAAAAGGAAATAAAAGGCATCCACATTGGTTTAAAAAAAAAAAAAGGAGTAAAACTTTCCCTACTTGCAGATGACATGATACCGTATATAGAAAGCCTTAAAGATTCCACCAAAAAACTACTAAAGTGATCTGTGACTTCAGTTAAGATTGCAGGATACAAAATTAATATAAACTTGTTGCTTTCTATACACTAATAATGAAGTAGCAGAAAGAGAAATTAAGAAAATAATCCTATTTACAAATGTACCAAAAATAATAGAATACCTATTGCCACAGCAATCCTGAAAAAGAAGAACAGAACTGGAAGTATCACAATCCCAGATTTCAAATACTACAAAGCTGTAGTAATCAAAACAGTATGGTACTGGCACATAAAAAAACAAATAGATCAAGAGAACAGAATGGAGAGCCCAGAAATAAACCCACAATCGTATGATCAATTAATCTTTGACAAAGGAGGCAAGAATATACAATGGGAAAAAGATAGTCTCTTCAAAAAAATGGTACTGGGAAAACTGGACAGCTACATGCAAAAGAATGAAACCAAACCACTTCACATATACACAAAATAAACTCAAAACAGATTAAGGACGTGGGGGATCTGGGTGGCTCAGTCAGTTACGCGTCCAACTCTCAGTTTCAGATCTGGTCATGATCTCATGGTTTGTAAGTTTGAGCCACTGATTGGGTTCTGTGCTACTGGTGTGGAGCCTGCTTGGGATTCTCTCTCTACTTCTTTCTCTGCCCCTCCCCTGCTCGTGCTCATGCTCTCTTGCGTGCTCTCTCTCTCAAAACAAATAAATAAAACTTTTTAGAAAATGGATTAAGGACCTAAATGTGAGACCTGAAACCATAAAAAGCCTAGAACAGAGCACAGGCAGTAATTTCTCTGACATCAGCCATAGCAATATTTTTCTAGATAGGTCTTCTGAGGCAAGGGAAACAAAATCAAAAGTAAACTATTGGTACTACATCAAAATAAAAAGCTTCTTGGCTTTAAAAAAAAAAGGGGGGGTGCCTGGGTGTCTCAGTTGGTTAAGTATCAACTCTTGATCTCAGGGTCATGAGTTCAAGTCCTGCATTGGGCTCTATGCTGGGCATGAAGCCTACTTATAAATAAATAAATAGCTTCTGCACAGCAAAGGAAATAATCAACAGAACTAAAAGGCAATCTACTGAATAGGAGATTCCCAAATGACACATCTTATAATTTATTAAATGACATATCCAAAATGTATTAAAAATTTACAAGACCGAGGGGCACCTGGGTGGCTCTGTTGGTTGAGCATCCAACTTTGGCTCAGGTCATGATCTTACAGTTCATGAGTATGGGCCCCATGGTGGGCTCGGTGCTGTCAGCCTGTCAGCGCAGGGCACATTTGGGAACCCCTATTTCCCTCTTTCTGCCCCTCCCCCATATACACTCCTTCTCAAAAAATAAATTAAAAAAAAAAACTTACAAGATTGAACACACACACACACACAATGATACAATTATTAAAAGATGGGCAGAAGACATGAACAGACATTTCTCCAAAGAAGCTATGCAGATGCCCAATAGACACATGAAAAGATGCTCAATATCACTCATCATCAAGGAAATGCAAATCAAAACCACAATGATATATCCCTTTATACCTGCCAGAATAGTTAAAGTCAAAAATACAAGAAACAACAAGTGTTGGTAACAATGTGAAGTAAAAGGAAGCCTCTTGCACTGTTGGTGGGAATGCAAACTAGTGCAGCCATTGTGGAAAGCAGTATGGAAATTCCTCAAAAAATTAAAAATAGAATTACCACATGATCCTGTAATTCTACTACTGAATATTTACCCAAAGAATACAAAAATAATAATTTGAAAAAATATATGCAATCCTATGCTTATTGCAGCATTATTTACAATAGACAAATTATGGAGGTAGCCCAAGTGTCCATTGAGAGACGAATGGATAAAGAAGGTGCGTGTGCGTGTGTGTGTGTGTGTGTGTGTGTGTGTGTAATGGAATATTACTTGGCCACAAAAAAGAAAATCTTGCCATTTGCAACAACATGGATGGATCTAGAGAGTATAATGCTAAGTGAAATAAGTCAGCCAGAGAAAGACAAATACCATATGATTTTACTCATGTGGAATTTAAGAAACAAGACAACAACAAAAGAGACAAACTAAAAAACAGACTCTTAACTGAAAACAAATGGATAGTTATCAGAGGGGAGGTGAGTGGAAGGAATGGGTGAAATAAGTGAAAGTGATTAAGGGTGCAGTTATCATGATGAGCACTGAGTAACACAGAGAACTGTTGAATCACTATACTGTATGCCTGAAACTAATATAACACTGTATGTTAATTATCCCAGAATTTTAAAAAAGTGACACTCAAGGTTAAAACAGAAAGGTTACAGGCAAATGTTATTTTTTTAAAAAGTGCTATGTCCCAGGTGATGTATCCAAGTGTTGGATCACTCTATACTGTACACCTGAAACTAATATGACACTATATGTAAACTAACTGGAATTCAAATAAAAACTTATAAATAAATAAAAAGGGCTATCCATATAACACATAATCACTAAAAATAACTGAAATATATGACATATAGTAAATATGTAATAAGTATTATGCAATTGTAAAGTGAGATTTTAATCCAAGAAATATATATTGACATGTCTTGGATCCCCAGCATCCTTTTTAGTTGTACAAGGATACAGTTTCAACTTATTGGCATACCCTCTCCACAGTGTGCCTTTTATCTGCAAAGGATTGTGGTATCTACCTGAAATCAAGATTGAAAGTCAGGTTGTCCCAAGTCAGATAAGGATTTGATTCCTGAAATGTAAGAAAAGTATGTGATATCCAAATGATGGAATATCATGAAACCGTGAAAAGTTTTCATTAGGAAGAGTTTCCAAAGTTAATGATATATAGTATGTCAAACCATAGAAAGCAAAATATAAAATTATTATTTATGACCTCAACATAAAAATACTGAGAGAAATTAAGATATGTAATAGTGGTTACCTCTAGTTATATGAGGGGAATGTAGAGAAGGAAAGAACTGTTTGGCCTTCCTTGAGTCTAGCAATTAATGAAAGAGCAATAATCTGAACAAAGTTAGCAAACAAGAGGCTGGAAAATACCATCAAGGATTTTTTTAAATACCAAAGCATCAAGGGCATCTTATGTTGAAAGGCTGTGGTCCGGCAAACACCTGGGACTTTTAATACCAAAAAGCACTCCCTGAAAAGAAGTAATAGGTTCCTTTTTTACAGCAGAGGAAAACATAGTTAAGTAACCTTAAGTAGCAACAGACTACCACATTTAATTTGTTTAACTTTCTTCTCATCTGGTTTCATATTTTCTGGTTTTAATTATATAGTATCTGACATGTAGAGTATGAAGTTAAATATTTATGATGTTTTTAAGTAAATAATATGCTTATAGAAAAGACATGCCTGACTTCATTATAGTCTCTCAGCTCCAGGGCTCCTAGGAGAACCTAACCATGGGCCAGTCCCATCTCTTTAATGGCTGACAGCAGAATCTTCCTGTCTTGGAGGGAATATGTAGTCATTGTAGGCATGCTTGTAACTTCATATCTATTCAACAAATGCCTCACCAATCACACTACATTTGAATGACATCAAATTTATTGAATTTCAACAATGAACGGATTTAACAAAAGGAAAATCCCTTATGTCAGAAAACTAAACCACTGATGATGTACAAACTCCTCAGTATGGAATTCGAAATGTCTTCATCATGTAGCTCCAATCTAAATACCAACTTTCCTGCTCAGTACTCCTCAATTTGAATGTAGTCTCTCCCTACCACACTTTATTATAAACATGCCAACCTCACATCTACTTCCATGACTTTATTTATGCAGGACTTTTCCACTTAGAAAGCTTCTCTTCTTGTCTCATTCAGGGACTCAGGTCCAGCTCTAGCTCAAACTTCTCCTAAGAAGTTCTAAATAAGGAGACCTGGGTGGCTCAGTCAGTTTTAAGTGTTCGACTTTGGCTGAGTTTATGAGTTCGAGCCCCACATTGGGTTGTCTGCTGTTAGCATAGAGCTCATTCAGATCTTCTGTCTCCTCTCTCTCTTCCCCTTCCCAACTCTCACACACACTCTCTCTCAAAAATAAATAAACGTTTAAAAAAAAGTTCTAAATAGTTCGACTTGCTATAACTCCTTTGTTTGAAACCCTGTAATATACACTGTCAATATAACATTCTTCCTAATCATCCATAAAAAAATTGTTATTGTATGTGGTTTGTTTCCTCAAGGATAGAGACCATGTCTTTTCTATTTCTTTTGTACTTTATAAGAAGGACGGAGAGGGGCGCCTGGGTGGCTCAGTCGGTTAAGCGTCTGACTTCGGCTCAGGTCATGACCTCACGGTTTGTGGGCTCGAGCCCCATGTTGGGCTCTGTGCTGACAGCTATCTCAGAGCCTGGAGCCTGTTTCAGATTCTGTGTCTCCATCTCTCTCTGATCCTCCCCTGCTCACACTGTCTCTCTCCCTCTCTCAGAAATAAAAATTTAAAAAAAATTTTTTTAAACATTTTTTAAAAAGGACGGAGAAAATGTCATGCAGCAGAAAGAGAACAAGCTTCATAGTCAGGCCAACCTGAATTTGAATCCAAGCTCTCCACAAACTAGCTGTTGCATCCTTGGGTAAGCCATTTAAATTCTTTAAGCTTCAGTTCCTTCAGTGTAACTGATCATCTATAGAAAGCACCATCATAGAGCAGATAATAATACTCCTTCTCTTTTCTCTGTCCTTTTCCCTCTTTCACCTTCCACAGTATAAACACACAACTATATTAGAAGGGGTACCAGAATAAAGTTTTCTTACCCATTCTGCCTCAGAGAAAATTCTGCCAAAAACTATCTAGATTGGACAGTCTGTAACACAAATTAAGACATGTCATTGTGCTCTGCATCTAAACAATGTCTCAACTGATTTTAAACCAGGGTTAAATCTCCTCTTAGTAAATACATATTCCAAGGTCTGATTATGCTCATGGTGCTCTCGCTGAAGCAGAAAGCTAGAAAAGACTTCCTCAGATTTGGAGGTATCTTGTATATAACAGGGACTCAAATCTGCTTAGTTGACAGAATGGTAGAAACATATCAGGTTTTATTGCAAAGCAATGAGGCTAATTTCATGAGCCATATAAGAAAGTCAGTCTCATTACCATACTGTCATGTCTGGGTAGCAGAATGCTTTACAAGCAAGGTAAAGGAGGCACACACCACCACTTTGATAGCAAAGCACAGGAGGAAAGAAAGACTGCTTCAATTACTTCAGTTTTAGGAACACCATTTTAAAGCAAAAGCTAACTATCATTACAACTAAAACTAGATTATCTTTTTTAAAAATTTTTAATGTTTATTTGTTTTTGAGAGAGAGAGAGAGAGAGAGAGAGAGCAAGGGGGGAGGGGCAGAGAAAGGAGAGAGATGATCTTTTTTTAAAAAGTTTATTTTTGAGAGAGAGAAAGCACATGCATGTGCATGCATCCATATGGGGGAGGGGCAGAGAGAGAGAATCCCAAGCAGGCTCCTCACTTGCAGTACAGAGCCGGAGGCAGGGCTCAAACTCACTAACGGCTCAAACTCACTAACCATGAGATCATGACCTGAACTGAAATCAAGAGTCAGGTGCTTAAATGACTGAGCCACCCAGGCACCCCTAAAACTAGACTATCTTAAAAATTGCTGAGGCAAAGAAAGAGCAAGAAAATATTATAAAAGTCATTTTTAGGGGCACCTGGGTGGCTCAGTTAAATGTCTGACTTTGGCTTAGGTCATGATTTCCTGGTTTGTGGGTTCGAGCTCACGTGAGGCTCTATGATGCCAGCTCAGAGCCTGAAACCTGATTCAGATTCTGTCTCCTCTCTCTGCCCTTCTCCTGCCAGTACTGTCTGTCTGTCTGTCTCTCTCAAAAATAAACAAAAAAAAAGTTTAAAAATCATTTTTTAAAAGATGACAGAATTAAGATGAAACAGATATAAAAATTAAAGTCAATGAACTAAACTCAACTATTTAATTTTTTTTAATGTTTTAATTTATTTTTGAAGGAGAGAGAGAGCATGAGGGCAGGAGGGGCAGCAAGAGAGGGAGACACAGAATCTGAAACAGGCTCCAGGCTCTGAGCTGTCAGTATAGAGCCTGACACAGGACTCTAACTCATGAACTGTGAGATCATGACCTGAGCCGAAGTCGGACACTTAACTGACTGAGCCACCCAGGTGCCCCTGAACTCAACTATTTAAAACAAAACAGCCAATCAAGCAAAAAAGTTAGTTGAAATTATGATATTCTGTCAAGGTTACACTGAAGACAAGAATCATTAAAAAAGACAAAGAGGGCATAATGAAGATACAGCTCTCATTAATTTTTATGTATGTAATAACATGACCTCAAAATATATAAAACACTCACACACACAGGAGAAGACTGTTTTTCTACAAAAACAGTAGAAGACAGAAGAAAGAAAATTGAGGGGCTGGCTCAGTTGGTGGGAGCATGCGATCCTTGACCTCATGTTTATGGGTTCAAACTCCCACACTGAATATAGAGATTACTTAAAAATAAGATCTTAAAAAAAATGGAAACAGAAAAAACAATGGTAATAGGAGATTAATGTTCAGATCATGAAAACCATAAAGTAAAAAGTGATTAGAAGAGCTGAATAATATATAAGGTTGTTCTTTACATCTAGAAAGCTACATCCTGAACATTTTTTTTTTTTAAGAATAGAACATTCACAAAAACTAGGTTTGTACTATGTAAGGTGCACACACACACAGTCCATCAATCCTCCAAAGCAGAAGAAGTACAGGTGTATTCTCTGGCCCTAAAGCTATGAGACAGTGAACAAATAACAAAAGTAGAATAGTAAAAAGATAAACAAACACCTCATAAAGTTTAAAATCTCACAGGACTCTTGAGGAGGCAAAATAAAGTCATGGTATTGAAAGGGGTGGAGAGGGAAATGAAATTATGGCTTTCAATGCTTTCTTCACAAAAGCACCCAAATGAGAAAGCTCAGAGGGAGACTGTCTTAGAATCTTTTAGATATTATGGGGTTCTGCTCTTTTCTAGTAAAAAAATCAATGATCTCTTCAGTCCTACAATCTAGCACACTGTGAATTTCACTGGCAGAGGCCATGGCCCCACAAATTTTGAGGGTAGTTTGCCAAGTCCCTATTTAGTCACTAATGATTTATAAGTTCCTTTAATAATCTTCTCTCCTCTCAATCAAGTGTGGGTTAAACTTCAAACAAGCCTGATTCAGAGGAACTAAAAAAACATGGGGACACCTGGGTGGCTCAGTCGGTTGAACATCTGATTTCGGCTCAGGTCATGATCTCACAGTTCATGGGTTCGAGCCCCGCATCAGGCTCTGTGCTGACAGCTCAGAGCCTGGAGCCTGCTTCCGATTCTGGGTCTCTCTTTCTCTGCCCCTCCCCTGTTCATGATCTGTCTCTCTCTGTTTCTCAAAGATAAATAAATGTTAAAATAAAAAAAAAAATGTAAGCATACTCTAGTTGTTTCCCGAAAAACTCAGATTTAAGTCTTTAACAGCATTGTTCCACTGAACTTTCTATGATGCTGGAAATGTGCTTTATCTGTGCCGTCCAGTATGGCAGCCAGTACACACTGTTCCCATTAAGCACTTGAAATCTGGAGAACATGACTAAAGAACTGAAATTTTAAATTTTATTTAATTTTAATTAATTTCAACTTAAATTGCCACACATGTGGCTAGTGGCTATCATGTTGGACAGAGCTGATCTATAACCACCCAGGTTGGCTAGTAAGATTTATGGAGGCAAAATAACAAAACAAAACACACACAAAACAATTCCATTTAAGGAAAGTGATAAAGCAGCTATAAAAAGCAGAACAGCTGTGGGAAGGATACCTGAGAAAAGCTGCAGCTTAGGGTCCCTGCTGGCAGCTGAGAGACCACCCTCACCCAGGTTCTGGCAATAGCATTTCCCCCCCAGGGCTTCAAGAGTACGTTGGGGGGGAGGGTGAAGGCAGTGAGTAGTGGGGGTAGGCAGGCTAATAACTGGGCCAGAAACATGGATTGCTCAAAAATTATGTGATCCTCCTGCTTTACCACTTAAAAAAGGAAAAGAAAGGGAAGAAAATAAGAAATGAGGATAAATTTAAGAAAGTGAAAATAGGGAGAAAGGGAGAAAAGAGGCCCTTCCAATGCACTTGCCCACCTATAAGAGGTATGACCAAATTGTTAACGTTTCCATTCCTCAGGTAAATATTCATTACACGGTGATTATATGTCAGGCACTGGGCTTATGGTGATAAAGAGGAGGAGTTACCATTCCTCCAGGTATTCATAATGAAATAGGGAAGATGGGCTTTTAACGTAACTATGCCATGAAGAGAGAAGTGCTACAGATATGGAAAAGGGCAGGTGAAGGATGCCTTCTAAAGGAGTATTATTTATGGGGCACCTGGGTGGCTCAGTCAGTTAAGCATCTGACTTCAGCTCAGGTCATGATCTCACAGCTCAGAGCCTGGAGTCTGCTTTGGATTCTGTGTCTCCCTCTCTCTCTGCCCCTCCCCCTCTTGTGCTCAGTCTGTCTCTCTCTCTCTCAAAAATAAACAAACATTTTCTAAATACTTTTTTTAATAAAAAAATAATAAAGGAGCATTATTTGAAAGATGACTAAGAGCCTTCCAGGCAAAGGAGGAAGTACTACAGGGAATGTGGAAAAGCAAGAATGAGAATGATGAGGAAGATATAAGAGCGAGTGAATGCTATTGTTTTGTAACTGGCAATTTCATAAGGATCAAGGCACAGATTAAATATCAGGGAAAGAGTTTTAATTATATTTTCTATCTTCAATAAGAAAGGACTGAACATTTCGGAGCAAAATATTATAGTAACTTTGCTTCTGAAAAATTAAGATGGTAGCAGTGTGGAGGCTGTCTGGAATTGGGGCTAGAGTCCAGGCTAGGAGATCATTTAGGAGGCTACTGAGATAATCCACAATGAGAGATAATGGGGTTTTAAGTGAATATATTGTTTATATGTGCCCAGAATTCATGTCCCCTTCTTTTGGTAACAGAACCCTGATTTTCCACAGAGGAATCACCCCTCTGCAACTTACTCTGGTCCATGAAATTCCAAGAAAGTATCCCCTTGCCACAGGATCCAGGGTTGAGCACATAATTTAGACCTGACTGACCAGCATATTCCATACCTTGATTATAAGAAGAGGAATAGAACTCAAGTCAGCCCCATAATAGTCAGCCTCTTAAGTTTTGCTTTTGTTGTACCTATTGGGATTGCCTTTTGTTTGTTTGTTTGTTTGGGATTGGTAAACTTGAAGTTGCCAAGCATTATCCTATAGAAAAGTCTGCCTAAGAATGAAGCCAAAACATAAAGAAGAAGAGTCAATGGACAGGGACAAATTCTTGTTTAAGCACCTACATTTAGCCATGCCTAAAGCAATACTACTCCCTGGGATTTTCAGTAATATAAGCAAATATATATTTGGAATATATATTTGCTAATATATAAACAATGAAACAATAAAGCTTCAAGAGAAAAATCAGGAACAGAATTCACAGGACCTGGTAACTGCTTGGATATGGGAAATGAAGAGGGAAGTATCAATTTCAGGGCAGCTGACTGAATGAAAAATGCTATTAACCGAGATAGAGAACAGAAGATGAAAAAAAGTTTCAGTCAATGGAATGAACTCAGTTTGGAGACACTAAAAAGTAGTTTAGTACTTGAATTTTGACTTTATTTGGATCACTTCATCAAGAAAACTCTACATATAGATGGTTCCCAAGCTCAGACTGTACAGCCCCAGGTAGTCTAGGGTGGCAGAACAACGCTAGCACAACCGTTCCTTTCACTGTTTAGGAGTTTCACCAGACACCTCCAAACAACAGGTATTTACTACATAACTAAAGAAAGCAAAGTATCATCTCTAAGCACTGTAGCATTTTGCTAGCGTGATAACTAGTTAGATGAAAAACAAGGGAACCTATGAAATTACTATACTCCAAGGATAAAGTGAAAAGCTAGGCTAACACCCCAATCTTCAGTGCACTGAACTCAGAGAAGCCACGGATGGAGGAAGAACAGGCTATACAACTGAAAACAGCAACCAGAAAAGCACTCACCCACCATATTTCAAGAAAACTGGGGAGGAGACAGAAGTAGACATTTTTTGCACTTAGTACATACCAGGCACTCTATAAGGAGCTTCATGTACATTATCTTATCAAACCCTCACAACTTACCAGTCAGGAAGGCATTATTTTTCCTGGATACATAAGCCAAATTAAGCAACAGAGGGGCACCTGGGTGGCTCAGTCAGTTAAGCGTCCAGCTCTTGATTTCTGCTGGGGTCATGATCTTATGGTTCGTGAGTTAGAACAGGCATGGGGCTCTGCACTGCCAGTGAGGAGGCTGCTTGGGATTCTCTCTCTCCCTTTCTCTCTGCCCCTCCCCTAGTCATGCAGTCTCTGTCTCTCTCAAAATGAATAATTAAATTTAAAAAAATTAAGCGGTAAAGCTAGGAATCAAATGCAGATCTACCTGGTTATAAAGCTTACACACATTTCACTACATCAAATGCTTTCAGAAAAAATATTGGTAAGTTTATCCTTTATGTATAAAAACGAGGACTTTTTTCTGAATTGGGTATTTTATTGACCATGGAAAATTAGGTTTGCAGTGACCCAGCCACAATGCCTCAATTCTCAGGCACAAGGCATGTATATGCCAGCTAACTATTTGGAACTAAGGAGGCCATTGGTGTCATGAAATCTCAATAAATAACACATTCTGAGTTAGCCAGCCACTAACAAAGAGTAGGCTATAGCAACAATACCAGTAACCTTATGGGGATAATCCCACTGCAGAAATTAAATTGTGACTACAGTTGCTTAAGAAGTAAGCATGGAAAAAATAATAGAGAGAAAAAGATACCTGCAAAGGAGCTCTCCTACTGGCCTAAGTGATAGGCAAAGAATGCTATAAAATTCATTATCTTATACATTTGTCTCAGTATAACAAGAGGCAGCACAGCATAAGTACTATAAATGCAGACTCTGGAGCCAGACTGCCGGGTTTTGAATCCTGGTTCCACCAGGATTCGCTATATGAAATTGGCAAGTTATTTATCCTCTCCATGTCTCAGCTTCCTCATCTATAAAATGGTGATGATAATAATTCCTGCCTCATACAGCTGTCATGAGGATTAAATAGCACTTGCAGGTCTCTTAAACAGTGTGTGGCATGTGATAATTATTTGTTTAAATACATTAATAACTAACCTAGCTAAATGGCCAGCTAGACGGGATGGACATTTGAACCTGAATTTCCAACCCAGCCTCTCCCACATGAACAGGTAAAGGAAAATAAAAATGACCCCAAAACTTGCTTAGAATTTATATGGGACCTTTTACATGAAACGTTTCACAGACATCTGGAGGAAGAATAGCCAAATATACATAAGCAGAAACTGAAACATGGAAAAGGGAAGTAAAATGTTCAGTTTCACTGAACTCATCATTCATACATCTCAGGCAGGAACCCAATCTTGTCAGTCCACGTTATGTACAACAGGCCGCAAGCTAACAGTGTACAGAACAGAGGAGTCAAACTTACAAAGAGCCAGGTCTTCACCTTGGCACAATATCTCATTACTTTTCCCCTGCTGATGTTTTCTCAATGAAGCAAACTCTAAATATGGGAAGCACCTATACAGAGTATAAGCCACTATTTAAAGTAGTTTGTAAAATCTTAAAACCTCCGTTTCTAAAAAGTATGAAATAGGTAATAGTTCAGCATAAATAAATGTGAAATTGCTTAGTTGCATTGCGGGGAAGAAGTGAAGGGTCTGAAGATGAAAAGGAAATGGCTGAAGGGTCCTGCCACACTGACAGAGGCACGCACACAATTTCTAGTCGCATTAGCTAGCCCCCTCCCCCACACCATGGCCATTACAATCGTCCACTTTCATACACAGGCCCTCCTTCCCGACTTCTTCACACTCGTCCCCGCCTAAGCTTCTTTCTAGGCCACTCATACGGCCTAACCTTTGCGCCCAAAAATTCTTACACCACCAACCTTCTCAATATTGGACCGACTTGCTATCACCGCAAGTTTTTGGGGACACCAACCTGTGCCCTACTCCTATCTGTAGATTCTGGCCAGTAAAATCTCACCACAGCACCCCTCAATACCCACCTCCCCCTCCGGCTCCCCCTGCCCTGAGCATATTCTACTCCCCCTCCCTTACCCTCATTAAACCCGTTCCCCCGTCCGTCCTATCCACGCCCTGCCAGTCCCTCTGTTCACAATTTCTTCCCAAACAAGTCGCCCACAGAAATCGCCCTAATGTCTATCACGACTTCACCTGGTGCCCTCCGAGCCCCCCAACTCTCCCGGTGACCTGGAGCGTCCATCTGCCTCTGACTCCCCCTGCCCTTTCCAGCCCACCTGCTCTCCTCCGGCAGGCGCTCCTCGCAGCCGCCGAGCTCCATTCCCGCGCCCTCTGGCCGCATCCGGGGCTGCGACGTCGCCTCCTTTCTGAAGAGAGGTGTCCCTGCCTCTTCGCTCCTCAGGGGTTCCGAAGCCCCCCGGGAACGGAGGAGGCACTCTCGGTGGGTGGGCTCAGGGTGATGCACTACACCCGAGCTGACAGCAGGCGCGGTGATTGCAGTCTCAGCTGTGGTTCGTATCGCTGCCACCCCCACTTCCGGCTCCAAGAACTACAACTCCCAGCAAGCACTTCGAAGACTCGGTAGCCCCCGGCATGCACCGCCCTATCCAATCCGAGGACGCGCTCGCGGCGGATGCAGAACCTGGTTGCGTGCTCGCGGCCGTGCACCCTGCGGGTAACAGCAATGTCAGTCTCGGGAATCCGTACAGGTGTGAACCTTTACGCACTCTCGACACGTCGTTTCACTTTTTTTTTTTTAATGTTTTATTTCTGAGAGAGAGAGAGACAGCATGAGCAGGGGAGGGTCAGAGAGAGAGACACAGAATCTGAAGCAGGCACCAGGCTCTGAGCTAGCTGTCAGCACAGAGCCCGACGTGGGGCTCGAACCCACGAACTGTGAGATCATGGCCTGAGCCAGAGTCTGACGCTTAACCGTCTGAGCCACCCAGGCGCCCCGTCACGTCGTTTCACTTTGAGGACTGGACTCGATCAGAATTCTAAACTAGGAAATAACGCTGGTCTTAAACCAAGTACCCTTCACCCCACTTCAACCTATACTGGCTTAACACCTGTCGATGGTGTTTGGGGACCTCAAAGCGTTTTAGTGAACTGAAGAACACAGGTTGCTTTGAGATCGGAAAGGAAAAACAGGAGCAAAAGTCTTTTCGGGAAGGTTTTTCTGGAGAATTGATGTCAGAGCAGGGTTTTAAAAGATAAGTATGAGTTAGCGAGGAGATGAGAAAGTGGAAAACAGTGGCCCAGGCGTAATGAAGCCTGCTGGTGTGGAAAGTGCTGGTTCTGAGTAGTAATAAGAGCTGAGAAGTGTTGATAGAATGGTGTTGGTGAGCAGGCACCCCAGAACATGAAGTGTCATTCCAAGGAGTTTGGATTTTATCCTTAGAACAATTAGGAGTAAGTTTAGGATATGAAAATCAAGAAGTAATTTGACCAAACCTGATTAGAAAACTAGGTTTGTAGGTAAGGGTGGAAGAATGGATATGAGAGGAGATTGGAAATCCCTATAGAGGTGAGTAGGTAATGCTGAATGAAGTGAGCCGGTTGTATGAGAGTGGCAGAAACTCTCAGAACTGGAAACCTCATCCAAGAAGGGAAGTCTCACCTGTGCTTTAATTGAATGTTGCAAATTGGGCATATGGGCCTGGAGTTGCCAGATAAATAGTCTGATTTTGCAATAGAAGCTGGAGTCTGAATTTTTAAGTACAGCTTCCAGATTTTTAAATATTGGCAACAATTTTGGAGTGGGGGGGTACCACGTTTGTAGGCTAAATGTAATGTGTGTGGCCTTTGAGTTACTAGTCTGCAAGTCCAGGCCTGAACTAGGGCAGTGGCTATAGAGAACAAGGAGGTTGGTATTAGAGCAATGGTAAAGCGATAGAATCAGCACTACTCTGTGAGGGAAGGATCTAGATTAACTCCACGGGAAACTAGTTACTCTATTAACAATAATATATGACATAGGAATTTTCAAATTTGAGAAACCTTTTTTTGTGAATTAAAAATGAAATGAAGGAGCTTTTTAATGCAAGTTGTAACTTCCAACTTCTGTTTAAAAAATACTTTGCTCAAACTTTCTCGTACTTTCCTAGGAAAGGGTTATACTTTTTAAGGAAGAAGTGGTGTTAGTCATTGGGATTTCACTACCTTCTATTTCTACAAATGTACGAATTTTATTTTGGCATACAGTAAAATCCCAAATTATTGCCACATGATCTTAGCATATTTACATGAAAGTCAGCTTTATCAGGAATTCCAGAACTACAATTATAAAAGGCTGGAAGAGTTCTATAGTAAAAGTTCTGGGAAATGTTATGTCCAAGTTTGGGTTGACACCCATTTTCTTTAAGCAATCAGTTAATAAACATGATAATAACCTACACTAGCCATGTACCGCCCATCCCATCCCTCTGCTTTCCTTCACCCCATGTGGACATATCCTGAATCTCTTGTTTATGATTACACAGCTTCCCTTTTTAAAAATTTTATTTATTTATTCTTGAGAGAGTGAGTGTGAGTTGGGGAGGGGCAGAGGGAGAGAGAGAATCCCAAGCAGGCTCTGCAGTGTCCACGCGATCCAGATGCCTGGCTGAAACCCACAAACTGAGATCATGAACTGAGCTGAAATCAATTAATCAAGCCACCCAGGTGCCCCAAACTTCCCTTTTTATATAGCTTGTTTCCATGAATCTATATTCCTCGGATGTATTGTTTTAAAATCTTTTGTGTTTTAACTTTATAAAAAGTGTATTGACCTGCATTTATTTTGGGGGTCTTACTTTTTTTAACTTAATATTACATTGATAAGATTTATTCATATTATCATATGTCACTAGAGTTCATTGATTTTGACTGCCATATAATAGTCCATTGTGTGACTACACCAGTTTATTCATGCTATCTTTCATTGATAGGCATTTGGGTTGTTTCCAGGTTTTTGCAATTGTAAACAGTGCTTCATTCTCTTACATGTCTCCTCCTTTATATAAGCAAAGGCTTTTCTTAGATACATAACTGGAAGTGGAATTGCTAGATCATCAGGTTATTGTCTGCTCTAGTTTTTGTTTTATTATTTTTTAATGTTTTATCTGTTTTTGAGAGAGAAATAGTACTAGCAGGGGAGGTGCAGAGAGAGAGGGAAACACAGAATCTGAAGCAAGCTCCAAGCTTTGAGTTGTAAACACAGAGCCTGATATGGGGCTAGAACTCATGGACAACAAGATCATGACCTAAGCCGAAGTCAGACACTTAACCAACTGGGACACCTTGGCGCCCCTATTTATTTTATTTTGAGAAAGAAATAAAAAGCAGGGGTGGGGCAGAGAGAGAGAGAGAGAGAAAGAGGGAGAGAGAGAGAGAGTCCTAGGCAGGGTCCATGTTGTCTGCTCAGAGCCCAATGCAGGGCCAGAACTCATGAACCATGAGATCATGACCTGAGCTGAAATCAAAAGTCAGACACTTAACCAACTGAGCCACCTAGGTGCCCCTGGTAATATTTTAAAAGTCAAAAAACTTGAATAAAGTTGATCTTGAGCAATCTGTTTTCAAAATCATCAGGATGCTATTTTTATACAGATAGTAATAGGTCCCAGAGAACCACTGGTAGAAAGCCAAATTCACTCAAGAACCAGCTATTCAAATAATGGGTTTTTAAAGCTCATTACATTTACCTATTTGACAAAACTTTGGCTTGAAGAAAGTCTTCTCAAATATATTCAACAAATATCAATTATAGTCATGAATATGTTCTTTTTAAAATTATATTCACTAAAATTACTCTTAGCAGCATTTTAAAAAATATTCTAATTTTAAAAGCTAAGGAATGGCTTCCACTGGCCAAGTTAAAAACAATTTGAAACATTAAAAAAAAATAAAAAATAAAAAAGGGGCACCTGGGTAGCTCAGTTGGTTGAGCGTCCGACTTTGGCTCAGGTCCTGATCTCATGGCTGGTGGGTTCAAGCCCTGCATTGGGCTCTGTGCTGACAGCTCGGAGCCTGGAGCTGGATTCTGTATCTCCTTCTCTCTCTCTCTGTACCTTCCCCGCTCACACTCTGTCTTTCTGTCTCTTAAAAAATAAATGAACATAGGGGAGCCTGGGTGGCTTAGTCGGTTAAGCGTCCGACTTTCGCTTGGGTCATGATCTCGCGGTTCGTGGGTTCGAGCCCCGCGTCGGGCTCTGTGCTGACTGCCAGCTCAGAGCCTGGAGCCTGTTTCAGAGTTTGTGTCTCCCTCTCTCTCTGACCCTCCCCTGCTCGCGCTGTCTCTCTCTCTCTCTCCTAGAAATAAATAAAAATATATTTAAAAAAAAATAAATGAACATAAAAAATATAAACAATTGAGCATCTAACTGAGTTAATTTATGATATGTATACATAATCTACATTGTTTTCAAAGTTAAGCACAGGCCTTACACTTTTCATCCCTTTGCTTTTCAAAAGACAAATTTTGAACGAAGGATGGGTCTGAATTTCTATGGAAACTTACATGTGTATATACATAAGTAAGCAAATAATAAATAGAAAAAGGGAGAAAGAAAGGGGGAAGGAAAGATGTTTTCCACAGTAGAATGTTAACTAATGAATGTAGAGGAATGACAGACATAGAAAATCACTATTTTGGAGCCACCAGTGTAATAATTGATTCATGCAAGAATCATGAATGGATGCTAAAGCCATTAGTGAAATTTGTTCTGAAACAGGATATTTATACAGTCTCAAGCTATCTCCCCACAGATCATTTACTTATTAGAAATAAGACCAAAAAGTAACTACAATGGAGAAATCTGGCAGACATTCTTTAATCAAGTGATCAAAGTTAAAATCACCAATAAGACAAAATGACATCACGTACCTCCTGATGAGAAGAACACGTCACTACATAGTACTCATAACAAAAATGAATAACCTGAATCTAATCACAGGTTAACAATAAGATAAATCAGCATTGGAAGACAATCTATACAATACCTGCCTTCAATCTTCAAAAATGTAGTAAATATCGTAAAAAAAAAAAAAAAAGAAAAGGAGACAAAAGAGGGGCGCCTGGGTGGCTCAGTCGGTTGAGTGTCCGACTTCAACTGAAGTCATGATCTTGCATTGTGGGTTTGAGCCCTGTATCAGGCTCTGTGCTGACCCTGTGGAGACTGCTTGGGATTCTGTCTTTCTCCCTCTCTCTGTCCCTCCCCAACCTTGCTGTCTCTCTCTCTCTCTCTCAAAATAAATAAACTTAAAATTAAAAAATAAAGGAGACAAAAGGAACAGGACAAAGAAATGCAATATGTGAACCTGGATGGATCCTAGATTGGAAAAATATATATTGTTAAAAAGATAATTGCAAAATTTAAATATAGGCTATACATCAGAATAGAGTTGCATCAATGTTAAATTTTCTGAATTTGATCATTTTAGTATGGTTATGTAAAAAATCCTTAGAGATATATACTTTATAGTGATGTCTGCAATCTACTCTCAGGTTGTCCAACAACAAATAAAATAATTATAGCTATCTGTGTGACTGTATACCAATCTTCCTCCACTTACAGTGGGGTTACATCCTGACAAACCCATCATAAATTGAAAATAGCATTAGTTGAAATTGCATTTAATACATTTAACCTACTGGACATCATAGCTTAGCCTCACCTACCTTAAACCTACTCAGAACACTTCCAATATTAGCCTACAGATGCTCAAAATCCTAACACAAAGCCTATCTAATAATAAAGTGTTGAACATCTCATGTAATGTATTGAATACTGAAAGTGAAAAACAGAATGGCTATAGGAGTGTGGAATTGTTGTAAATGTATCAGTTGTTCACCTTCCTGATCACCTGGCTTATAGGGAGCCTGCTGGCTGCTGCTGCCCAGAAGCATGAGAGAGTGAACCATGAATATCACTGGCCTGAGAAAAGATAAAAATTTAGAATTCTAAGTTCAGTTTCAACTGAATGCCTATCACTTTCATACCATCATAAAGTCAAAAAACTGTTAAGCCACAAGTTGGGGATCATCCGTATACAGAAAGCACATGTGGCAAAACTTTAATAACTGGTGAATCTTGGTGAAGGGTATATGGGTATCACACTATTTTTACAGCATTTTTCTAGATATGAAAATAAGCAAGGATTTTTAAGATCCTTTTTAAAAATAAGCAAGGATTTTAGTATGGTTTTGTTTTCTTGTGACTGCATCCTAATCAACGTAACCAAAATTTTAGTTGTTTCACATGGAAATTTCTTAGTTTATAATGACTAACTCAAATTTTTTTAATGTTTATTTTTTGAGAGAGAGAGAGAGAGAGACAACACAAGCAGGGTAGAGCCAGAGAGAGAGGGAGACACAGAATCTTAAGCAGGCTCCAGGCTCTGAGCTGTCAGCACAGAGTCTGATGTGGGGCTCGAATCCATGAACTGTGAGATCATGACCTGAGCTGAAGTTGGATGCTCAACTGCTGAACCACCCAGGCACCCCAATGATTAATTTTTAATTTCTTTTGAGTTAATTTCTGTTTTTTTCCACAGCTTAGGATTTTTGGAAGGTTTTACCCAATTTTGCCAAAACCAATTCATTGATTTTACCACATTAACTGACTTGCCAAAAAAAATTTTTTTTCCTTTTCTCTTTTTGCTTATAGGGATGCCTGCCTGGCTTAGTTGGGAGAGCATGTGACTCTTGATCGCAGGGTCATGAGTTCAAGCTCCACACTGAGTGTAGAGATTACTTTTAAAGAAAGTCTTTTGGGGGCACCTGGGTGGCTCCGTTGGTTAAGTGTCCAACACTTGATTTCGGCTCAGGTCATGATCTCACAGTTGATAATGTAGAGCTCCACGTCAGGCTCTGTGCTGATAGCACAGAACCTGCTTAGGATTCTCTCTCTCTCTCTCAAAATAAATAAACTTCAAAAAATCTTTTTTAAAAAATAAAGCGTATAGTAGTTCATATCCGATGGGATTTTTAGCAGTGATCTCTACACCAAACATTGGGCCTGAACTTACAACCATGGGGTAAAGAGTCATATGTTCTACTGACTGAACGAGCCAGGCACCCCTCAAATGGGCTGATTTTTAAAACTTTTTTTTTAATGTTTTATTTATTTCCAGGAGAGAGAGAGAGACAGCATGAGCAGGGAAGGGTCAGAGAGAGAGAGGGAGTCACAGACTGAAACAGGCTCCAGGCTCTGAGCTNTAGAAATCCTGTATCTGGCAAATTTATTCTTCTTTTTCCAGTTCCTTAAGATGTTGTTGATTTGAGATATTTCTTTTTTTTTTTAATGTTTTTTTTTTTTTTATTTATTTCTAGGAGAGAGAGAGAGAGAGACAGCGTGAGCAGGGGAGGGTCAGAGAGAGAGGGAGTCACAGACTGAAACAGGCTCCAGGCTCTGAGCTGGCAGTCAGCACAGAGCCCGACGCGGGGCTCGAACCCACGAACCGCGAGATCATGACCTAAGTGAAAGTCGGACGCTTAACCGACTAAGCCACCCAGGCGCCCCTGATTTTTAAAACTTTTAAAAATTTTTGCCAGGTCTTAATTGAATGGTTCTATTCTGTCTTGACAGCAACATTTTCACCCACTTCAAGTATTTAGTATTGGTTCATTTATTCAGTTATATGGGAAAGCTCATTGCATACAAATTCAGAAATTGGGAAGTTACAATGAAATTTGTAAAAATCTTATTTCTGGGCTGAACCAATTCTTAATATATTAGAAGAACGTTCAATATGTCCCTGTCCCAGCTCTCTGAAACTCCAGCTGGATAAACCCGAGCCAAGAAAGGGATCCTCTACTGAGGGAAAGAGAGATGAGAGTCCAGCCAAGGCTCTTCATCCCGGAGCAAGGAGGCCAAGGGGCAAAGGGAGAAGAAGCATGGAAAGAATAAAGAATGACTAAAGGCCCCATGACCCTGCAGAACGTTCCTAAAACACCTGTCAATCTGTCTAGAACAAATCAATATATATGTGTGTATATACACACACATATATATATAAAGAGAGAGAGAGATAGTGCAAGTAGGGAAGAGAGGCAGAGAGAGAATCTTAAACAGGCTCCATAATCAGCTTGGAGCCCCCATGCAGAGCTCCATCTGACAACAGTGAGATCATGACCTGAGCTGAAATCAAGAATTGGACACTTAACCAACTGAGCCACCCAGAGGCCCTGAGAATATATATTTTTTAAGGGCACAATCATGTAAATAAAGGGAAACTGTGTGACTTATGTAGGTTTGCGTAGCTTTAGAAAATTCCACAATTAGTCATTCAGTGAATTGACTACAATCCTTGGTTGATAGGATGCCTACCCTGCCCAGAGAAGACAAAGCCTAATAAGGAGTGAGCTAGAAACCGAACCCCTGAGTCCAGGAAGAATTCCCCTTCAAGTTCCCCTCTCTATCCAGAGCAAGTTGTCTAGTTAGAGAAAACTGATGGTCAGGAACTTGGAGGCCAGTAATGCCTCCAGCCACGCCTGCAAGCCTGCCTGTCATGTATCTGCTGTACTGCCCCGCTGTATCGTTGTAACGCAGCAGTGTCTTACATTTAGTAGGGATTCAAACACTGTTTGAACAAATGAATGAATGAATCCTGAGATTAAAAGCCAGAAGACTAGAATAGCTAGAAAAGCTTAGAACAAAGGAAAAGGGCAACACAAAAGAGGAACAGGAAGCTATAGCAGAGTGGCAAAGAAAAAGCTACGACAGCAGATATAGTGGCAAATGGGGGAGATGGGAGGGGGATGAGAAGAAACGAGCAGAAGAGAGAAGGAAAACGGTACTGTGCTTGCAAGTAGCTTAAAGGAAATAGGTATAATGGTAATTATACCTACAGATGATACAAATTATACCCTAACTCCCTTATTAGCCCAATGTAATATAAGTATTAGAAAATTACAAAAATCTTCTGAAAAGCAAGAGTTGACACCAAATCAGACATTACAAGGAAAGGAAACTACACTCAATATGACTCATGAAAAGAAAAACAATATCCTTGACAAAACATTAGCAATACAAATCCAACAATATATTAAAAGGATAATACACCATTAGGTTTATCCTAGAAATGCAAAAGTAGTTCGACATTTGAAAAAATAATAAATTAAAAACCCTATGTGGTCTTCTCAAAAGATGCAGAAAAAGTATTAGATAAAATTCAACATTTGCTCACGATTAAAACTCCCCACAAACCAGGAGTAGAAGGAAACTTTTTCAACCTGATAAAGGGCATCTACAAAAAATCTAACATAATACTTTATGGTGAAAGACAATGCTTTCCCCCTGGGGTTTGTAATGAGGCAAAGATGCTCACTCCCACCACTCCTTTTAAATATAGTACTGGAGTCCCCAGCCAGTGCAATAAGACAAAGAAAAGAAGAAAAGGCATACAGATTGGAAACGATTACGCTGAGTGAAGTAATCCAGATTTTAAAAAGTATATACTGTATGATTCTACTTATGTAAAATTCTAGAAAGTGCAAATTAATCTATAGTATCAAAGGTTGCTTAAGTAATGGTTGGGGAAAGGATTATAAAGGAGCACAGGAAAATTTGTGGGGATGATAGATATATTTATTGTCCTGTTTATGGTGGTGTTTTCACAGGCCTATACACCATACATCTGTATAAAGTGCACTCTTCAAATATGTGTCTTTTATTGTCTGTCAGTTATATCTCAATAAAGCTGAGAAAAGGATAAAAATAATTAAGAGGTGAAATACATGAATTATGATCACCTTTGAAGAGAATGTGGATCTCTATGCACATTATGAAAAGAGAGCCAAAACCTGTTGATAGAAAAGTGTGACGTTAAGGTTGCCCGATTTAGTAAATAAAAAGATAAGACTCCCAGTTGAATTTCGGATAAATAATGAATAATTGTTTAATATAAACACATCCTAAATGTTGCATGCAACATTATGTAGGAAAAAAAAATTGCTGTTTATTCATTATTTATCTGAAATTCAAATTTAATAGATCTTGTATTTTTTTTGGCAATCCTAGACATGGCCTTATCTACAATGTATGAAATCAAGCCTCTAAAATGGGCGGCTGCTTGATTTCTGTGTTTATTCTGACTTAGATGAAGCCCCTGAACACCAGACAATGGCTGTATGTTCAGTGTCCAGACAGTACAGTACTTATTCACAGTTGGTGCTCAGAAAATATTTTTTGCTCTGCAAGCTGTATGAAGATAGGGACTGAATCCATCTTACTTACCATTTTACTCTGAGAGCCTATTACAATACCTAGTGCTCAATGAATATATGATTAAATGAATAGATGCCTCTCATGCCCCAGAAAATACAGGTCAAACTTTTAACTCCAGCCCTTGTAGCTGGCTGATTGACTTCTCAGACAAGTCCCAGTTCTGATTTCTTATCTTATCACTTCACTTTTGCTGGATGTGTCTCAGGTTGCTGTTGTTTTTTTTTTTTATTTTGTGTGTGACTGACCTATCCTTTTACAATGCCTCTTGTTTTTCCCTTTGGAATCTGGGTGATTGCTCTGAGATTCTGAGACCTTCAGCCTTTGGGGAAATCTCAAAGTCTGACACAACAGGTAGGATTGCTTAATGAAATATTGGGGCATATTAAAGTTAAGGAGATTTGGAGTAGAGCTTTAGTTTTGGGGAGATCAGGATAAAAAGGAATCTATCTATATTGGTGGTGGGTAGGATTTTATATATCTGGGATTTTTATTATGTCTTATTAATGCCTGAAGTACAGAATGCATCCAAACTCTAAATACCCTCATTTTCCTTCATAAAATTAAAAACCTAATGTTCTTCCCTGTAGTTTACTTTCACAAAGACGCAGAGATTATAGAAGTTATTTCTAGGGAGAGAATGATAGTGTGGAGAAAAATGTTTTCATGCTTAGATTTTAGAACGCTAAGAAATCCAAAAATAATTAAGTATAAAGTGTGTATTTAGTATAACTGCTTCTTGTTTTGTAGATGAGTATGAGACCCAGACAGTCCTCAAATTCACACACTGAATGAAGTGAGTGAAAAAGGTACTCAGTAAAATCTAGGTCTCCCTCATACTTTTTATCTCTACAACCCATTTTCCCTACTTCTTTGCAGTCAGCTGAGGGGTGGTGGATGCTGGGTGCAATAGTAACAAAATTAGGCACATTGTGCTAAGAGCATATATGCTACTCTTCTTGACATGCCAAATGTTGTTCTTGAGTTTTTTTAGTCCAAACCTTCCTTTACCATTAAAGCTTTTTGTGCTGCTTCATAGGTGTGTCCTGGGCTGATTCATTCTTCTTGTATGGTTATATTTTTGTCTTAGGGGGAAAAATTAATTAAGTGCAGGTTACTGTTGTTTTGAGATACTTTAGGTCACTGGTCCATTTCTTTGCAAAAAGAAATTTTAGGAAGTGGACAGGAGGAAGGTGGCAGAGATTTCTAAATGGAGGAAAACCTGTCCTTGTTTTTTTCCTAAGATGCAATTGTCTTAAATAGTTTTAAGCTTTAATGCTTCCATACAAGCACAGTTGCTTTGGAGGAGGAGAAAGAGGTAAGAGGAGAGAAAATATCATGTTTTGTAAATAGGTAAAAAAAAATATCATGCAGAAATTCATAAAATATTAGGAAGTTTTCCTTACAAGGATGATTAGAAAGAAAAACGAATCCTACCAATTCCCAACGCAAATGAATTAGAGACAAATGCAGCCAAACAAGCAGAGGTACTTACCCCTCTCCCAAGGGAAGATGAAGTGTTATTAAGGTAGCTAGTACCGTGCAAAATGTTTTAAGAGTGCCGGTTGAGAAGTGGTACAGATACGGGAAACGTTAGCGTTTGCTTTTATTGGTAAGGTGACGCAAGTATTGTCACTGCATCTTTTCCTCTGCCTCCAGACGTGGCGACTCCGCATGTTGCAGGTGGAGGAGCTGGTCTGGGAGAGGGGAGCTGGGACGCAGTTCTGCAATCTAAGCTGGATGGGGTCTACCCTGCCCGAGGCTGCATTGCAGTGAGGCGTGAAAGGTTCGTGTGTACCAAAGTTCAGGGGACCTTTCTGTAGCCGGAAGCAGCGCAAGAAACGGAGGAACGTAATCTCATTTAAGGCATGAGATTCTGACGCGCTCAGGCTCCAGTATTCCCCAATTTGGGCGGAAGGCAAATAGCGCAGAGCAGGGGGCGGCGGTGCAATGTTTCCTCCGGTCCGTCAAGGGCCGCTAGGATCAAGTCCCCGCGTGTAGCCGCTCTCGCCCGCCTCCCGTCTCTGTAGCCTCTCACCCCCCGCAACCCGCCCCCCTCCCGCAGCCGCCGGTGGGAGAGCGAAGGCGCGGCCAGCACGCGTGCGCGCTCCCTCGGTGCAGCTAGTCTGCGTGCGTGAGTGGGAGGTGGCAGGCCTCAGTCTCTGGCCTTCTCCGCTGACTGTTCCAGCGCGACGTCCCCAGCCATGAACCGGTTTGGTACCCGGTTAGTGGGAGCCACGGCTACCCCGCCGCCGGTGGCGGCGAAAGCCCGCAGCAATGAAAACCTTGACAAAATTGATATGTCTTTGGGTAAGGAGCGAGTTGGACCGAGTTGGAGTGGGGGGAGGGAGTGGGTGGAACCAAGTAGCGCGGTTTGTGGGGGAAGGGGCGGTTGGCCGCAGTTGTCGGTCGAGTTTTTTTGCGGGTGGGCGGAACCCGGTGAGGGCCGGTGGGGACGAGGGGAGCGCGAGCCGGTGCCGCGGTCGGGCCGGAGGGACCCGGGCGTCCCTTCGGCGCGGCTGTGTCTGAGGAGAGGCAGTGGGGGCGGGGGGCGCTGCGGACCGGGAGGTTGGAGGGGCGAGGGGCGCTACCACTCTTGGGCGACCCCGGCTCTTTGTGAGGAAAACTCCGCGGGTTTCCCCTCGAGCGTGTTCGCTGGGGGCGTTAACGGGCGAGCGAGGGGGAAAGGTCCGACCAAGCCATCATTTCTGAAGAAAGCCCTTGGAGAGCACGGCTGGGTCTGCGTTCGGTTGGAGTCGCTGGTTCCGGAGGAGGGCTTGTTGGGCATTTTATGTGGCCGGGCCTACGCCTGGCGCGGCGCGAGAAGCGCAGAGACGCCCCCGGGAGTTGGCCATTCCTGACGGGCGCCAGACCGCGGGGCTCCGACCCGGGAGCGCTTTTCAGAAAATATCGTCGGACAGGGGGGTCATCAGATAGTGTTTCATTAGGAGGTGCCTAGAAAGGCACACTCCTTATTCAGGCCTCAAAGTTCGCTAAGGAGGAAAAAAGCAGAAACTGACAGAGACACTGACATGGATTAGTGGGAAGCCGGGAGAAGCAGTGGGGTCCAGCCTATGAGTGGGGTAGTTCGGTGAGGATTATGTAAAAAAGTAGGAGGGTTGGGGATTCAGTTGAAAATTCAGACCTAACGCAGGTGAGGCGTTAGTCTCTGGATTAGCTGGTCTGAAGTTAACTCTCTTTGTGTCAAAATTCAAGTTCCGGTTATTAGATGGGGTTAGTTCTGCCTGCTCTTTCGGTGGCTTACAGGTTTTCGGAAAAGTGTTTGAAAATACGTGACAGGCGGATACAGAGGTGGAACTATTCCAAGGAAGGTATTTTTCTTTTGCTGTGGTTCATCTGCAGTTTTTTTTTTTGTCAAAAATCAAGAACTCTTGGATTTCTGTGATTAGTGTACATCAGAATCCAATATGTGAATTAAGTAAATCATCAGAAATAATAGGTTTGGCCTCAAGACTTGTTGATAGTGAACTCTAAAGAAATGAGAAAACTTTTCAGCTAAGGACGAGAAGAATAGAATAACGAGTATTTATTGAGTTCTTACTACCTTGCAGGCACTGAACTAAACATTTTATGTGTGTTAACTCAGTTTTAGCCTCCTAGTAACTCTATGAGGTGTGTGCTCCTAATAGTAAAGAGCATTGAATCCGTTCAGAACCACATTGTCTCAATTCAGATCCTGTGCCACTTATTAGCCCATGTGGTCACAGGGACATTATTTCTCAGTGCTTCATCTGTAAAAAGATGATGTTAAGAACAGTGCTTATTTCCCTCAGAGGGTTACTATATTAAATGATTTAAACTGCTTAGAGCAGTACCTGGTACACAGTAAGCACTGTATTTGCATGTAAACACTATATAAACCATTGTTTGTATTCCCATTTTACAAAACCTGAGCCATAGGGAAATAACTTGTTCCAGATCATACAAGTAAAAAACAAAACAAAACTGTAGGTGTTGCAGGAAATGTTAAACATGTATTTTCATAACCAATATATTTCTCAGGTTTCTAGTGTTTTTTTTTTAATGTTATTTTGATGGTTAGGATGTTCAAGTGAAGAAAACAGAGATAATTCCCTTTGAGGTAGAAATGTGCTGTGGATAGCTAAACTAGACCTTGGTTTCTTTTCTCTCCAAGAATATATAGCATTTTTTCAGATTACTTTTTTTATCCCATTACAGAAATGGGATAAAGAGATGATATCTATTTTTCTTTTTTTTTTAAGTGTATTTTTTTAGTTGCTTCTATACCTGCCGAGGGGCTTGAACTTATGACCCCGAAATACCGCATGCTCTTCTACCTGAGCCAGCCAGGCGGCTGGAGAAATTGAGAGAAACAAAATACCTATTTTAGACAATCATGCTTTGTGAATATTCCATTTTATCAGGTCTGCAGAGGTTTAGAATCCGATTTTTGTTTAAATGGTGGCTGTATGAATTATGTGAGTATTCATAGAGAATATCTACCAAGGTTACAATAGGTGACCTCATTGTGATTCAGTTTTTTAATCTTAAAATGAGTATTATAATACTTATTTCATAGAATTCTTGTGAGAATTAAATACTTGTGCAATGTTAGTTACTACTATTATTACCACCGCATGTATACTCTCATTACATGTATATATACACTATTATTAGTGTGTATGGTCCATGTATCTGCTCCTATTATTACCATACATATACCATATATAAGTAGATGCATACATATATACGCTTATATATACTCATGGAAGAAACTTTTTCGTAAAAGTAGCTCATTGTAATCAATTTTTGTTTTGTTACATACTCTTATCTACCTGAGTAGGAAAAAGCCATTTTCTTCTTTTAGATTGGAAGAATCCATAATAGATCATTTAACTTGAGGATTTAGATCATAAAACATTTAAATATAAAACTATTTTATATTTTATATGCTTTGCTACTTTAATTTTTTTTTTCTTTAAAGTAGGCTCGATGCTGAATTTGGGGCTTGAACTCATGATCATGAGATCAAGAGTTGCATTCTCTACCGACTAAGCCAGTCAGGCACCGTTGCTACTTTTAATTTTTCATTATGTTTATGATCTAAAATGCCATATTTTAAAAATAACCTTGTGAGTCAATTATTTTCTGCCTCTTTTTTTAATGGTTCTTAGCAAATTCATTTTTTTGATGTACTTTCATGGCTCTGAGATTTCAGACTTCTGCCGAAGAATAAGTAGCACTTGTTAAAGGAAAGTAGTGTTTTGAAAGTATTAAAAAATAGTCCCTTTCTGTCTCTTGAGAATTTAATATGTTCATCCAATATCATAAAGTTTTTTTATTTTAAAATAAATGTTTTTGAGTGTCTTTAACTTGGATGAATTTATGTATATTGAAGGACTGATCTCAAAGATAACAAAATACTTTGGGGAGATTCGAATTCTTTGAATGAATATTTGTGATTAAAAGTTTTAAAGATTACTGATGGGTTAGGTAGTGTAGTAATGTATAAGAAAGGCTCACTATAATATATAATTGCTTCTTTTACTTTAGAAAAGACTATATTGACAGAGCTGTTAGATTTGTGTTTTAGAGCAGCGTGGAAAAAATAACAAGAGGTTTTTTTGTGAAATTTTATTAAGTTGTTGATTAGGTCTATTTGCTTTATCAATCATCAAAATTAATATTGGAGTTGGGACTATGGAGAAAGAATTTGGATATTTTTTAAATGAGTATTTTTGGCTTCTAGTAACTTTCTTTTAACATTTATAAATAGAAATTTGAAGTATAGTTTCTTGACCTTCACATTGATGTGCTGTAGTTTTAGAGCAATGTTATGTTTGTGATTAGTTTGGTAGGAGAGTTTGAAAGTGAGGCTTTGAAGGATCAGGTAGAAAGAAAAACAAGGTAACCCTGAATTATTTTGCTAGATGAGTGGAGAACCCATAGTACTTTCTTTTTGTACTATACCTTTACCCTGTAGTTGTTTGATTTCATATTTGCTATTTGTTTCCATCAATTTTAAAATTTTGTTTTAATGCTTATTGATTTTTGAGACGAATGCGGTGGGGCGGGCAGAGAGAGAAGGAGGGGGACAGCAGAATCCGAAACAGGCCCCAAGCTCTGTCTGAACTGTCCGCATAGAGCCTAATGTGGGTCTCGAACTCAAGAACAGTGAGATCATGACCTGAGTCGAAGTCACTTAACCAACTGAGCCATCTAGGCTCTCGTTTCCATCAATTTTAAACTTAACTAAGAACAGGGACCACATTTTACTTTTGTTTGTTTTCATTACAGCACATTCATTGCACATAGTATATGCTCAATAAATATTTGCTGAATTGAGATAAACTTAGAAATTTTTTCTTTTAATTGAATGATTTATTTTTTTTGACTGCCTCTGGTTTTATTGTAAGATGGTCATCTTTTTTTTTTTTTAATGTTTATTTTTGAGAGAACGCAAGCAAGTGCGTGGGGGAGGGACAAAGAGAGACTGAGACTCAGAAGCCGAAGCAGGCTCCAGGCTCTGAGCTGTCAGCACAGAGCCCAAGGCAGGACTTGAACCACAACCCATGAGATCATGACCTGAGCTGAAGTCGGATGCTTAACTGAGTGAGCCACCAGGCATCCCAAGATGGTCATCTTTAAAAACCCGGAGACTTCAGGGAACCTGGGTGGGTCAGTTGGTTAAGTGTCCGACTCTTGCTTTTGGCTTGAATCAGAATCTCATGGTTGGTGGGTTCGAGCCCCATGTTGGGCTCTGTGCAGACAGCATGGACCCTGCTTGGGATTCTCTCTCTACCTCCCTCTCTGCCCCTCCTCTGTTTATGCTATCTTTCTCAAAATAAATAAACATTAAAAAACAAAAGCTTAAAAACTGGAGATTTCTGTGATTGTGGAAAGTAAATATGAATAATTTTTCTAAACAGGCTTTTGCTTATTTTTATGTGTCAGATAAAGAAATACAATGGATAACGGACATCTTCATTAATTGGTACATCTGCATTGTGCAATTGATTTGAACTTTTCCTACAAAACCTTTCTTTAGTGTTCCAAGTATATTGGCTGATTTGAGTTTTTATCTTATTATCCTCTTATGAAAGTGCTTTCAACGTAGCAAAGAAGTTAGGAATATAAGAAATCTATAGACTAGAAATAAGACTGAGTGATTGAGTCATTAAGTTAAAATGAAAATAATCACATTTCCTGTATCACAGATGATATCATCAAATTGAATCGAAAAGAAGGAAAAAAGCAGAATTTTCCAAGACTAAATAGAAGACTCCAGCAAAGTAGTGCCCGACAATTCAGGATGAGAGTACGCTGGGGAATCCAACAGAATTCTGGTAAGTTTTACAAGTAAGCTTTAACAAAGAGCTGTTATTTGTGTGTTCATAGTATATTATTTTTAGTACATACTTAAAACATAGAGGAAATATATTAGTACCCTTTGTGAGTACTTTCAGATTTTTGTTTAATATTGAAATCTGATAAACATTTTAAGTTGCTTTAAGTAGGTGATAACCCTGTTTCTTAACAATATTAAGTCATTTTTAAAGTATTCCCAGTATATAAGTAGCATAAATTATATTTAGGGCTACAGTATTGTAAAGGATCTTACATATCATGAGGTTTTATCTCCTGCTCATGTGTTTCTTCAACAGTTTATCTGGTGAATAATTATCTAACTCCAGCATACATATATCTTCAGTGAAAGAGCATACCACCTCAAAAGACATCTCCATTATTGGAAACAGCTCTATTTATTAGAAAGTTCTCTTAATTTGAATTGAATCATGCCTATCTGTTAACTCTATGGAGTTACAGGAAGCAAACTCCCTTTTCTATGTGAGAACTTTTTAAATATGTGGAGACTACTATTTTACATGGACAGTACTTCCAGAGTGTTTGTATTATCATCTAGGACTTTTAGGATTTGTTAAATCCTCCAAAGGTAACACCTATTTATTTATAACCATCTTGTTCCAAAATGACTTTAAGGCAATAACTGAACCCTACCAATTGTATATGACTAATTAATTCTTTAGCAGTTATGTCAGTGTTTTAGAATAAACTTTTGTTCAAATTAAAAAAAAAAAACAACTCTAGACCTTTTTTTACACATGTAAAAATGTTTGATAAACTAGCTCCTAAGTTGACTTTTATCCTGTATGTTAAAAAACATAAAAAATCATTGTCAGTGGGTTGAACATGATTGTAATTAGCTCTATATCTAACCGTTAATGTGCCATCATACCCTTAAAATATGTTTGTAACAGAGGTTAGGCCCTACAAAAAATTTTATTCTTCTCTAATAATTTTTAAAGACAAGTAAATTTTGTGACAGATATCTAGTTGTAACATATGAATGTTTAATTCCAGTGATTCATATTTTAAGATTTATGTTATTCAGCATGCCATTCTACAAATGATTTGCTTTAAAATAACTTCAGAGTTCATAGAGGCCAGAAATCTATTGTTTTACTAGCCATATGTTAAATATGTAATAAATGCTTTGAACTGACTAGGTTCTCAGGGTATTTAAAGATGTGATCTTTTACTTCAAGGAATTTCTAGTAACAGAGATAAGACAGGAAACATGGAGTTTAGAAATGTCATAAGAGAAATTCCAACAGTACTATAGGACTTTAGATTTTGTGCTAAGAAAATCAGCGGTGATTTAATGGATAAGGTGAAATAGGATCTAGTCCATGAAGTATCAGAAAATCTTTCCTTTTATGGGGGTTATGATCTAAGCCTTAAGATAAATGATTATCTAGGGGCAGCTTATGATCTTAGAAGATTGAACTTGTGCTTGTTTGTTCTCCAGTTACATGTAACAGAGCCTAAAATAGAACAGCTGCTGCTGTCAGTGAATGTGCAGAGAGATAGGAGATTGTCTCAAATTCTGATTGGTTAGAAGTTCAGATTTCCACATTGTATGTCAGTGAGGATGTTGGCTTGAGGTAAGAGAGAGAACACATAAGACAGCCCTTGGCAGTCTCTCAAATTACTTTTATTTTTTAAAATACCAGATAATTTTTATTAAAAAATTTTTTTGATGCTTTATTTATTTTTGAGAGAGAGAGACAGAATGTGCGTGGGGGAGAGGAATAGAGAGAGAGAGAGAGAGGGAGACTTAGAAACTGAAGCAGGCTCCAAGCTCTGAAGTGCTAGCACAGAGCCCGATGTGGGGCTCGAACCCACGAACCACGAGATCATGACCGGAGTTGAAGTTGGACGCTTAACCGACTGAGCCATTCAGGTACGCCTCAGATAATTTTTATTTATTATTTTTTTAAGTAATCTCGACAGCCATCAGTGGGGCTCAAACTTAGGACCCTAGATCAGAAGTCGCATGCTATACCACTGAGCCAGTGAGGCGCCCCTCTTAATGAATCATTTTTGATGGTTGAACAAACAACTGAATAAAATCTTCCTAATTCTTTGCCCAGAATATAGTCACTCATTAAATATTTGTATCAACAACGTGAATATTCTTCACTGGGGCAATACTGTGTAGTACCAACAGCTCTCAAAGTGTTGTCCAGGGGATCCAGGAAATCCCCCATTTTCTGTACATTCCCATGAATGTACCATGGAGTCTTCCAGAGTCTACATGATGTGTGATAATTAAATTGAATGTGGTAGCAGATAAGAGAATCTAGCTATCTTCTATTAAGACAGATACTAAAGAGATTTGCAAGAATATAAAAACATTGCTACCCTTCCTTTTAAATATTTTTAGATTTTTTGGAAAATAATTGTTATTTTTCATTAAAAATATGTTATTTGCCCTGTTATTGGGTTCATTATTGCTGCTTTAATGAAATAGTTTTTAACTGTCTTAGTTCTTATTTCTAGTGTGATAATATCCATAAACATAAGCCCACAGAAACAAAAATTCTGGAGTTGTCAATAATAATTAAGAGTATAAAGAGGTCCTGATACCAAAAAGTTTGAGAATGCAGCTTCTTTTGGAGGTAGAAGACATAGGAAAATATTTGTATACTGCTTTGAAAAGGAGCCAGTAATGCATTCACTCTGATTTGACATTTCCCAAAAAACCTCTCAAATCTTTGTGTAAGATTTTTGTAACCTCTCAAATCAGACTCCAGAAATTACCGAGATAAGTTAGTAAGTGTATGAAAGAAATTCATGAAGAGATTGAGCAAAGGATTCAAAGATGAAAATTCCTCCCTCTAGTTTTAATTGTTTTCAACCTTGGTCACACCTGTGGAGCTTTATAAACTAGATCAATGTACTCTGTTTGTACTGAAGCAGAATCTGCAGAAGTAGGGCCTAGGATTTTTTTTTAAAGCTCCGTATGTTCTGATACATGACTAGGATTAAACGACTGCTCTAGAACAGCCGAAAATGTGAAAAGATCTTCATAGAGATAGTAGTTGCAATACTGAGAATGAAGGTACTCTGGAAAGACAGAAGAGAACTTTCTAGAGTAGCTGGAATGGATGAGAACTAAGAAAAAATGGGGTACCTGGCTGGCTCAATTTGTAGAGCATGCAACTCTTGATCTTGGGGTCATGAATTCAAGCCCTGTGTTGGGTGTAGAGCTTGTTTACAAAAAGAAAAAAAAAAAAAACCTCAGAAAAGACTTACTGCATTAAATTATGTCTATAGTGCATTTTAGAATATAAGTCACAGAAGATAAGAAGAGAGTGAATTGGGGCAGTATGCATAGGTCTTTCTTTATGAAACACGACAATGAAAAGGTCAAAAATAGAACCATTGCTAAAGTTGAGGTATAGCTGGTGAAGTTTGTTCAAAGGTGTTAAGGAAGAGGTTAATGAATGATAAAGTTTGCTAGATGGTAGAGGAGAAGCCACTCATAGAAATAAAAGTGGAAAGGATAGTGAGTATGGGAACAATGACTATAGTACTCAAATAGAAAACACCCAGGAATAGAATTCTTTTCTCATTTTAATCAATTTTATTCTTGTTAATGAAACTTTTCTTATGCATCTTTCTCATGTAAGCTTAAAACTTTGGTATAGTAATGGAGTCCTTCTCTTTCTCTTTCCTCTGCTAATTCATTTGTTCTTTTGGAATACGTCAAATTTCTTTGTTCCACTATCAGTCCTTCATCATGTCTTGTTTGAGTACTACAGTAGCATCTGAATGGTCAGATGGAATGGTCTCATTGCCTTCCTTCTTCCCTCTTCCATTTAGTTTAAAATACTGTTGGGATGCCTGGATGGTTCAGTCGATTAAGCATCTGACTTTGGCTCAGGTCATTATCTTGAGGTTTGTGAGTTTGAGCTCTACATCGAGCTCTGCTGACAGCTCAGAGCCTGGAGCCTGCTTCAAATTCTTTGTCTCCCTCTCTCTGTCCTTCCCCTGCTCATGCTCTCTCTCTCTCAAAAACAAATAAACATAAAAAAAATAAAAAAGGTTGTGGGAGGGGGGATGGGCTAAATGGGTAAGGGGCATCAAGGAATCTACTGAAATCATTGTTGCACTCTATGCTAACTTGGATGTAAGTTAAAAAAAAAAAAAGAACATATGGTTTAAAAAAAAGTTACTACTTCTAAACTGATGTAACCTGGTAATGAATCCTGTGGCCCCCTCATTCCTTGTCAAGTGTATTCTTTATCCCCATGTAAAGCATTCTGATCTGAGTCTATCACATCCATTTACTTCTTATTCTAAAATTTTTTTAGGGTTTATTTATTTAGAGAGAGTGGGGCTCAAGCCCACAAACCATGAGATCATGACCTGAACTGAAATCAAGAGTCAGATGCTTAGCTAACTGAGCTACCCAAGCGCCTCTCTTATTTTCATTCTAGACCGTATCTCAGTATGCTGTGGTTATCCATGTCTTTGTACTTTTAGGTTTCTGTCTATCTCCCTACTCAAATTTTGTCTATTCTATAATGCTGAGCTGAGAGCCCACTGTTTTGGTAATAGTTGTTTTTCTTCTCTTTGGAAATGTGTCACTTTTTATTTATTTTATTTGCTTTTTATTCTTTATTTTTTATATTACAGTTTGGAAAAAGTTCAGTTTTGGAGTCACACAAACTTGCACTTAGAGCAGTGACTGTGCCATTTTCTAACTGTGACATCTGGGTAGTCACTTTTCTTTACCTCACTTCACTTACCTGCAAAATTAAGATGTTAGCATCAATCTTATCAAGTTCTCATTTAAAGTACTTGGCCCAATGTGTTAGCAGAGTTGATGGTATCTGTTTCTTTAATACAAATAAAAATAATAAGTAGTTGTAGATTTAATTAGACAAGTTTTGTGTATGCTTAATCTTTATTTGGTTGCAATTCTAGAAGGAAAAAATATAGCAACAGTAATTTGATTTTCAGGAGGTGTCTGGCTGGCACAGTCAGAAGACTGTGCAACTCCTGGTCTCGGGGTTGTGAATTCAAGCCCCACATTGGGTGTAATTACTTAAATAAAACTAAAAAAACCCACATAATTTTATTTCAAAAATTTAAAAGTTGTGTTTTGCTTTTTTCCTGATTATAAAAGTAATAGCATCTGCACTTTGGGATTATGGCAGAGCACCCAAGAAAGGAACAAATCTGGAAAAACTCCCTGTCACACTGAGTTGCCATCCTGTGGAACTCACTAGGAAGCCATCTGTGAGCATGATGGAACTTAAATTCAATGGAGGAGGAGTTGGGCTTAGGAGTAGATCTAGATAGATGCCTAAGACCCAAAATTCAAGGCATTGCTCACACTCAGTTTGTGCCTTTGGTTCTTCTCTTGCCTCACTGTAGTCTCAGCTTACAGGGGAAGGATAATGAACACGACTGGATGTTTTTTGCCACAGATGAATCTTGAGGTATACACTGGAATCTGGAAGTAAAAATAAAAATGCATTCTTTACAGACCATCCAGTGCCCTCTACTTACAAAGCTTAACATTGTGCCAGCTGGTAAGAGAAATGCTCCTGTAACAGAAGCAGGGTAGTAAAGAGTGATTTGGGAACAATTAGTAAATGGTTCAACCATTATAACAAGTTTTCCCAACTGTCTTATTAAACTCTGTTCTCAAAATAGGTACATCACACAAAAGTATTCTGGAATTAGATACGTTTGGGAATACATACACTGTTATACCCAAGTTAGAAATTCATCACACGTTAGCCTAAGAAATCCTTTAGTAAAGAAAACTATTTTAAATTTTTTAAGTTTGGACATGAAACTTTTCTGCTGGAAGACCTGTTAATATATTTCAGGGGTGTAGTATTATACAGGATACAATTCTAAAGACACTTCCCCCAAAATTAGAGTTAAAATAAAAATGCCCAATATCACAGTTGTTATTTAGCATAGTTCTCTGAAATTACTGGCCATTGCATTAAGAAATAGAATTTGAGGTATAATTTTTGTAAAAAAGAAGACAGTATCATTTCTAGCTAGTAATGGTGGTCGCTTATTAATCCCCAGAAATAATATGAAAGACTATAGAACTAAAAAAGTAAGTTCAGTGGGACGACTGATTAAAAGTAATTAATTAATATCTCAGTAGCATTCTGTAATCCCAAGAATGACAGTATGAAAATTATTATTAGAAAAGGGATCTTTTTATGATTGTAGTGTAAAATGTAAAAATACCTAGAAATAAGCTTAAAATATACAAGACTTATGTGAGGAAAAGTTTAAAGCTTTCCTGAACCAGTTTAGTTGCAAAAGAAGTCTTGAATAAGTGGAAAGACCTACTACATTCATGAATATTATAAACATGTTAATTCTTGAAAAATTAATTCTAAATTTAACATAATTCTTCTTGCAGAGCATCAAAGGATATTAGAACTTGACCCCAGAAAACTGACTTAGGAACAGGACAGTTCTTGAATAGTGATAGCCAAAAATACATGGGGAACATGTCCATTCTCACTAGTAAACTACCAAATAAGACGAGATTTTTTTTTTCCAAATACTAAGTGATAAAGATTAAAAAGAATATTCAATGTTGTCAATAATAGGGGGAAAGTGTACTCTTATGTTCCTGAGAATATGAAAAAACAATCATTCTAGAGGGGATTTTTAAAAATATGAATAAAAATCCTTAACTTGTTTTACTATTTGATATAGCATATCAGGGATGCCTGGGTGACTCAGTCAGTTAAACATCTGACTCTTGATCTCAGCTTAGGTCTTGATCTCAGGCTCATTAGTTTAAGCCCTGTATTGGGCTTCACACGAGGTGTGGAGCCTACTTAAAAAATTTAAAAATTTAGAGTGCCTGAGTGTCTCTTAATTTTGGCTCAGGTCATGATCTTGTGGTTTGTGAGTTTGAGTGCTGTATCAGGTTCTGTGCTGATGGCACGGAGCCTGTTTGGGGTTCTCTTTTCTCTCTGTGTCCCTCCCCTGCTCTCACACATGTGCACATGCTCTCTCTCAAAATAAACATTAAATAAATGGAAAAATTAACATATGTTCTTATATTATTCTTAGTTCATATTATTGATACTTGACAGCTCTGTAAAATTAAAGGTAAATTTATATGTAACTGATTAAAATACAGGGTTTTTTTTAAAAAGTTTGTTGCATCTTTATCCCCCCCAGAAAATATTATCTATAATGTTACTGTAACATTATATATAGTAGTATAACATTAGAAATAAGTGAAGTGAGGGGCACCCGGTTGGCTTAGTTGATTAAGCATCTGACTTTGGCTCAGGTCATGATCTCAAGGTTTGTGATTTTGAGCTCTACATCAGGCTCTGTGGTGACAGCTCAGAACCTGGAGCCTGCTTCAGATTCTGTGTCTCCCTCTGCCCCTCCCTCCCTCTCTCTCTCTCTCTCGCTCTCGCTCTCGCTCTTGCTCTCTCAAAAATAAGCATTTAAAAAAATTTTAAACGAAGTAAGTGATCATTGTGAGGTTGGTTGGATCAAATATGGCACATTAAAAAATGATACAGTGAGGGACATCTGGCTGGCTCATTGTGTAGAACATGTGACTTTTCATGAGTTCAAGCCCCACGTTGGGCATGGAGCCTTCTTTAAATAAAAAAGCAGTAATAATACAATGGAAGAATATCAAAGACATGGGATAATATTCGCAATACAGTGTTAATACAGCCTATAAGATAGTACATAGACTATGAAATGTGGTTGCCAGGAAGATTGACTCAGTGCACCTTCTAGGCACTTGGTACTACACAATTGTGAATTACCTCTGTGATAGTCTTTTGAATTGTTTAAAAATAGTTGAAACTAAAAATGTTAACTTTTTAAATGTGTAGGAGTAAAAGACTAGAAAGACATATAATGTTAGTGGTTATCCCAGGATGATGAGATAATGGGTAACTTATTTTCATTTGTATTTTATGTTTCTAAGATTTCTGCAGTGAGCATGTTTGTTCATAATTAGAAAATATTTAAATAGATAAGATACACAATAGAAAGGCAAAGGCAAGTTGTGTCACATGCCACAGAGATTAAAATGTTTATTGGAGCTCAGCTGGGATTTTAGCAAAAGCAATTTAAATACAGTAGGAATGAAAATAAGCCAAATTGCAACATAGTAAATTGGATATGAGATAGTGATCCCCTCAAGATCAGTGTCCTTCAGTAGAAATAAACTGTGAGCTACAACTGAATAATATATTTTAACCTAATTTACCCAAAATACTATTGCAGTATATAATTAATACAAGGTTGGGTCGCCTGGGTGGCTCAGTCGGTTGGGCATCCGGCTTCAGCTCAAGTCATGATCTCTTGGTTCGTGGGGTTTGAGCCCCACGTCAGGCTCTTTGCTGACAGCTAGCTCAGAGCCTGGAGCCTGTTTTGGATTCTGTGTCTCCCTTTCTCTCTGACCCTCCCCTGCTTATGCTGTCTCTCTCTCTCTCTCTCTCTCTCCCCCCCTCTCTCACAGAAATAAATTTTAAAAAAACATTAAAAAAATGAATACAAGGTTATTAATGAAGTATTGTACTTTTTGTTATATCTTAATTTAGACTAGTCATATCTTAGGCACTCAGTAGTTACATGTTGTTAGTGAACACATTGCACAGGGAAAGTTGTTCATTGAGAAACTAATGCAAGAGAGAGGTTAGTTATAGGGAAAACATGAGAATCCTATAGTCCTTTGTAGTCCATTACAGGAATAAAACCCTTTGTGGTGCAGTTTATTGCCCTTTAAAAATGAAGTATTTTATGTAACACGTGTAAATACATGAAAATAACAGAATTATATAATATTAATATAAGAAATATTATATGAGTAATAATAAATAAAATATATAATACTCCTACCTTCCGCCCTGCTAAGAAATAGAATACCGTATGACCTGTGTGCCCTTTAGTTGCATTCTTAGACAGATCTCTTTTTGTCTTTTTTTAAACCTCCTATAGGTTTTGGCAAGAATAGTGTGAGCCGGAGAGGAAGAGTAATGCCTGGAAAGAGACGTCCTTATGGAGTTATTACTGGCCTTGCAGCTAGGAAAGCAACTGGAATTCGAAAAGGAATTAGTCCTATGAATCGACCACCTCTGAGTGACAAGGTAGGATGATGGCTTAATCATACATCAGATACTCTTTTCCATTAGTTGTACTAATATTTCTGTGAATGAGTACAATATTCTCATTGAGAAGCATTTTATTTCTGTATTTTGATTTTTTTTATGTAGTATGTTGGGTCTTCTGTAAAATAAAAAAATGACCTATTCATGAAGAATACCTAAATATCCACATTCTTAAATAAAATTTATGTAAAATATTTTTATAAGTTTTTTATTTTCTTTATGTATGTACAACATTGACAAATTATTAAGGTATAATTCTATACTATAAAATTCATCTTTTTAAGTGTACAATTCAGTGAATTTTAGACAATTTACAGAGTTGTACAATCATCATAGCAATCTAATCTTAGAACAGTTCTATCACTATAGTCATACCTTATCATCTACCTCAGGTAACAACTAACTTTCTGTGAATTTTCTATAAATTTGTTTTTTCTGCACATTTCATGTAAATAGAATCATATGATAATATGAGGTCTGGCATTTATTATGATGTTTTTGAGGTGGTCATGTTGTATATGTATCAGTATTTGATTCTTTTTTATTACTGAATAATATTCCATTATATGGATATACCACACTTTGATTCACCAGTGTGAGACATTTTGGTTATTCCCACTTTTTGGATATTATGAATAATGTTGCTGTGAATGGCAGTAAGTAAGTTTGTATGAGCAGACATTTTTTTGTCTTAGATATCTATTTTTAATTAGAGTGCAGTCATTTACCCAATGTGAGTTAACTACTTTTCAGATTTTAATGAACTTTTATTTAGTTCTCAGCGAGTATTTTTGAATTGGCTAAAGTGTTTCTTCAAATAGTTTCACAACTATTTAAATAGTCTTTTTTCCTGATTTTTAGGTTTACTATAGTAGGCCTGAGGCACCAAGGAATTTAATGTTCTACTCTTCTGTTTTTTAGTCTTTTTGGTTCTCTAATTTATGCAAAAACTACATACTTGTAAAAAAAATTCAGGATTTCATTCTTTAAATTCTTTTTTTAAAAAATATTTAATTTTGAGAGAGAGAAAGGGAGTGAGTGAGTGTGAGTGAGCAGGGGAGGGGCAGAGAGAGAGAAAGGGAGACACAGTCCAAAGCAGGCTCCAGGCTTTGAGCTGTCGGCACAGAGTCCATTACTAGGCCCAAACCCATGATCCATGAGATCATGACCTGAGCCAAAGTTGGATGCTTAACCAACTGAGCCACCAAGGTGCCCCTCTTCAAATTATCTTTAATGTGCATCTTCTGGTTAAGAACCACAACTGTCTTAGATCCCTTAACTTCAATTTTGCCACCATCAACAATTGATTTCACCTCTAAAACTTTATCACAGAAGTTAACTATTTATTGGAAATTGGAAAACAGGAAGAAATACAGATACTGGGAGGGTGATTGGATTTAAGTGCTATCTTATTACTTGATCCAGTAAAAATATTAAATTACCACACATGGTAGTCTTTTGAGTTGTTTGAAAATAATGAAAATTTAAAATGTTAATTATAGAATGCTCAGAATGTACTGAATAGTAAGATCCACATATTCAAAGTTGAATGATTTTGACAGAGGTAGGGTTAGAAAAGTGTTGGTTCTTAAAATTCTTTCCTCATTCTGAATGTAGATTAATAGTCTGACTAGGACAAAATATAGTACTTTTGAAGCAGCTTATTTTCCAGCAATTTAGAAACTTTATTTAAATATAAATAACTCATATTATTTTCTGTTCATTAAAAAATTTACCTAAATAATTTAATTGGTTTTGAATTGTTACATGTACTTAGAAATTCTACACCTTAAAAAGTTTTCACCATAATTAGATGTTGTTACTTTATCTCTCATGTTTCACAGTTCATGTGAATTAGTGAGATTTTATTTCAATAAAAATATACATTTTCTGACCTATGAAGTGAATGACTAAATGGGAAAGATGGCATATTCATTTATATAACTAGTATTTACTGAGAGCACATGGGGGCTGTACCAACAGAAGAATGGTTGTCTCTACGAATGAATTTTCATTTTGTTTAGAGACAGCTTACAATACCTGTCAGGTAAAAGTTGTGTTTAGGTTCTTTTTTTTGTTTAATGTTTACTTATTTATATTTTTGAGAGTGCATGTGTGCAGAACGGGGAGGGGAGCAGAGAGATGGAGGGAGAGAGTCACAGGTAGGCTCCATGCTGTCAGCTCAGAGCCTAATGATATGGGGCTTGATCTCATGAACCATGAGATCATGACCTGAACCAAAATCAAGAGTTGGATGCCCAACCGACTGAGCCACCCAGGTGCCCCAGTGTTACGTTTTTAAAGGATTTTTCGAGTGGCATATATAAATTCATCAGTGTCAATTAAATAATAATTATTTTTCTTTTAGATTCAGAATTTCCCAAACTTGAGAGTATGTTATGTTCCATAGAATTTTTGACTTGACTTTGGTAATACTAAACCATTTAATACTTCTGTGAACTTAAAAAAATTTTGTTGTTGCTGCATAACAGTTGTTTTCCACTAATGGGTAGGTTTTTTTCTTTTTTTTTTTTTTAAGTTTATTTATTTGAGAGAGATAGGGGAAGGGCAGAGTGAGAGGGAGAGAGAGAATCCTCAGCAAGCCCTGTGCTGTCGTTGCGGCCCCACCACTCTAACTCACAAACCATGAGATCATGACCTGAGCCAAAACCAAGAGTTGAACCCTTAGCCAACTGAGCCACCCAGGTGTCCCTCCTGGGTAGTTTTAATCATTTGTCTGATTTTAACAATGAAAATAAATGTCTTCATACTATGGAATTTTATTCAGCGTAAAAAAGGAATAAATTAATATATAAGTCAGCATGAATACACCTCAAAACATCATAGTAAGCAAAAGGAAAACATAATGCTACGTTCTGTGTGATTCCATTTATTTGAAATTATAGAAAAATCTAAACTATAGTGAGAGATCAGTTGGTTATTGCCTGGGGTGGGAGTCAGGCAAGGTAAAGGAATTGACTGCAGAGGGTCACAAGGAATGTTTTAGGATGAGGACACTGTTGTGTATCTTTATTATGATGTGGTTACATGATTCATTACTCAAAGTCATCAAATTGTAAACTTAAAATTTTATTTTTTGTAAATAATGCTTCAGTAAAATTAATAAAAAAATACTTCAAGTATTTTATGCATATAAAATTTCATTTTGTTTCTGTATTTTAAATATTTAAAATTTTAAGTATTTAAAATACTTCAAGTACTTTATATATATAATACTTCAAATACCTCAAGAAATAATTTTTTAGGGGCACCTGGGTGGCTCAGTCAGTTAAGCATCCAACTTTGGCTCAGTCATGATCTCATGGTTTGGGAGTTTGACCCTTGCATTGTGCTCTGTTCTGACTGCTTGTGACCACTCAGATACCCTGGAGCCTGCTTCAGATTCTGTGTCTCTCTCTGTCCCTCCCCTGCTTGCAGTCTCTCTTTGTCTCCCAAAAATAAACATTAAAAAAATAATTTATATCAAAATTATTGTGAAAGAATAACTTTTCCATACGTGTATTTTTTTTTAATGTTTGTTTATTTTTGAGAGAGAGAGAGAGCGCACACACATGAGCTGGGGAGGGTGCAGAGAAAGAGGGAGAATCCCAAGCAGGCTTTATACTGTCAGCTCAGAGCCCGACGTGGGGCTCAGACTCATAAATCATGAGATCATGACCTGAGCTGAAACCAAGAGCCAGACACTTAGCCAACTGAGCCACCCAGGGGCCTCCCCCGTATTCTTTTTAAAGCATATTTATACATATATAGTAACTTTAGATTCATGGAATAATACATTCACCGTGTATTAATGAATTGTTACTCTAGTCTATGTATTCATCATTTAACTAATGTGATTGAGTACCCACTATATGCTAGATGCAAGGGATTCTGCAGTAACTCAATAGAAAATCCCTCATGGAGAATGGAGAATAAACATTATATAAATTATCCCACAAATAACTATATGGTTATAGCATGGCAGGTAGTTTGAAGGTAAAAAAACAGGTGACGACAACAACAACAGCATGGAAGGAATTTACATTTACCCGTAAAGTGATACTTAGTGTTATTATTAAAGACCGAATACAAAGCTTAGAATGGGCTATGAGTGATTTCATAGCATTTCTCCTATACTCCTGATACTCCTTATTTCAGTTTTTACATTACTTCTTTTCCAAATGTTCATGAAAATGAAGAGTTACAATTTTTGTGTTTTTTCTTGTTAATTGATATTTATGAATACTTCTCATATGCTTAAACAATATAAGGTAGTCATATTGCCAAGAACTTTTGAAAAAACTTCATGGAAAATACAGAAATCTGAATTAGGCTTTAATGCTAGATTGAATTTATATATGAGGAGGGAAGAAAAAGTGGACATTTCATATGCTTATTTTTTTTATTCCTTTTTTTCTCTGTAGCTCTTTTTACTCAGACTTTTTTGCTGTCATAACCTCCTCTTTTTCTCTCACATTTGTTTTAGAACTTGTCTCTCTCCCTCTTTTTTTTTTTTTAAGTTTATATTTATTTTGAGAGAGAGACTGCAAGCCTGTGAGTGGGGCAGGAGGAGAGAGGGAGAAAACAAATCCCAAGCAGGCTCCTTCCTATCAGCACAGAGCCTAACTTGGGGTTCCATCTCATGAACTGTGAGATCATGACCTGAGCTGAAATCAAGAGTTAGATGCTTAACCCAGTGAGCAACCCAGCCATCCCAGAACTTGGCCCTCTTATCCCTTCACTTGATAATCAAAAATCATGTTTAACTGATTTCCTGATTTACATTTCTGGTCCTCTGATTCTTCTCTTGAGCTCAAGGACTATGTTTCCCCATAACTGGTGAATCCCGCAGAGCACCTCAAACTGAACATATCCAAAATAGAAAAAATTCATTTTTCTATTTGAATTTCCTTTTGTTGCAAGTATTTTAAGTATAAGGAGGTTGCTGTCTTTTCAGTCACTTAGACTGGAAAGATTCGAGTCGTTTCAGCCTGTGTGTCAAATGTGTGCATCTAAGCAGTCTCCATTCTGCTTCAGAAATGTTTATTGTATGAGAAACAATGAAATCTGGCCATGTGTAGCAACATGGATGGACCTTGAGGGTGTTATGCTTAGCGAAATAAGTCAGGCAGAGAAGGACAAATATCACATGTTTGCACGTATAGGACGATTAGGAGGAACTTAACAGAGGACCATGGGGGAGATGAAGGGGGAAATGGTGGGGGAAAGGGAGAGAGGCAAACCGTGAGAGACTCTTGAATGCTGAGAAACAAACTGAGGACTGATGGATGTTGGGGGGAGGGGGGAGATGGGCATGGAGGAGGGCACTTGTTGGGATGAGCACTGGGTGTTATATGGAAACCAATTTGATAATAAACTATTTGTAAAAAATAAAAATAAATTAAAAAAAAGAAATGTTTATTGTAATAGAGTATATATCAAAAAGCAGTCGGATTAACACAGTTGTTTTTTGTTTGTTTTTTGTTTGTTTTTTTTGTTTTGTTTGTTTTGCATTCTGAAAGAATATAGAACGGTATTTTCCAGCATTAAAAAGGAAGGCCAACCTTCTGAGACAAAATGAAGTACAGAGAAAAGCAGTTGCAGTTCTTAAGAGACCTAACCAGCTAAATAGAAAGTAAGTACTCAAATACAATAAGCTATATTATCCTGAGTAAATAATGATAGATTTCTTGCACTGAGACCAAATGAATGGATTTGTAGTGGTCATTTTCAAGACAGATATTTGGGATGTCTATCTGAACATCCAACACAGAAGCACTGAGACCCTGTATTACTGATGATTTTAACAAATTGTAAACTTAAAAAAACAAAAGCATTGCCCTGCTTCTTTACCTCTGTTTACATATAGAATAAAATTACAAAAGGTGATTGTTCAGGTAAAAATACTTCCACCAGAATTATTCAAAATTGGGAATTCTGAAAGCTAAAATTGTTATTCAGTCTCAGTGATTTTTAATAGAATAATGTATTTGTGGAAAAAGAAAATTATAGAGAATTCTGTGTGGATGCTTTGTAAGCTGAAAATATATATTTTTTTAAGTTATCTCTTCACCCAACATGGGGGCTTGCACTCAAGACCCCATGATAAGAGTCCTCATGCTCTACCAATGAGCCAGTCAGGCACCCCATAGCTGAGTTTATGTTTATATTAAATTAAAGGCATAACAGAAACTCAAAAATCATGACCTATTCTTAAGGCATTGTTTTCTGTAAGAATAAAATGGGCAAAAAGGAAGTTGATAAACTGGTAAGTTTCCATATTATTTTAGTTTTGAGTACCATTTATTCATCTTTTATAGAAGATAATTCAAAAGAAAAAAACTCTGAAGTAAAGTTTTTGTATAAATGGAATAACTGCTGGAAACTAATTTGACAATAAACTATTTGTAAAAAAAAAACAATCTTCAGGCAATTCCTAAAAAAAAATAATAAAATAAATAAATAAATGGGATAGCTGGGATTGCAGTTTTACTTAACTGTCATCCTTCTTTCTTTTATAAATCTGGTATAGTATGTTTTGGGAATTGGGAAATTAGCAAATAAGAACTTGTCCATTACATTAATGACCTATGTTAATTAGGCTAGCTAGGGAAATTTTGCATTTGAGTCTAAGATTGGAGGTAAGATTAGGCGATCTGTTAAGTGTTTATAAAAAGTAAATAAATATGAAAATTGCTTTCTCATATTTTACTAACTTCATATAGAAATTAGAAAGGAGGGGCGCCTGGGTGGCTTAGTCGGTTAAGCGTCCGACTTTCACTTAGGTGAAATCAAATCAAATCAAATAGAGAAATAGAAATCAAATAGAGCTTTTAGAAAACTTGTGAAACCTTTAAAAACAATATTTTTCCTTTTCACATACTCTCGCGGTTCGTGGGTTCGAGCCCCGCGTCGGGCTCTGTGCTGACTGCCAGCTCAGAGCCTGGAGCCTGTTTCAGAGTCTGTCACTCCCTCTCTCTCTGACCCTCCCCTGCTCACACTGTCTCTCTCTCTCCTAGGAAAAAAAAAAAAAAAAATTAAAAAAAAAAAGAAAAAAGAAATTAGAAAGGAATTGGTGAAAGTCAAGTCAAACATAATTGAGAGTACATTGCTGTATGTGAAAGAATAAGCATTTGGAAGATTATACGTTTCTATGTGATTCATAGTAACATACAAAGGTTTCTGAGTGAGGATGAAAGAGAAAACCATAGAAGATGTTACTTTTCAAGATTTTCTCTTTACTTTTGGCTTTCAGTAGTTTGATTATGATGTACCTAGGTATGATTTTCTTTTTACTTACCCTGTAAATAAATCTGTACATATATGTTTTTCATCAAATTTAGGAAATAGCATTAAAATTGTTAATGTCTTTAGAAGAAATCTTCTATATTAGAATATTAGTGCAATATTTAGAAGATAATTAGTTCAGAATTAACTAGGTTGTTATGTAGTAAGCAACAGAAAGAGATATTTATAAATTGAATCACAATAGCTTTGAGTAAATAAGGAAATAATTCAGAGTCTTTAGTATACTTCGAATGTCTAACCTATGAATTTAACTATTTTTGCTAATTTTTCCCAGGATGTTTGAAAGTTGTTAAATGGCTGAGACTTTTCATAATATATGTGTTTTTGTTGTAGAAATAACATTCCAGCCAATTTTAGCAGGAGTGGAAATAAATTAAGTCATCAGAAAGATACTCGTCAGGCAACTTTTCTTTTCAGAAGAGGCCTAAAGGTATAAAAAACCCTTGCTGGTGGTTTCTTTTTACTCAAAGGATCTTGAACATCTACCTTTAGTGGTAATCCTCAATCATAGGCATAGCCCATGGTTGAGATAAGGTTTGGGTTTGGGATATGGAGAACGTGACATTAGATTAGTTCTTTTTGTTATTTATTTTTTCTGTTCTCCCTTTTGTTGTCGTCAGTAGCAACATCTTATGAGCTTAACATGTTATTTAGGAATAAATATGTTTTACCACTGTTCTGATAGAGAAACCCCAACTGAGGTATTGCCAGAATAGGAACATGCCTCTCTTGCATTCATCCACACACCATACTGGGTTATAAAGTTACAGAGCAGGGTTGTTTTTTAGATTCAAATCCTCTGCTTTCTATGGGATCTACTGCTTTTTTTTTCCCTTCAGGTTCAGGCCCAGTTGAACACAGAACAACTGCTAGACGATGTAGTAGCAAAGAGAACTCGTCAGTAAGTTTGAATTTGTTTTTCAAGATGTCATTTCAGAACTCCCAGAATACAGCAACCCCGATTACTGTGTGCCCCTGACTGAGGAATTAAATGAGACCCAAAATATATTAAGTATTGAGCCTGAAATAAATAAATCCATTTTCCCCCCAAAAAACCTTTTGCATTTCCACATGTCAGTGTTAATGAGTTTTAGCACGAAATACATCCCTTTATTTAAGAAAAAAAGTGGAGTATTCCATTTTAATGAAATAGCTTTTTATTTTCTATAACTGCTTTTATATAAATGAATGTATTCAGGGAACAAATAGAAATCAAATAGAGCTTTTAGAAAACTTGTGAAACCTTTAAAAACAAAATTTTTCCTTTTCACATACTTTTTTCCTTACCCCATAAAAGTTTTTTAAGAATATTTTTTTGTCAGAATTGCACTTCTCACATGTGAATTGTAACATTCTAATTCCATCAATATGATCAGGTTTTGAAATTAAACTATTTAAAACTATGACTACTTTTTAGAAAACAAAATGTGTAAAATAATGGTCCAGATATGCAAGCTAAAATTGGGCATGATTTTGAGCAGAATGTAAGAAGAGAAACTATTTGAACTTGATGTTGACAATATTCTTTTGCACAGGAGTCATGACACTGGAAACCCCAAGGAGAGAAATGATAAGCCATTTGCTTCTCCAGGGAACAATGTTTACATAATTGTAATATTATAAATACTGTTTGTCTTGAACTTTGAGAATCTATAGGAAACCCCCCCCCCAGATCCTTAATTTGGTAACAGAATATAGTGAAAATGTCAGATTTTAAGTAACATGAATGTACAAGTAGAGCTGACAAAAAATGGGAGGTACAAAGTGGGAGAAGAGTTGAAAGGAAGTAATAGAGGTACTACTCTCCTTTCATACAAAGTCAGAGAGAATGGTGTCAAGAGGTTGATAGAAGATTTAAGAGACTGAAAGATTTGGGGTGCCTGGGTGGCTGAGTTGGTTAAGTGTCTGACTTAGACTTAGGTCATGATCTCACGGTTTGTGAGTTAGAGCCCCGCATCAGGCTCTGGGCTGTCAGCACATGTGAGCCTGCTTCAGATTGTCTCCCTCTCCCTCAAAAATAAATAAATGTTAAAAACAATTTTTTTAAAAGAGATTGAAAGATTTATATTTAAAGTTATACTGGAAGTAAAATAGTGATATCGCTATCAAAGTGTTTAGAGGGAGGTAGGGAAACTAGAGTATAGTGTGATTAGGTAAAACCTTATGATAGCAAAGTATCATTACATACACATCTTGTATAGTGAACTGGAGGTAACTATCAAGCAGTTAAAACAAGAAAGGTTAAAAGTGCTGCCATTGGGGAGCAGGAAAGTTCTGCCACTGGGGAGTAGAGGTGGAACAAAATACTAGAAACTGTTACTTTTCATTAGAAGCCTTTCTGTAATTTATGTCTTTTAATGTATGTGTATTTGTTACATTGATAAAGTAATAAATTCAGGTGTCTAGTTCCTACATTCAACATGCTGATTTTATATATCCTGGTGGGGCTTAATATTTTTTAAAAGCTGAGAAAATGTAATGGTTACTTTAAAATGTATTTCTTACGTGGAATATACTATAGGATTTATAAACTTGCATTTTAATGAAGTTTTTGGTTTTTTGAAACTAGATGGCGGACTTCCACCACAAATGGAGGAATTTTGACTGTCTCCATTGACAATCCTGGAGCAGTGCAATGCCCAGTGTAAGTCCTTTTTATATTGTCAGAAATTACAACCTCTCAGTATATAAGGTAATAGAAAAACACTGGACTTCTCATGATGTCCAAGTTAAGATAAATTGAGACAAAGATAAAAGTAATACTTATGGTATAAAGTGGAAATACTATAGTATAAAGTTAAAAGTAAAAGCTCTCTTGGTTCCTGGTTCTATAGCCCCAAGGTAGCCATATTTTTATTTTAAAAAATTAGTACATATATAAGAAGTAATATATACATTTATTTTTTATGTATAATAACAAATGAGGGAATGCTACACATACTTGCTCCTTTTTCCTCCACCTCCTAATATAGTTTGGACATCTTTACTTTTAGGTACATACAGTTCTGCCTTCTTTTTATTTAAAAAAAAATTTTTTTTTTTAATGTTTTATTTATTTCCAGGAGAGAGAGAGAGAGAGACAGCGTGAGCAGGGGAGGGTCAGAGAGAGAGGGAGTCACAGACTGAAACAGGCTCCAGGCTCAGAGCTGGCAGTAAGCAAAAAGCCAAACGAAGGGCAAGAACCCACGAACAGCGAGATCATGACCTAAGTGAAAGTCGGACGCTTAACCAACTAAGCCACCCAGGCGCCCCTGTTCTGCCTTCTTTTTAAAGGCTTCGTAGTGTGTTCTTTTATCTGAATGACCTTAATTTAGTTAACCATTCCCTTATGTTTATTGCATTATAAACTTTCTAGGTTTTTGGAGTTTTTATTTTAATGAAATGATTTCCAGTCATTTTAGTAAATGAAATGAAGAAAACATAGGATGAGTCTCTTAAGACTTCAGAGGTTGCTTTATTTTAGTAGAAGATCAAGACTTGGAAGTCACCAATCATTCCAAATTATTGAAAACATTATAGTTCTACTTAAAGAAGTATTCTTGAGTGATCATAAATTTTAGTCTCTAGATGAGTCAGTCAAGAACCAGGAACATTAGTACCACCTTGTCTGTGATTTCACTTTTCATGGTTTCAGTTACCCAGTCAACCATGGTCTGAAAACATATGGTTCTCCTTCTGATGTATTGTCAGAAGGTCAGTAGTAGCCTAACACTACCTCACAATGTCTACATCATTCACCTCACTTTGTCTCATCATGTAGGTATTTTATCACATCATCACAAGAAAGAGGAATACAAGAACATATTTTGAGAGAGGACAGGAGAGAGACCACATTCACATAACTTTTATTACAGTATATCGTCAAAATTGTTCTATTTCACTATTATTGTTTAATAACTCATACTGTGCCTAATTAAAAAAAAATTAAACTTTAAAGGGGTCCCTAGGTGGTTCAGTCAGTTGGGTGGCTGACTTCAGCTCAGGTCATGATCACACAGCTTGTGAGTGTGTTTGAGCCCCACGTTGGGCTTTGTGTTGATAGCTCAGAGCCTGGATTCTGCTTCAGATTCTGTCTCCCTCTGTCTCTACCCCTTCCCCACTCACACTCTGTCTCTCTCTCTCTCAAAAATAAATAAACATTAAAAAAAATTAAACTTTATCATAGGTATGTATATATAGGAAAAGACATATAGTATGTGCAGGGTTCAGTGCTCTATGCAGCTTCAGGCATCCACTGGCAGGTGAGGGAGCAGTCTTGGAACATACGCCCATGGATAAGGGGAGACTGTAATACTTGTTTGAGAACACAAAATAGACTTGGTACATGGAACATGTGTACAAGTCAAGACGTTTTATGTACCAAATGATTTATTTTTCTTTTACTTATTAAGCTTATCTGATTTCATTTTAATTATTTTCTAATAGAACTCAGAAACCACTATTAACTCGTACTGCTGTACCCTCATTCTTAAAACGGGAGCAATCTGATGTAAAGAAAGTTCCTAAAGGTGTCCCTCTACAATTTGACATAAATAGTGTTGGAAAACAGGTAATTTTTTTTTTTGTTTCTTTGTGCCATTCATTGATAATATTTTAATTAATAAATAAAATGTGTAATGAATTAAACAGGGGGTATCTTAAGTCTCCTCAACCTTAGGAAACCACTGAACAATCTACTTTGTTTCTATAGATAAGCCTATTTTGGGCATTCATATGAATGGAAACATACAATATGTGATCTTTTGTGACTGGCTTTTTTTGCTTAGTATAGTATTTTTAAGGTTCATCTATAGTGGATCATCTTTTTATTGCTGAATAATGTTCCATCAATGGATATACCATAATTTATTTACTCATTTATCAGTTGATGGACATTTGGGCTGTTTCCATTCTTTCGTTATTGTGTATAAAGTTTCTCTGCATATTCATGTATGTTTTTTGTGTGAGTGTATGTTGCCATTTCTCTGGGTAAATACCTACAAGTGGAACTGGTAGGTCATACTCATAACTATGTTTAACCTCTTGAGAAAGTGCTAGACTTGTTTTCCAAAGTGACTGCACTGTTTACATTCCTTCCAGCATGTATAAAGAATTCTAAATTTCTCTAAATCCTCATCTACACTTGTTATTATCGGTCATTTGATTGTAGTCATCCAAGTGCTTGTGAAGTGGTATATCTCACTGTGGAGTGAATTCGACATTTTTTTAATATTGACCTTGTGTCTTGTGATCTTGCTAAAATTCACTTAACCACTTTTAGTAATTTTGTAGATTCCTTAAGATTTTTCTATGTAAACAATCATGTCATTCTCCATATCCCTTACCCTTCAGTACAATGTTGAATAGAAATGATGAGAACATGGTATGCTTGCCTTGTTCCCAAGCTTGAGGAAGAAGCATAAAATGTTTCACCATGGAGTATGATTTTATCAATGGATTTTTAGTAGATTCACAGGTTGGGGGAGTTCTCTTTATCCATAATTTGCTGAGAGTTTTTATCATGAATGGATGTTAGATTTTTGTTAAATGCTTTTTTTTTCATCCATTGATGTAAGAATGTGTGGAATTGAAAATATGAAGTATGGATAGAAATTTGACCAAATTTGTTTTGCTTCTTTTTATTTTATTTTGTCATGGTTACTTTTCTTTCAGAAATGGTGAAATAAAATTTGGTTAATCAAAAACCGGATTTTGATTTGAATTTTACTTGAATTTCTGTGGTGAACTCATAGAAATCCAAAAACTTACAGAAATTCAAGAAAGTTTGTTTCAAATATTCACAAGTATCAGTAACTCCTATGTTTATCAGAGACATCATTAGAATTTGTGGCAGTGTTTATAGAGCCTAAAAATAATTCAGATAGAGAAAATCTTGGATGTATGACTTTATGGGCATTATAGTTCTGTGTTTTATATAGTACTGTAGGCATTTAGAGTGGTTAGAAAATAGAGATTGTGAGTCAGACTCCCAGGTTTAAATTCTGGAGCTGCAAGTAGGCACGTTAACTAACTTCTCTAAACTTCACTAAGTTGACCTAATTTCGTATGGTTTTTGTTAGAGTTAAATGAGTTCGAACGCATAAATATTCAGGAAGTGTTAGCTGTTGTTACTTTGAATTACCATTATGATCACATTATTGTTCTAAGCAAATATGACTAACAGTCAAGTTGTTAATTTTTTTGTTTTGTTTTCTCTAGACAGGGATGACTTTGAATGAGCGATTTGGGATCCTGAAGGAACAAAGAGCCACCCTCTCATTCAACAAAGGAGGAAGCCGCTTTGTAACCGTGGGATAGATCCCATGTCAAAGGGACTTTTGAGTGATGACTCTGTTTTAAAAGTTGAATTGCTTGATGAGTTCATCACAGAAATTCAAGAAACTTTATTTCAAAATATTCACAAAGCTAAATAACTCTTATTTTTATTTTTGAGGTTTTTTTTTTTTTTAAACATGTATAAATAATACCCTGAAAGAATAACAGGGAATAATGCACCTATCTGTTCTTAAGATTTCATGGTTGGCTCAGACAGAACAATTCTCTATTTGACGTCTTTTGTCCTTCATGCAGCAGAAAGAAGACAGAAAGATAGAAATTGATTATTTTTATGACAGTGGTATTTAGGATCTTCATCACTTTTTTTATTTGCCATGTAAATTTTGGTCTTCAGAAATATGAGTAGGTCCCTTGGTTGCTGTCACCTATCCTTTAATAGTGTTGATGTAATAAGTGCAGTTGACTTTTCTTCATTAGCGATATTTAAAAAAAATCATTAGAATTTCAGTTTTGAGTTTTAAGATTTATGGGAATATCTGGAATTTGGTTCATTTTTCAGAAGACCTTAGGTTAATTCTCCAGAGTTATAAATCTTTAATATTGAACTTTTAACAAGAAATGTGACTTTAGGCATTAGTCTTTGTTTAAAATGTTGATGTTTAAAGGCTATAAATGTGTGTTTACAAAATTGTCTGATAGAACCTTGGAGAAGGTCCAATGTAAAAACCTAACAGTTGTATTTGGTAAATGAAGAAAGCAGGAGAGGAAGTAGCAGGTTGAGGTGAAAAACTTAAAAACCCAGGACATAGCTATACTGTGTGGATTTAGTGTAGGCTTGAATCTAGTGTCCATGAAGAATTCTTCAAATGATATTTAGAAAAATTATAATTATCAAAATAGATTGAGTCCTTTAGATATTTTGATGATAAAATCAACAGCCATAAAGTCCTAGACTTCTTATTCAAAAGTTAAATTTTATAAGCTTTTTAAGCTTGTTAATTTAACAGTATAAAGCTTCAAAATCAAAAATATACTTGTATATGTCACGAAGACAAAATGGCAATTGAGTTACATTGTAACTTTAGTTTATACCTTTCTTGTATAAAGTTCAGGCATTTATAGTGAGGGTTTTTTTTTTCCCTCCCACACTCTGGAGGAGTGGGAGGAATTAATCTGTTGTGCCAAGCTAGTGCTGAAAGTTTTCAGATGATTGTATACTATAAGTTACAGTATAATGCCAAAATGCAGCAAAATATTCCAGCTACAAGTTCAATCATTCTGAAGTTTAACCTTTTGGTTTGCTATAATGTTGAAACCTCTAAGTAGGTGTTAGTTTCCCTAGAGTGTATTGGTGTTAATTTTCCCTGTAAAACAAAACAAAACATTAAGTTATCACTCTTGCCTGCCTTGTATTGTATATTAGACTTCATTGTTTTCTCATGCATCTTGGGTTATTTGGTTTATGCTAGCCACAGAAAAGTATCAGCAGTTTCATGCTTATACCAAAGAATTAAATCTGATCCTTAATATCTGGTATTTTGCCAGTAAGTCTACTGATAAGGGATTATTGGAAGCCAGTCACACAATTTGAAAATAAGCTCTAGTCTCCTTAGGCCAAGGACTCATTGCAAAACATTTTTGCAAGTACAAATGCTTAGATTTCATCCATGAATCTTACATTTTATTTTAGACTGGTTTAGAATAACTGGTAGCTTATTTTAAAGCAAAGGAAAAATAACTGAGCACAAATTTGCTGTCTTTAGAACAGTTTGTGAAAATATGGTATAAAGAAGTTTTCATTTTTTTTATTTTAAATATTGTATGGAGCTATTATGCCATTTTTCTTGAAAACCTTAAAAATTGCCCCAAATATTGATGTTAATTGCATCAAACAACAAAATGTCTTTGGTATATTAAACTTTTGCTCTTCATGCATCTCTAATTTCATTTTCTTTTTAAATACAAAATTTTACCTTTGTTACAACTAAATTAAAATTCTTGAGTGCTAACATGTGTATAAACAAAAGAATATGCTTTGTCAGAGGAAAATTCCCTTTCTTGGAATATGGTTGTAGTCATCCTTTTTCAGTTCTTAAATTTTTAAAAAACAGGATACAACTTAAAATTTCCTTTGCATCAAGGTGTATGCAAAACATTGATGCAGTGCATCACAAAATGAGAGTTTGTATTTAATGAGGAGGTGCTTTACATTGTACTTTTTGGTGTTTTTTGGAAAAGTTACAAATTTAGATCTATTCTGAAGCTGTTCATTTTTAACAAATAAAATGTTACAGGTCTCACATTTATTCTTAGCTATAAAGATTGAATTGTGGTTTTTAGATATATGTTACAAAGAACTTTGTAGTAATTATGATTTTTAGGGTTTGAAAAACTACCTAACCAATCAAATTGGTAAATCAGTCTAGACGCATATTCTAACTGCCTTTTGACCATTTCATTCATGAGCTCCAACCAAGAAGTAAGTAGCCAGCAGGACTTAAAGACTCAGATTTACTTAGAGTGCAGAATTTCAAGCTAGGTGAGCTTTTCAACATCATCCATTTCAACTCCTTTCTATGTTTTAGAGGCTCAGCTTTTCAAGACTTGTATGTGGCAGTGTCACTTTTTGAGCCCAGGTCTTTTAATTCTCAGTTTAATTTAATTCTCGTAATAACCTGCTTCTGTGAATTGAACATCCACAGAGTGTAGTGGAATGATGTTTGGCTTGTCCAATATCTAAGAAGTGCTAATAGCAGTGCTATAGCATTTGTAATTTGTAGCATGGCAAGTAAATCTACTCTACCAGTGATAATTATTGAGATTTCATTACATCATTTTGTATTCAAGCTATGTAGACCTCTTAGAAAAGGCCAGTGTTCCTAATTGGACATTGTGCATTTTTTTCTTTTTCTTTTTTTTTTAATTTTTTGATGTTTTATTTCTGAGAGAGAGAGAGAGAGAGAGCGAGCGAGCGAGCGTGAAGCAGGAGAGGGTCAGAGAGAGAGTTTGACACAGATTCTGAAGCAGGCTCCAGGCTCTGAGCTGCCAGCACAGAGCTCGACATGGGGCTTGAACCCACGAACCATGAGATCATGACCTGAGCCAAAGTCAGACGCTCAACTGACTGAGACACGCAGCCGCCCCTATGTATTTTTTTTCTAACAGGCATAGATTTCATAATTTTAATGACATAAGCAGATCATAAAATACTTCCAAAGTGTGAAGAAACTTACAAGCTTCATTGCCCAGTGATTATTTTCTACTAGAATAGATATGTATATCTTATTTTGCTGTCAGTGGCTTTATAATTCAAACATTATACACAGTGTCAGAATAATTTTTAATTTTAATCACCTGGTGCTCATCAGGACAAGTGCATTCCTAAATGCCCATCAATTGTTTCACTCATCCCCCCACCCACCTTCCCTCTGGTAATCATCAGTTCTCTATAGTTAAGAGTATGTTTCTTGGTTTGTCACTTTTTTTCCCTTTGCACATTTGTTTCTTAGTGTGTTAAGGTAATTTTTGTCCTGATTTAGATTTACACAATAAGTAAGAGTGAGAAAACAATAGCTGACTTTGCACTACAGAGAATGAATACCATACGTTCTGAATACAGGCAGTATCAGGGCAGAAAATGATTCTTTTATTTCTGTTTAGTATATTTTTGAGCTTTCATCAGAATTATATGACCTCTATTGCCACCGTAAAAAAAATCAACACATGATTTAAGCTTATTTTAAAGTGAATTATTTTTATGTAGATTAATTTGTAGTTATTCCCCCTTTTTTTTTAATTTTTTTTTTTTAAATATTTTTATTTATTTATTTCTAGGAGAGAGAGAGACAGTGTGAGCATGGGAGGGTCAGAGAGAGAGGGAGACACAGACTCGGAAACAGGCTCCAGGCTCTGAGCTGGCAGTCAGCACAAAGCCCGACGCGGGGAACGAACCCACGAACTGCGAGATCATGACCCAAGCGAAAGTCGGACGCTTAACCGACTAAGCCACCCAGGCGCCCCAGTTATTCCTCTTTTTAAAAATGATACCAACAAGCCCCAAGCATCAACAATAAGGATTTTGAACTGTTGTCGGCCATTGTTAGGGAGTTAAAGATTTTCTTATAAATTAAATGACTTCTAATTTTTTTTCCCACTTGCCATTATGTTACTTCTATCAAGTACAAAAAGCTTGATGAAACAAGGAAATGTGTAATGCTGTCTTGGAGCTGAAATTCATTGTTTTGAGTTGTATTTCAGAAGAGGTTTACTGATGTTTAAAGATGAATAGGAAATTATTTCCATAGTGTGGAGGTCTCTAATTTCTACTTCTATTTCTACTTTCCTTTAGTGAGAAGAAAATCCTATTGTCTGCTTATTAAATGAATCAGAGAAGGAGCAAACATTTACTGAATATATTCAACAAGCTAGTTTTTGTGCTTTACATTTGAAGAGTATAGGATTAGTGAAGATTTTAATCCCATTGCTTTTGAGTTTATAAAAATGGAGTTCTTAAAGCAGTGACCAGAACATATTTCTAGTGAGTGGATGAAGAGGGAAAGGACTTTATTTCTCCATGCGGTAGTGAGATACAGAGCTGGAAAACTTGAGATTTGAGTGAATATTTTGCCCCTGGAATTCATTCAATAAGTTAACTTTCAGCTGTAAAATAAACAGGAAGAAGCAAGGAAGTTCTCTATTATCAATTCCTAACATTCAATAACCCTCACTATCAATTTTTTTCAGCTCTTGCTTCTAGACCACAGAGCAGTTGTAGAATAAATTATAGGTCTCTATAGCCCTTTTTCTCATAGTGTTTTTGTACCTGTTTCTCATTATTCATTGCTAGACACTGGTGAAATCCTTACAGTGATTCCATTTCCTGTATACCATTCTCACAAGATGACCTTGTCACTTGTTTTATGGAGATTGAGGGAGTAGGATGAGAATTCCCTTATATTCTACCTTTGCAGATCAGAGCTCAAATCCTTAGAAGTCTTATCTCATTGCTTTACCTTTACTTACAGTCTCTCTTTACCTAGGACTTGTTCTCATATATATTTCTCATTTCCACAGGCTTTTCTTTTGGACTTCAAACACCTATAGATTTATCTACCCTGTTCTCCATTTTTTCCCCCTCTCCCAGCTTTCTCTCTTGTATTAATACATCTGCTATATTAGTATATAACCCATCTTCTGTCTCTGTGTCCACTCATCCTTACTTAGTTCCTATTAAGATACTGAACTCTGGGGTATGGAAGAAAATTATAGAGTTTAACATAAGGACCTTAAAATCTAGTTGAATGGACAAGGCAATGGCAACCTATAAACTTGGTCAGAAGTTCAGAGACCATGATTAGTATGTTACGTTGCAATTATAATGAGGTACTTGTATAGATAGATAGGAAGAATGAGGCTGTATTATGGAGAACTTGTTAGAAGAATTTAGTGTAAATAGTGGAAGGTAATAGGTAATCAAATTCAGGTGACAATGGTGCATTTTATAAAGATATCTGGTAGCTAGCATAGTAGTGTTAATATGGAATATATGATTATGCTTTTAGTCGCTGTAGTTGAAATATTTCTTTAAAAAAAAAACGAGGTCCTGCCCTTTTAAATAGCTTAAAATCTAAGAACAAAACAATTTTAGATCAGAATAACAAAAAACAGTTTGTATGTTGGATAAATGTTTTTTGAGCTGACAAATATATCACTCGCCATTGCAATGACCCATGCTCATAACAGACCTTGATACTGATGATCAGTCATGGAGCTTGCTGTTGAAGAACCTGGAATGTAAGAATTCATAGAACAACTCTCTGAGCATCTGTTACTAATCAGCTTTGTCACTGAGATTAAACATTTTCACAACCTCTTCCATCTGGGAGTTGGGGGAAGTGCTAATCAGAGTTTGAAGGGTTAGGCTTTGAATGATGGATAGGCTCTCCAAACCTTATTTTCTTTTGCTGTCTCTTGAACTTTTTGGCTTGTGGCCTAAAATATTCACATGTACCATTATAAATCATACCTGGGTGTGTTCATATTGATACTCCTCCCGGTCTAGAATATTGCTTTCACCTTCCTACTGTTGCCTATTTCATAGCCTTCCATATTTTATCCAAAATTTCATTCATTCATGATGCAGATTCCATTTCTTTGTATTCGCATGGATTAACCTGGCTTCCCCTATTCAGCCCCTTTTTTGTGTTGTCCTACTATTATAGGTATGTTTGTCTGAATTCTATAATTAGATTGTAATCTCCTAGGAAAAGAGCGCTAACAGCCTCTTATTTCCCACAAATACTGGTTGGTTGTAGGGGAAATTTACATTAATGTAGCAGCAATGGCTTAAATGTGTAAAAGAATATGCTGGAGACTGGTTGCAATGTAAATGAGGCCTAATTCGTTTAAAGTGAAGTGATATTTTCCAGTTTTTCAATAATGATTTTGGGTTTTATCATTTCTTCCATTTTACCTCTAATTCCCACATTAATCTTAGATTATGGTCAGATTATCTCCCACCCCCCACCCCCGCCTCACTTTTGGTTCTAGACAAAAATTTAGACTTTAATGCCATTCATCCTGATTTGTTCAACAATAAAATCTTGCCTAAAGGACAAATATTATTTAACATGTTTGTTTCATTTTTGTTAAGAGCTATTTTTTATAAAAAGGAAAGAGGGCCCTAAACATTTATATACCCTTTGAATGAGGATTATGGAATTTGGGGGGCCAGGTTAGCATTTATTTTCTCCGAAAATAACAGTTAACAACATATCTGCATCTGAATCACTTGGTGTATAGAATGACAGAGTTGGGAAAATGTTTCCGTCGTATCCCAGGGTCCCCTCCTCTGGTAGCAACAGTGATAAGCCTTAATTTAATGCTTAATCGAACCCTTCAGTATTGGAGGAAGGCACGGAAGTTTTTGTGGAGAACATTGAAAGATATTTTTGTAGAGGCATTTTTAAAATGGTACTGGGAGCCTATAGTAGGGGATGCTCCAGATTGTGAGTTTTGATTTCCCTTGAAAACCTCGATGTAGGCCGGGGCAAACGCCTGGGTGTGCGGAGGGCCACTGCCGCCCAGCCCGTCAGGAGAGCCGTCCGGGGTCTGTTTGCCCCTTTCCCCGCCCACCCATCAGTTCTGGCGGCGCATGCGCTGAGCCGTGGGCCGGAGAGTTGTCGGCTGGGAAATGGCGGCCGCAGGCTTGGTCGCTGTGGCCACGGCTGCAGAGTACTCTGGTCCAGTGGCATCGGGAGGTAACCTCTCCGGTGTTAACTGTGGGCCAAGCTCCGGAGCAGGCCCTGGTTCTGGCCCGGGTTCGTGGAGCCGCTCCCTCGATCGAGCGCTGGAGGAGGCGGCTGTGACCGGGGTGCTGAGCCTGAGCGGCCGGAAACTGAGGGAGTTTCCCCGGGGAGCGGCCAACCATGACCTGACGGACACCACCCGGGCGGGTGAGTAGGGCACGGGGCATCCCTGCCAACCAGGGGCCTGGAACGCGGCGGGAGACAGCTCCAGCCGGTGGGAGGATTCGGGGGGTAGTTACAGCTACCGGTCCCATAGCGCCTGGTTGGGACCCGACTAACGGGGAGAAGCGGACTGCTCGGACCCACCCAGCCCCCTCCGGCCTGCGGGCCAGACCCCTAGCCTGGGGTGAGGCGGCAGACTGCTGCATCTCTCGGGGAAGGGGACCGTAGGGATAGACAGAGGGTGTTTTTCTCTGCTATAAAATTAATCTATGCTGCTACTGAAGTCGACCCTTGCCCCGCCCCGGTTTCTGCAGGCCCTTTCGAATTTGGGATGCCAGATTGACTATGCTAAGATTTGGGATTGTAGAGCGCCCTTAGTATTTCAGAACATTGGCCACTGCGTTGTTGGGGAAGCATTGATCTGACGACTGACGTTTCTTCAGAGTTGTTTTTAATGTGAGCCCTAAGGCTGTAACTTTTCTTTCTCCACCTTTATCTAGTTGACTTACCAAACGTACTTGTAGCAGTAACTAGAGCCAACCTTCAGACTTCCATCACATTTCTCATGCCCTCCCTGAAAAGTTGAGAGAAGAAAAGATACATAGATTGCCTACCCTATCTGTACTTAACGCTTTTCAAAAATGAACATTGCTTTGTACATATTTTTGAACACAGGAAAGGTAATAAGGAATTGGGTATTATTTGGTTTTCTCAATTGTAGAGAACAATGTCTGGTGACTGAGGCACTCAACATAATATGCTTTTCTTGTGTTTAAAATATAGCTTCCTTAGGGAGTAGATTAAAAACCGAGTCTATTCATGTTTTACACAAAGGAGGAAAAAAAATCCCCTACACAGGTTTGTGTAGTATGATATAGTTAAGTATTTTATTTAGATATAGTTTTTTTTTGCAACGAAAGAATGTGTAGTACTTTGTGTTTTAATTTATTCCATTTTATTTGATTTTAAAGTCTTTGATTTAGTAATTTTCTATGTGCACTCATTAAAGATTGATGGGTATTAACATATGATTCACTTGTTAGAAAAATAAACAGAACTGTTAAACTACTTCAAGAAACTGCTTTCCGGAGAAACTTTCACTCTAGTGTAAAATGGAAGAAATTAAATGTCTAATTATTTAATCTCTTTTGGGAACAGTGGTACTGAAGATAGTTTGTATTTTTAGTGGATGTTATTAAAATTAAACTTTCTTGCTAAGGTAAATATGAACAGCCACTTCCCTTCTGCATATGTTCTGATAGACAACATCCAAAATTGTTCATAGCCCAAATTACCTGATTCTGTTCAGGAGATGGCTATATGGCATATGATTATTTCAGAGATGGGTAATATAGCAATTTTATATTGGTGTGAGTCATTTCAGTATTACTACATTAAGCACGAAGCTAAAGAACAAGTTGGTTACAGGTGTTTATTTCATTTATTATCTGCTTTTAAATAATTATAGGACCAACATGTTTTGCTTTTAAGAAATATTTTATTAATTAACAAAGAAAACCCAAAGGCATTTTTGAAGAAAAAGAACTAATACCAATAAATTTTTTCCTTACTGTGCTCTGAATTATTTTATTTAAAAAAAATTTTTTTTGTTTTGTTTTTTGGTTTTTTTTAGTGTTTATTTATTTTGAGAGAGAAAGCAGGCAAACAGGGTAGGGGCAGACAGAATCCCAAGCAGGCTCTGTACTATCAGCACAGAGCCCAAAGTTGGGTTCGATCCCACAAACTGTGAGATCATGACCTGAGCTGAAATCAAGAGTCAGACATTCAGCCAACTGAGCCACTCAGACACCCCTAAAGATTTTATTTTTGAATAACCTCTATACCCAATGTGGAGCTCAAACTCACAACCTTGAGATCAAGAGTCACATGCTCTTCTGTTCTCCTGGCTGAGCCATGAGGCACCCGTCTAAGTTATTTTAAATGGATAATTTAATGCAGATTTCATCATTTATTGAATACACACTGTTTGCTGTTCATTGTGTTAGGTGTTTTAAAATACATTGCCTTGTTAAATGCTCAGAACAACCAATGGACTAAGCATTATTATCCCCACTTTATATGTGAGGAAGCCTTCAGAATTTACAGATGAGGAATCACTCAGAGAAGGTCCTATAATTGGTATTGGTGGTAGAATTTCAGCCCAGGTCCATCTAACTCTTTTCCTTTCTGCTATACCACACAGCCTTCCTATGTACAGATAGATATTACTATTCCTGTTTTTAGATAGTGAAATCAAGATTTGGAGATACCAGATAATTTGCTCAAAGACCTGTAGTTAAAGGCCAGGGAAGGCAATGTTAGCCAGGATTTGAGCCTACTTTGAGAGAACTCCAAAACTATAGTGTAGCTCTTATATCAGGTACTTTGATGGATTCAGACACAACTTTTGTTAACTAAAATGTTTTGTTAAGACTCTTTAAAATCTAAAGCCAGAAAAATTATTTGAATACTATATATACAGTATATATACGTCAAAGTTGTCATGTAGTCTGTTTTCTCATAACGTATAGTATCTGGTAGAACTACTATCCTTCAAGAGTTTATATTCTAAGAAACAGCAAATATTTCCCATACTACTTATAATTTGACATGATTAGAATTAATTAGCAACATTTTCTTGACGCTTTTCACTCTTATTTAAAAAAGTAGATTTTTTATGAAAAGGGAAATATTTATTTGGGAACAGATAATTTGATCCAGTGGACAACGAAAACCTTAGAAGGAAATCACAGAAGACTTCTTGGGGCAGAAAGGTTGGAAAGGATTTGCATAGGCAAAAATGAGAAGGAAAAACCAATTCCAGGCCGTGGTGGACAGCATGCAAAAATTCCTGGAGTATATGACATATCAGTTAATTTTGCCAGACCATTATACAACACCCTTTCATCTGATTTACAGTACTCCTGTTTTCCTAGGAAATCACTCCTCTCAGTTTCATGAATATCCTAGCCCAGCATAAGGGTGTGCACGTGACTAAGGCCAGACCTAGCTAATCAATGTAGTCCATCCTTCTGGCTACAGTGATTGCTCAGAGATAGAGACATTTTCCAGTGAGCACACATGACTGTTAATTCTGATTTTTTTTTATTGGAACTATTGAGAAAGAGGCATGATTTGGACCCTGGGATTGCTGAGAGAATAGAATGTGAGCCTGAAGCTTACTAATAAATGGAAGGCAGAGCCAAAAGATAGAAAGTGAGACCAAGTTCTGATGATAGTGTTTGAACCTTTGGTTTAATAGCCAGGCCTTAAGATAGTGCTGTCCTTGGATAACAAGTTAATAAATTCCCTTTTCTGCTTGATTTGAGCAGAATTTTTTGTTTCAAAATCAAGAGTCCTGACTAATACAGTAGTACTGCTTGTGATAATGTGGTCAGGTCAGTTTGGTCAGAAGAAATGATTGGACTAGAGAATATATGAGCTACCCTTTGCATATGTGGAAGCTAGATTGAGGATAGATTTATTGAGTTTGAGACAGGGAGACTAATCAGCATTCATTAATTCAACAGACATTTGCTAAGGAATTTTGTAAGTGCATATACATAGAGAGGACCAACACACTTTCTGTCCTCAAAGAATTCAAGGGATCTAATGGAGGAATAAATAAATGTGAAGATTATTTGACTTGTCTAGTAAGAGCAAAACTTTTATGTATAAGACATTATACTAACTATAATATAAAGGAAACAAAAATAAGAGGCTTTACCCTGTAAGAATTAAAAAACCCTAGTAATCTAGTTGGGTGACTACAATAATCTAAATCTCTGATAGAATGAAAAATAGATGTCATATTGGAAAATGAAAATGTACAAATACTGATTGAATGTATATATTTTAAAAAAGGACAGAAGGGGGCGCCTGGGTGGCTCAGTTGGTTGAGCTCTGACTTCAGCTCAGGTCATGATCTCACAGTTCGTGGGTTCGAGCCCCGCATCGGGCTCTGTGCTGCCAGCTAGCTCAGAGCCTGGAGCCTGTTTCGTATTCTGCATCTCCCTCTCTCTCTGACCCTCCCCTGCACACACTGCCTCTCTCTCTCTCTCTCTCTCTCTCGCTCTCTCACGCGCTCTCTCTCTCTGTCTCAGAAATAAATAAAACATTAAAAAAATTAAAAAAAAAAAGGACAGAAGGCATCAAAGATGACTTAGCTGTTAAATCTGGAGTATTAGGAAGATGGTGATGCTATTGATAATAATAATAGGTAACATTTATTGAACTGTTAGTATATTTCAAGTATTGTCTGAGCTGTATATTATAAAACATGCATTTACAACAACAATATGAATTGTAAGTGTATTTTAACCCCATTTTACACATGAAAAAGTGGAAACATTAATTTGATCAAGGTTACATAGCTAGTGACAATTGGGATTCAAATTCAGATACATCTAATCCTAAAACTTGTGTTTTTAATCAGTAAGCCATACTGACAAAGAAGTTTGCCAAACATAATTTTGGTTTGTTTGATACTTTTTTTAAAAAATATTTTTATTTATTTCTAGGAGAGAGAGAGAGAGACAGCGTGAGCAGGGGAGGGTCAGAGAGAGAGGGAGATACAGACTCTGAAATAGGCTCCAGGCTCTGAGCTGGCAGTCAGCACAGAGCCCGACGCGGGGCTCAAACCCACGAACCGCGAGATCATGACCTAAGCGAAAGTCGGACGCTTAACCGACTAAGCCACCCAGGCGTCCCTGTTTGATACTTTTAAATGGGTTATAGCACATCTAGTAAATCCTGTGCAATGAATAGGAATGTAAATCGGAGGGTGCCTGGGTGGCTCAGTCGGTTAAGCATCCCACTCTTGATTTCCACTCAGGTTGTGGTCTCACAGTTCATGAGATTGAGCCCTGTGTCAGGCTCTGTATTGACAGTGTGTAGCCTGCTTGGGATTCTCTCTCCCTCTTTTCTGCCCCTTCCCCATGCATGCACATATTCGTTCTCTCTCTCTGTCTCTCTCTCTCTCTCTCTCAAAATAATAAATAAACATTTTTAAAAAAGTAAATCTGGAGCCAGGCACCTCTAAATCTGAAGTTTTTAAGAGCAGATTCTTTTTACCCCATACATTTGAGAGAGTCATAATGAATAGTTTATGGAATTCTTGGAGAAAGAGTATGGAGAGTGAAAAAGCTGGTTTCTATCAACCATGGGATATACCAGCATTTAAAAAGGCAAGGAGTAGCATCAGTCTGAGAGAAAGTCCAGTTCCATAACTAGGTGTTTACTAGAATTCAGAAACTCCTAAAGCTGAAGGGACCATAATAGCCATCTCAGTTATTTTACAAACTAGAAGCAGTCTCAGAGGTTAAATGATGTGGTTAAGGTTACATAGTGAGATGGTGCTGTTTTACAGAAGGCAAATAGGGGTTATAGTTGAAGCTGTGAGAAATCTCTTCTTAATAGAAGGCAGAAAACAAGAAACTAAGAACCAGGCTTTGGGAAAAGACTGTAGTAGAAGGCAGGAGGGAGAGACTAAGATTACACCCAAACAGAAAACAAATTTGAGATGTAGTGGTGAGCTAAGATAATGCAGTGTTACTAAAGCTACAAGAATTGAGACTTTGAACAAGTGGATCCTTATTGCCTAGGTAAAGAAGAATGAGGATTGCTAAAAGGCCATTTAATTTTTTAAGGAAGCAGTCTGTAATTTGTCAAGGTAGCAATCTGTAAAATTACAGTTTCGTTAGTTTTGGAAATGCACACTGGAGTACCTGGTCTTAAGTAGAAATCATGTAGCTCTTGGATTCATGTGTATATTTTGTATCAGCCACAGTATATGTACTGTGAATTTTTCTAGAGCAGTGCTCTCCGGTATGGTAGCTATTAGCCATAGGTGGCTATTTAAAATAAGTTAAAATTTAAAAATTTGGTTCCTCACTCATGCCACATTTCAAGTACTTAGTACCCATGTGTGTCATTAGGTCCACTCTCTGTCATATTGGACAGCACAGACAGTAGAACCTTTCTATCATTGCAGAAGGTTATATTTGACAGTGATGCTGGGGCATACTGTTTGGACTAGAACTGAAATTTGTTTTCTGTTATTTATTTTCTAAAACATATCTCTCTTGGCAAGGTTTTTCTATATCCAAGACAGTAACCACCATGGTATCTAGAGCTGAAAACACTGTGTGTGCAATAATGGTGAGAAGGCAGAGGCAAAGGAAGGAGGTGACAGCAAATGGGGTCTGATCATAATAACATGAACCTGGGGGGGTATATACATTTTTCTTTTAGAAATAAAATCTTGTTAACAAAGACTGACATTTTTAAGCATGTCATCTTTGCCGCATGCATAGCGGCGTTAGTATATAGTTGACACATTTGCCACCCCCTGAAGCATTTGATGTGTTTAAATCAGGAAGAATATTCTAAGGGCCTCAGAAGTGAGGAAAGAGTAGAAAAGAGTAAAACTAATTATATTTGATTAATGAGACAGGTTCAGTTTAGTAGATCATTTCTTCTGATATTAACAGTTATACATGTTCATTGTGGTAGGAAAAGTTTTTTTTTTTAATTTTTTAAATGTTTATTTATTTTTGAGAGGACAGAACGAGACAGAGCTCAAGCAGGGGAGGGTCAGAGAGAGAGGGAGACACAGAGTCTGAAACAGGATCCAGGCTCCGAGCTGTCAGCACAGAGCTGGATGCCAGGCTTGAACCCATGAATCACAAGATCATGACCTGAGCTGAAGTTGGACGCTTAACTGACTGAGCTGCCAGGGCGCCCCGGAAAAGTTTTAAAGAAGACATAAAGATCAGTCATGATTCTACTTACCAGAAGTAAATTTAGTAGTAAACACTGGTTGGAACTCTTCCAAACATTTTCTTCACAAATGTACACATTCTTACTTTTAAAACATATTTTAAGTTTACTTATTTATTTTGAGAGAGAGAAAGAGAGGGCGAGCAGGGGAGGGGCAGAGAGAGAGGGGCAGAGAGAGGGAAAGAGAGAATCTGAAGCAGGCTCCGAACTGCCAGCTTGAAGCCCGGTACAGAGCTTGAACTCGTGAACCTGAGTGGAAACCAAGAGGCAGACACTTAACTGACTGAGCTACCCAGGCGCCCCTCTTTTTAATACATAAAAATGGGATCATAAAAGACTGTATTTTCATCTAATTTTTTTCACTACATGAAATATAATACCAGAAACAGTATCTGTAGCATAATTTTTAATGGTAGGGCACTGTATAGATACATTGTCATTTAATCTACCCTGTTTAAAAAATTTTTTTTTGATGTTTATTTATTTTTGAGAGAGGAAGACAGAGCATGAGCAGGGGAGGGTAGAGAGAGAGAGGGAAACAATGAATTCCTCTGAGCTGTCAGCACAGAGCCTGATGAGGGACTGGAACCTGTGAACCGCAAGATCATGACCTAAGCTGAAGTAGAATGCTCAACCAATTGAGTCACCCAGGTGCCCCTTATCTACCCTCTTGATGCACATTCGGATTGTTTTCAACTTTCAATATTACATATGGTATTGCTGAGAATAGCCTAGTATGTATGTATTTGCAAACTTATACAGTTATTTCCTCAGGATAAATTCCTAGACATAGAATTGCTTGGCTAAAAGGTATGCACAACTTAGGGGTTTTTATACACATTGTAAAGTTACCCTTCCAGAAGGATTGTTCAGTTTAGATGATATCATCAGCACATAGGAGTGGTGCACCCACTGATCTTCTGATTCATTTTGATCTGTGTCATTCTGATAGGTGAGATATTATATGTCTTCATTCTGTATTCATTGCAGCTTGAGGAATGTAGTTTTCTCTACACAAGAAGAAAAAGTATATAAATTGAGGGAGAAGAGGTTTTCTGTTTCTACCTTGTGTTGTAGAACCAGTTGATAACAAAGAATTGGAAGCTCTTTGTTCTTTCTGTTCTTTTTCTTTATTAAAAAAATTTTTTTTTTTTAATTTCTGAGAAGGAGAGAGAGAGAGAGACAGCATGAGCAGGGAGGGTCAGAGAGAGAGGGAGACATAGAATCTGAAACAGGCTCCAGGCACCCAGGCGCCTGGGAAGCTCTTTGTTCTTGTATATAAGCCCTGTATGCTTAATTTGAGATCTTTTATAATTATAATAGTAAGACATGTTTACTATAGAAAGTCTGGAAAAACAATACACAAGGGAAAGAAGGAAAGGTACTTCCAGTTTTTTTTCAATGCATGTACATATACATGCTGATACAAAGTATCAGCTTTTTATAGTTTACTTTTTCCATCTTATAGCATATTAGAAATATTGTGTCATGTCTGTTAACATTTCCTTGTAATAGAATTTAATAGCTGCACGGGGCGCCTGGGTGGCTTAGTCGGTTAAGCGTCCGACTTTCGCTTGGGTCATGATCTCGCGGTTCGTGGGTTCGAGCCCCGCGTCGGGCTCTGTGCTGACTGCCAGCTCAGAGTCTGGAGCCTGTTTCAGTCTGTGACTCCCTCTCTCTTTGACCCTCCCCTGCTCATGCTGTCTCTCTCTCTCTCTCCTAGAAGTTAAATTAAAAAAAAAAAAAAAAAAAAAGAATTTAATAGCTGCAGTTTGTACTAGGCAGATCCCTTGTATTGGACATTTAGGCTATTTCAAATACTTTATTATTATAAATAACACTATGAATATTTTTAATCTCTTATTATTTCTTTTGGATTAATTCCTAGAAGTGGAATTGTTCTAACAAATTGTATGCAATTTAAAAAACTTAAACAATTTACAAACAAAATTTCAAAAGCAGTTCCTCACAGGAATAGTGTTACAAATTGTATGTAGCCTGGCCAGGTTTAAAGACAATACACAAAAGCTTCATATTTTTTCCTTAAACATGAAAGTTGGCTTAACTCACATTTCAAACCTCTTTATATCTAACAGCTGCAGTCTCCCACATATAAAGAAGTCTTGGAATTTTCTTGAGAATTCTACTCTATATTTCCATGCTTGTTTTAATACAACTCTATGGCTTCAAATTACCAACCACTAGGGAAAACCAAACCAAATAAGTTTCTGTAATGTTTATTTTGTTGTTTTTCTGTAATCCCCTCCATCCTCTGGCCAGTACATATCCCAGTTTTAGAAGTATGGATATTAATATTGTATATGCTACTCTAGATAAAGTTTCTGTGGAAATATGCATATTGAATGAATGTGGGAACACTTTTCAGGAAATAACATAATACCCCTCTTATAATAATTTTACCTCCATTTGAAATGAGAACGCCTATAGTTCTGATATTCTCACCATATGCTTCTTCCTTTCTCTTTGCCTGAGGAACAGCACAGTTCTTATATTGTATTAACACAATAGGGAAGACTAAGGTAAAAAGACTTCTGTTACTTATCAACACATACATGCACACATTCATACATGCACACATACTTTTTATGAAGAGGCAGAGACCATGGGGGGAATCATGGCTGTTGGGTATAAAGGCATCGGAAATAATTTGTTTCAAGAGAGGAATCTAGTCTCAACTGTACTGGAATTTTTTTTTAATTTTTTAGTGTTTATTTATTTTTGAGAGAGAGAGAGGAGTGTGAGTGGAGGAGGAGCAGAGAGAGAGAGGGAGACACAGAATCAGAAGCAGGCTCCAGACTCTGAGCTGTCAGCACAGAGCCTGACATGGGGCTCGAACCCACGAACCATGAGATCATGACCTGAGCTGAAGTCAGATGCTTAATCGACTGAGCCACCCAGGTGCCCCCTGATGTTTTTTAAAAATAGTAAGAGTCATTTGTAGGATGGTACCTTTAGGTGGGGCGAGAAAATGAGTCATAGATCACTACAAAATCAATGTTGAGACTTTAGAAGAACAGCAGCAGTGTTGGGGCCAAGGATTTCATAGGGCTCATTTCTTTTTACTGTGGTTGTATTTGGGAGCTGAATGGTTAATGTTATCAAAGATGATAATGTGAAATAGGATTTTTGAGTAGTATTATAACATGTTCATTATTTTTTTCTCTATTTATGAAGCAGTTATTCCACTTAAGCTTAAAAAAATATGGCAAATGTGGTAATTCACACAAAGGAACATTATTTTGAGTTTCTGAAGTAGACAGCAATATCCAGTGCAATGCTACTAATTTTAGAATCATAAACTAGTCCTAAAACCTAAAAATTTAAGGTATTTCCTTATTCACTTTGAACTTTCTTCCTTGTTCTTCTAAATATTTTGAGTTTTATTACTTGAAGAAAGTCTTAAACCAAGGATTTTAACTGCTTTATTAAACTTATTTCTTGCAAATACTAAATAATAGACTTTTTTCCCATTAAAAACAAGTTTTAAAAGATGATCCGCACATCATAGCGAAAAAAGATAAGCCACAGAGTAAGAAAAGATTTTCAGTAAATACTCCAAGCAAGTACTACCTAGAATATGTGTAGGATTTCTACAGACAAGAAGACTGCCCAGTAGAAAACTGAGAAAACACGTAAACTGGTACTTTACTAAAGAGGAATTTCAAATGAGCAATAATGTGAAAAAGTGCTGAATCTTATTAGTAATCAAAGGAATGGAAAATAAAACCAAACTGAGGTACTACTCAAAAAACTGACAATACCAAGTACTGGAAAAAAGAGCACTGGGGATGTGCATACATTGCTAATGGGAATATTAATTCATGCATTGACTTTGAAAAATACTTAGTAAAATTAAAAATACACGTACTCTTTGACCCAGATATTCCAGACTCTGAGATGTATATCCCAAAGAAACTTGGATATATTGGCTTAAAACAGCACCCATTTATTATCTTCCAGTTCTATAGGTCAGAAGACTGGACTCAGCTGACTTATCCACTCGGGGTCTTACAATGCCAAAATCAGAGTGTTGGTCAGGCTGGATTCTTATCTGGAGACTTGGTCCAGGATCATTCAGAATTCAGGTTCTCACAGTTATAAAACTGAGGTCTCTGTTTTCTTGCTGGTTGTCACCTTTAGGTCACTCTGGGGTCTTGGAGGCTACCTGTATTCCTTACTGTGGCCCTCTCCACCTTCAAGCCAGCAATGGTGTGTCTCATTGTCATGCTTAGAATCATTAACTTCTGCTACCAGCCAGAGGGCTCATGTGATGAGACGGAGTCTAGCCAGATGATCTCTCTTTAGTTTAATTCAAAGTGAGTTGACTAGTAAGCTTAATTATATCTTCAAAATCTGTTTTGCTAAATATGGATCATAGAGTATATATCATATTTATAGTCCCAGGGACTTGGGTGGGACATCTTGGGAAGGGGGACCATGTAGGATCTGGTTTACCATAGAGAGTTCTGTTTTACTCTCTTTATTGTACAACACCTAGTACAATACCAAATACCCTTTGAGAATGTGTTGAGTGGATGGTTGGATGAAAGGATTAATAGATAAGTGAGTGAAAGAGAAGGTGAAAACAGGAATGATTTAGAGTCTATTCATTTTCTTAGCTTGGAAAATGACAATTGACTTCTGTGTTACTGGGTTTAATGGACACCGTTGGGACTTTAGGGACATAGTAGATTCAATTACCAAAACATTCATGGGGTGCATGGGTGACTCAGTTGGTTAAGCATCCAACTCTTGATTTTAGCTCAGGTCATGATCTCATGGTTGTGAGATTGAGCCCCAATCAGGCTCCGTGCTGAGTGTGGAGCCTGCTTGGGATTCTCTCTCTCCCCTCTCTCTTTGCCCCTCCCTGCCTCACATTCTCTCTCTCTCTCTCTCTCTCTCTCTCTCTCTCTGTCTCTCTCTGTCTCTCACTCTCTATCAAAAAACAAAACAAAAAATAAACAAACAAAAACATTCTCAAGGATAACACCAGTGAATATGCTACCCTTTGATGTCAAAAAGTCAAGCATCCAGACTCTCTTTAATTGTTGTCATAGAGGATAAGAGAGTTGCTACATGTGCTAAAATTCAGTCCCTCAAAATATAACCCAGCTGTGGCAGTAAGAATTTCTAGGTCTGTGCAGAATTTCAAAGTAAGATCTTGATTTACTAATGAAAGAAATTTTAAACTCCTTATAGTGAAGTAGACTCTCCATATATATTCAATAATTATAACTTTGATAATTATGCAAGTCTCAGTTGTCTAATAGGAATCTTAGCCTCATAAGTATGTGATGCTTTTTATGACTTAATAACATTGTGATTTCTGGCCCTTTATTATCAAGTGACGAACTGTAGTCTATTCTCAAACCCAGGTGCGGGCAACATCACCTGTCGCACTTTTAGAAATGTACATTTCTGTGTCCAGACTCTAAAAAGAGTTTGATTCAGGAGATCTGGGGTAGAGTTCTTTTTTTTTTTTTTAATGTTTTATTTATTTCTAGGAGAGAGAGAGAGAGAGAGAGAGAGACAGCGTGAGCAGGGGAGGGTCAGAGAGAGAGGGAGTCACAGACTGAAACAGGCTCCAGGCTCTGAGCTGGCAGTCAGCACAGAGCCCGACGCGGGGCCCAAACCCACAAACTGCGAGATCATGATCTAAACGAAAGTCGGACGCTTAACCAACTAAGCCACCCAGGTGTCCCTAGGGTAGAGTTCTTGATGCTGCATTTTTTAAATTTTTTTTTTAATGTTTTATTTATTTCTAGGAGAGAGAGAGAGACAGCGTGAGCATGGGAGGGTCAGAGAGAGAGGGAGATACAGACTCTGAAACAGGCTCCAGGCTCTGAGCTGGCAGTCAGCACAGAGCCCGACGCGGGGCTCGAACCCACGAACCGCGAGATCATGACCTAACTGAAAGTCGGACGCTTAACCGACTAAGCCACCCAGGCGCCCCTGAAGCTGCATTTTTAACAAGCACCTGATTGTGCGATGCAAGTGACCTAAGAACTACCACCTGAGAAATTCTTCCTTAGATTTTGCTACTTTAAAATTCATTTAGGACCCTTACTTTACTGCATTTTATGAGGGTATCATGAAGTTCTAAAATGTATTTCTTAAGTTAATCTTTAGTTTAAATGTTTATTGTTTTTAAATTTATTTGGGGGAAGAGAGAGGGAGAGGGAGAGAGAGAGAGAGAGAGAGAGAGAGAGAGAGAACACAAGACGGAGAGGGACCGAAAGAGAGGCAGAGAGAGAATCTCAAGAAGATCTCACAGCTGTGAGATCATGACCTGAGCCAAATTCAAGAGTCAGACACTTAACCAGCTAAGCCACCCAGGTGCCCCTAATCTTTATTTTGCAGTTGGTTAGTGTTTATTTTGTGTAATTGTGTTATTAGCTTGCTTCTGTTTATTTATTAAAAGAGCTCATGAAAGCCTGGCGTTTTCTGTTTCTCATCACTTAATATTTTTGTATGAAACCTGAATAATTTATTCATTAATATGAAATGTTAGTATTGAGTGACTCAGTGGATCTTAGGTTTAACATATTTAATATGAGTTAAACTTTAATATAATGTACTGATAAAATTTAATTGAGCTATCCTTGACTAGAAACACTGATGTTTTAAATGTTTTCCTAGTTTTAGAAATTTTGGTATTAAAATAACACCACACAAGTTTCTTTCTTTTTTCCATTAAGTAGATAGATGTTTATTGAGAATTTAGAAGTTTTAGGCATCAGGAATGTTACAGTAAGCAAGACAGACACAATCCCAACTTCATGGCACTCATGTTCAATGAAAACCCCAAATCACACAGGACACAGAAAAGGGTCCCTAATCCAAATTGAGGATGATCAGAAGAGGTCCCATTAAAGTCCTGAAACTTCCATTGACTCTTTTTTTTTTAAATTTTTCTATTGTAAAATTATTTATTTAGTATTTGTTATTTATTTATAAATTTGCATGCACGCTAGTTAGCATATAGTGCAATAATCATTTCAGGAGGAGATTCCAGTGATTCATCCCCTATGTGTAATACCCAGGGTTCATTCCAACGGGTATCTTTTCTTAATGCCCCTTTCCCATTTAGCCCATCCCTCGATCCACAAACCCCTCCAGAGTTTGTTCTCTGTATTTAAGAGTCTCTTATATTTTGTCCTCCTCCTTGTTTTTATATTATTTTTATTTCCCTTTTGTTCATCTGTTTTCTATCTTAAATTTCCACATATGAGTGAAGTCATAATGATATTAGTCTTTCTCTGACTAATTTTGCTTAGCATAATACCCTCTGGTTCCATCCATAAATCTTCTTTAGGTGATGTGTGGAAGAAACTGATTGAGAATGCAGGAGTAACTATAGGGAGAAACATTTTGATCACTGATACGCTTTAGAACTACCCAAATGAATTACATTGAGGGTAGTCAAAATAGATCACTCCACCATAGTCACTGCATAAAATGCAGTTAAGTTTGACACATGACATATTGGGTGTTATGAAAACAAATACAGTACTGAATTTAGTCTCTTAGGAAAAAATTAAGGAGTTACTTTGTTGAAAAAAATATAAAAGTCATTTAGGAAAATAGGAATTTTTTACATCTTAAAGATGTTTTTGTTAGGTAAGCGAAAGTTTTTATTCAATTAAAAAAACCTGTTTTTAATTAAAGTGTTAGTCGACATATATTATGTTAGTTTCAAGTGTACACCATAGTGATCAACAATTCTATATATTACTAACTACTCACAACAATAAGTGTAGTCACCATCTATCACCATGTAAAATTATTACAATATTATTGACCATATTCCCTCAGCTATAATTTTCATCCTCATGATTTATTTATTTATTTATTATTATTATTTTTAATGTTTATTTATTTTTGAGAGAGAGAGAGAGAGCGTGAGCAGAGAGGGGCAGAGAGAGAGGAAGTCACAGAATCTGAAGCAGTCTCCAGGCTCAGAGCTGTAAGCACAGAGCCTGACATGGGGCCTGAACATGTGAACTGCGAGATCATAACCTGAACTGAAGTCAGATGTTTAACCAACTGAGCCACCCAGGTGCCCCCACACCCCAATGGCTTATTTTATTTAAAAATAATTTTTTTTTATGTTTTATTTTTGAGAGAGAGAGAGGGAGACACAGAATCTGAAGCAGGCTCTGGGCTCCGAGCTGCCAGCACAGAGCCTGACATGGGGCTCGACCCCACGAATTGTGAGATCGTGACCTGAGCCAACGTCGGATGCTTAACTAAGCCACCCAGGCGCTCCTCCAATGACTTATTTTATTTTAGTTTTAGTTTTAGTTTTTAGTAGTTTATTGTCAAGTTGGTTTCCATATAACACCCAGTGCTCATCCCCACAAGTGCCCTCCTCCATGCCCATTACCCCCCCCCTTCCCTCTCCCCCATTCCCATCAGCCCTCAGTTTGTTCTCAGCATTCAAGGGTTTCTCATGGTTTGCCTCCCTCCCTCTCCCCAACTATTTTTCCTTTTCTTCTCTCCGATGGTCCTCCGTTAAGTTCTTCCTAATCCACCTATACGTGCAAACATATGGTATCTGCCCTTTTTTCTCTGCCTGACTTATTTCGCTCAGCATAACAACTTCAAGTTCCATGCATGTTGCTACACATGGCCAGATTTGATTCTTTCTCATTGCCATGTAGTATTCCATTGTATAGATAAACCATATCTTCTTGATCCATTTGTCAGTTTATGAACACTTAGGCTCCTTTTCCATGTTTTGGCTATTGTTGAGAGTGCTGCTATGAACATTGGGGTACATGTGCCCCTATGCATCAGTACTCCTGTATCCCTTGGGTCAATTCCTAGCAGTGCTATTGCTGGGTCATAGGGGAGTTCTATTATTGATTTTTTTTTATTTTATTTATTTATTTTTTTATTTTTATTTCTTTCTAGGAGAGAGAGAGAGAGACAGCGTGAGCAGGGGAGGGTCAGAGAGAGAGGGAGACACAGAATCTGAAACAGGCTCCAGGCTCTGAGCTGGCAGTCAGCACAGAGCCCGACGCGGGGCTCGAACCCACGAACTGCGAGATCATGACCTAAGCGAAAGTCGGACGCTTAACCGACTAAGCCACCCAGGCGCCCCTATTATTGATTTTTTGAGGAACCTCCACACTGTTTTCCAGAGGGGCTGTACCAGTTTACATTCCCACCAACAGTGTAGGAGGGTGCCCGTTTCTCCACGTCCTCGCCAGCATCTAGAGTCTCCTGATTTGTTCATTTTAGCCACTCTGACTGGAGTGAGGTGGTATCTCAGTGTGGTTTTGATTTGTATTTCCCTGATGAGAAGTGACACTAAGCATCGTTTCATGTGTCTGTTGGCCTTCTGGATGTCCTCTTTGGAGAAGTGTCTGTTCATGTCTTCTGCCCATATCTTCCCTGGATTCTTTGTTTTTCAAGTATGGAGTTCAGGGGTGCTGGGGTGGCTCAGTGGATTAAGGAGCTGACTTTGGTTCAAGTGTGGAGTTTGGTGAGTTCCTTATAGATTTTGGATACTAGCCCTTTATCTGATATGTCATTTGCAACTATCTTTTCCCATTCTGTCGTTTGCCTATTAGTTTTATTGATTGTTTCGTTTGCCGTGCAGGAGCTTTTTATCTTGATGAGGTCCCAATAGTTCATTTTTTTTCTCTTGATTCCCTTGCCTTTGGGGATGTGTCAAGTAAGAAATTGCTGCGGTTGAGGTCAAGGAGGTTGTTTCCTGCTTTCTCCTCTAGGATGTTGATGGTTTCCTGTCTCACATTCAGGTCCTTTATCCATTTTGAGTTTATTTTTGTGTATGGTGTGAAAAATGATCTAGTTTCATTCTTCTGCATGTTGCTGTCCAGTTCTCCCAGCACCATCTGTTAAAGAGGCTGTCTTTTTTCCATTGGATACTCTTTTCCGCTTTGTCAAAGATTAGTTGGCCATACGTTTGTGGGTCCAATTCTGAGTTCTCAATTCTCTTCCCTTGGTCTATGTGTCTGTTTTTGTGCCAATACCATACTGTCTTGATGATTAGAACTCTGTAGTAGAGGCTAAAGTCTGAGATGGTGATGCCTCCCATTTTGGTTTTTTTTCTTCAGTATTACTTTGGTTATTCGGGGTCTTTTGTGGTTCCATACAAATTTTAGGATAGTTTGTTCTAGTTTTGAGAAGAATGCTGGTGCAATCTTGATTGGGATTGCATTGAATGTGTAGATTGCTTTGGGTAGTTTTATTTATATTTATTTTAACAATATTCTTTTAACAATATTTATTCTTCTGATCCACGAGCATGGGATGTTTTTCCATTTCTTTGTGTCTTCTTTCTTTTTTTTTTAATTTTTAAAAATTTATTCCTGAGAGAGAGAGATAGAGAGAGGAAGAGGGAGAGAGAGAGACAGCGAGACCGTGTGAGCAGGGGAGGGTCCGAGAGAGGGAGATACAGAATCCGAAACAGGCTCCAGGCTCTGAGCTAGCTGTCAGCACAGAGCCCAATGCGGGGCTTGAACCCACTGAGGGATCATGATCTGAGCCAAAGTCGGATGCTCAACCGACTGAGCCACCCAGATGCCCCTCTTTGTGTCTTCTTCAATTTCCTTCATAAGTTTTCTATAGCTTTCATCATACAGATCTCTTATATCTTTGGTTAGTTTTATTCTTAGGTATTTTATGGTGTTTTGTGAATGGGATTAGTTTCTTTATTTCTCTTTCTGTTGCTTCATTATTGGTGTATAAAAATGCAACCAATATCTGTACGTGATTTTGTACCCTGCAACTTTGCTGAATTCTTGAATCAGTTCTGGTAGGCTACTGGTGGAGTCTGTCGGGTTTTCTATGTAGACTATCATGTCGTCTGCGAAAAGTGGAAGTTTGACTTCTTCTTTGCCAATTCCGATGCCTTTGATTTCCTTTTGTTGTCTGATTGCTGATCTAGGACTTCCAGCACTATGTTAAACAACAATGGTGAGAGTGGACATCCCTTTCATGTTCGTGATTTCAGGGGGAGGCTCTCAGTTTTTCCCCATTGAGGATGGTGTTAGCTGAGGGCTTCTAATAGATGGCTTTTATGATGTTTATTTTATAACTGGAAGTTTGTACCTCTTAATTTCCTTCTCTTATTTTGCCCAATCCCCCCACTCTCCTCCCCTCTGGTTTTGTTTGTTCATTTTGTTTTTTAGATTTAACATATAAGTAAAATCTTACAGTATTTGTCTTTCTCTGAGTAACCTATTATACTTAGCACAACATCTTCTAGGTCCATTCATGTTGTAGCAAATGGTAAGATCTCATTCTTTTTTATAGCTGAGTAATTTATGTATATAATGTGTGTGTGTGTGTATACATACGTATCTTAATCTTATCTGTCCATTAATTTATTGAAGGACACTTAGGTTCCTTCCATATCTTGGCTATTGTAAATAATGCTGCAGTGAACATAGGGTTGCATATATCTTGTTGAATTTGTGTTTTCATATTCTTTGGGTAAATATCCAGTAGTAGAATTACTGGGTTATATGGTATTTCTATTTTTAATTTTTTTTTAAATGTTTTATTTATTTCTAGGAGAGAAAGAGAGACCGCGTAAGCAGGGGAGGGTCAGAGAGAGAGGGAGTCACAGACTGAAACAGGCTCCAGGCTCTGAGCTGGCAGCACAGAGCCCGATGCGGGGCCCGAACCCACGAATCGTGAGATCATGACCTAAGCGAAAGTCGGACGCTCAACCGACTAAGCCACCCAGGCGCCCCTCTATTTTTAATTTTTGAAGAACCCCTATACTGTTCCCCAGAGTGGTTGTTCCAATATGCATTCCTACCAACAGTGCGTGAGGGTTCCTTTTTCTCCATATCCTTGCCAACATTTGTTATTTCTTGTTTTGTTTTGTTTTGTTTTGATACTAGCTGTTCTAGCTGGTACAATGTGATGACCGTATTGTAGTTTTGATTTGCATTTCCTTAATGATTAGTGATGTTAAACATCTTGTCATGTCTTTTGGACATATGTATGTCTTCTTTGAAAAAAAAAATCCAGGTCCTCTGCCTATTTTTAATCGGATTATTTGTGGGTTTTTGGTGTTGAATTATATAAATTCTTTAAATATTTTTTATATTAACTCCTTATCAGATGTATCATTGTGAATACCTTCCATTCAGTAGGTTGCCTTTTCGTTTGGTGATGGTTTCTTTGGCTGTGCAAAAGTTCTTATTTTGGTATAGTCCCAATAATTTATTTTTGCTTTTATTTCCCATGTTTAAGGAGACATCCGTAAATTTGTTGCTAAGGCCAGTGTCCAAGAGACTATGTCTGTAGGAGTTTTATAGTTTCAGGTCTTAAACATTTAGATCTTTCATCCATTTTGAGTTTATTTTTGTGTATGGTATAAGAAAGTGGCTCAGTTTCATTCTTTTGCATGTAGCTGTCCAGTTTTCCTAACATCATTTATTGAAGAGACTGTCTTCTTCCCACAATGTGTTCCTTCTTCCTTTGCCATAGATTAATCAGCCATTTAGGTGTGGTTTATTTCTGGGCCCTCTGGCTTGTTCCATTGATTTTTGTGTCTGTTTTGTACCAGTGCCATATTGTTTTGGTTACCGTAGTATTTTAGTATATCTTGAAATCTGGGATTGTGATACTTTCAGCTTTATTCTTCTGTCAAGATTGCTTTGCTTTTGTGGTCCCATACACATTTTAGGATTATTTTTTCTAGTTAAAACATTATTGGTATTTTGATAGGGATCTCACTGAATCTATAGATTGCTTTGGGTAGTATGAACATTTTAACAACATTCTTCTAATCCATGAGCATAGTATATCTTTTCATTTATATCACCTTCAATTTCTTTCATCAGTGTCTTGTAGTTTTCAGAGAACAGGTCTTTTGCCTCTTTGGTTAAATTTATTCCTAGGTATTTTATTATTTTTGGTGCATTTGCAAGTAGGATTCTTTGCTTATTAATTTCTTTTTCTGCTACTTTGTTAGCAGTGTTTGAAACATAACAGATTTGTGTATATTAATTCTGTATCCTAAAACTTTATTGAATTCATGTATTCTAATAGTTTTTTGGTAGAATTTCTAGGGTTTTCTGTATACAAGTATCACGTAATTGGCAAATAGTGATAGTTTAACTTCTTCCTTACCAATATGGTGCTTGTTTGTTTGTTTGTTTGTTTGTTAATCTCTGTGCCCAATGTGGGACTGGAACTCACAACCTTGAGATCAAGTGTCCCATGCTCTACTGACTGAGCCAGCTAGGCATCCCTCAGTGTGGATGTCTTCTACTTCTTTTTCTTGTCTGTAGCTAGGACTTCCAGTATTATATGCAATAAAATGGTGAAAATGGACATCCTTGTGTTGTTTCTGATCTTAGAGGAAACACTTTCAGTTTTTCACCATTGAGTATGAGAGCTCTGGGATTTTCATATATGGCCTTTATTATAGTTCAGGTAGCTTCCTCTAAACCCACTTTGGTAGGAGTTTTTATTTTGAATGGATGTTATATGTTGTCAAATGCTTTTCAACATCAGTTGAGGTGATCACATGGTTTTATCTTTGTTGAGGTGATGTATCACACTGATTGATCTGTGAATACTGAACCAGCCTTACATCCCTGGAATAACCCCCACTTGATCATACTGAGTGACCTTTTTATTTTTTAAAGCTTTTTTTTTCAATGTTTATTTTTAAATTTTAGTTAGAGAGAGAGAGAACCCATGCAAGCAGGGGAGGGGGAGAGAGAGAGAATCGCAAACAGGCTCTGCACTGTCAGCACAGAGCCCGACATGGGGCTTGAACTAAAGAACTATAAGACCATGACCTGAGCTGAAATCAAGAGTTGGACTCTCAGCTGACTCAGTCACCAGGTGCCCCAGTGAATAATCCTTTTAATGTATTGTTGAAATTTTTTAATGTTTATTTTTATTTTTGAGAGAGAGACAGAGCATGAATGAAGGAAGTGCAGAGAGAGAGAGGGAGACAGGATCTGAAGCAGGCTCCAGGCTTTGAGTTGTTAGCACAGAGCCTGATATGTGTTTTGAACTCACAAACCATGAGATCATGACCTGAGCCAAAGTCAGATGCTTAGCCAACTGAGCCATGTGTGCGTCTTTAGATTGTTGAATTTGGTTTGCTGATATTTAGTTGAAGATTTTTATACCTGTGTTCATCAGGGATACTGGCCTGTAGTTTTCTTTTTTTGTAGTGTTTTTGTCTGATTTTGGTATCAAGATAGTGCTGGCCTTGTAGAATGAATTTGGAAGTTTTCCTTCCTCCTCTTTTTTTTTTTTTGTGGGGGGGGTGGGAATAGTTTGAGAAGAATAGGTATTAACTCTTCTTAAAATGTTTGGTCGAATTCATCTGTGAAATCATCTGGTCCTGGACTTTTGTTTGTTGGGAGTGTTTTGATTATCAATTCATTTTTGGTATTAGTCACCTTTCTGCTCAAATTTTCTATTTCTTCCTGGTTCAGTTTTGGAATATTGTATGTTTCTAGGAATTTATTCTATATTGTCCAATTTGTGGCATGTAATTTTTTTTTTAAGAGAGATTAAGAGTGTGTGAGCAGGGGAGGGGAAAATGATGGGGGAGGGTGAGAGAGAGAACACAACCCTGGGATCATGATCTGAGCCGAAATCAAGAGTTGGACACTTAACTGACTGAGCCACCCAAGTGCCCCATCATTTTATTTTTTAAAGTAAGCTCTGTGCCCAGTGTGGGGCTTGAACTCATGAACCCAAGATCAAGAATTGCATGCTCTATTTACTGAGCCAGGCAGGAGCCCCTGGCATGTAATTTTTCATAGTATTGGTTGTTATTTCTCCTCTTTCATTTCTGAATTTCTTATTTGAGTCCTCTCTCACTCTCTTTTTTTTTTTTTTTTTGCCCTGATGAGTCTGGCTAAAGGTTTATCAATTTTGTTTATTGATTCAAAGAAGTACCTCTTGGTTTCATTGATCTTTTTTATTCCTTTTTTGAGTCTCTATTTTATTCATTTTCACTCCAGTCTTTAATATTTTCCTTCAAACTTTGGGCTTTGTTTGTTCTTTTTTTAGTTCCTTTAGATGTAAGGTTAGATTGAGATCTCTCTTGTTTTTTGAGGTAGTTCTCTATTCCTGTAACTTCCCTCTGAGAACTGCTTTTGCTATGTCATGAAGATTATGGAAAAATTGTGTTTCCATTTTGATTTGTCTCCATAGTTTTTTTGTTTTGTTTTCTCTGATTTTTTTTGAAAATTAATTTTTCCAAAAGTATAAAAATACTTCATTTTGCAAAATTGGGCACTTTAATATAAAATAAATACTTGAAAGACTGATTTGCTTTAAAGATAGTGTCACTGAAAAACTGCTGTCAAAGTTATGAATAGATGACTAATATACATGAAAAATAAAGTATTAAAATTGAGCATGTATGGTTACTCAGTGTTCTTGGTTACAAGCAACAGAAATCAACTGTGGTCATGAGTAGCCTACCAAATCTCTGGAAGGATTGGAGAAGCTGGCTGGAAGGATAAGTAACCAGGAATAATACCCTAAGTCCTATGACACAGCAGGTCCTTTGAAGAAACCACTAACACTGCCACTGGGATGGACCCTTCAGCTTGTACTGTGAACACCCTATGACAATGGATACTATACACCAGCACTGGAACTTTTGCCTCCACTGCCTCTGGAAACTGGGTTGTATTATTACCACTCTGCTTTAAATTCATGGTTAGGGAAAGATGTGTCTGTTTGGGGGAACCTAGATTATGTGCCCATACTTCTAGCCCTAAGAGAGGAGGAGAAAGCAAATATACTATGTAGCATTTTTCAGATTCTATTGAGGAAAGAAGTCTGTCTCATAAAGTATTGGATTGCCCAGACATAATAATAGTGTTTAGAATCTGGGCAGCCTTAAAAAGAATTGCATGTGTCTCCTGTAAGTTGTATTTAATACTAAAATCAAGTAAGCAAGTAAGCCTTTAGTAGAGTATGTAATTATTGTAATAAACAGTAAGCAAACATTAAATGATAAGCAGTTTACTGGCTGTAATTAGTTTAACTTTTTTTACAGCCAAGCTTTTTATTTCTTAGTCCATTTGGGAGAGGAGGAAGATTTATTGATTAGATTTTTTCTGGGAGTACCTTCAGTTTTTCTTTTCTTTTTTTATTCTGAGAATATCCTCAGTATCTTTTTAGTCTGCATTAATTTGGAGAGACGAAAGCTGAACAGTGTTGCCTAGCTCCTGTCCTTTCAGAGGTCTGCAGTGTCCATAATCCTAATATCTAGAGACAAGATTCTATTGTCATTAGCCAGCAGTCCCTATAATAAAAAGTTTTTGACAACAAATATGTTTACTTATTTATATATTATATGTATGTACAAAAGTATATGTTATAAAATACAAAATTTTAAAGGAGAAATTAAATAAGGATGGAAATGAAAGTTCTAATGTTTTTCTTTCACACTGCACTGGATCGTTGTATATATCCTCTGGATAGTAGGCTCACTCTCCTCTTTTGGAGACTACTGATTCAAGCAGTGGTTAGCTTCTTACTGATTTTTAGGTAGGAGAAAGGAGATTTAAATATTAAGTATCTGAAAACACTGTAGGTTCTACTTTGAGGCAGTATGGGAGAGGAGAGACAGTCTGAGATAAGGAGTACAAGGATATAGAGTGATAACCTGCTCAAAAGGAAAGTATGTAAGACAAAGATGGAATAAATTTCTTGAAGCAATGTCATGAAACAAACTAGTGTTTGTTTCCCCCACTAGGAAGTGGGGGATCGGGTTAGTTAGTAATAGCTGAGCTGCTCCCATGGATTTGATGGGCTGGGGTGCAGTAAGTGCAATGTTATTTTGGGAATAAGATGATTTGCATGTTTTAGCCTTGCTTCTTTACTGTTAGTTGTTTGACTTAAATCAGTCTTTCTTATCTTTCCTCATTTAGAAAAATAAAAAGAACAGAGTGGATTGGAGTTAAGGTTTAGGAGGCCTGGGGGTTTTGAGGAATCTCCTCAGAGGTTGTGCTTTGGCATGGGCATGAGTTAAGGTTTGGCCCTTTCCCCGTATTGGTTTCAGCTAGAGTCAACTTTGAATCTGTGGTGTATTCATTCAGCAAATAATTTTAACCTTGACCTTGTGCCTGAGCTCCAGACTTACACATTTAATTGCCCACTTGATATTTCCACTAGATGTTTTAAGAGGCATCTCAAGTTTACCTTGAATAGAAAGAACTTTTGATTTATGGACCCTTCTCTCTCTCACCAAAAAAGAGAGAGAGAGGGAGGGAGGGAGGGAGAGAGCCAGAGTGAAGAAACTAACATCACCACGGTGTTCTTGTAAATGACACTACTATCCTTTTCTTGAAGTGGGAATTACTCAGTTAGTGTTAGTGTTACCAACACCTGTGCTCAGGTCCCAAGCCTAAAAGTCATTCTTTATTCTGTTTCTTCCACCCTCCTCAATCTATTAGCAATTCGTGTTTATCTATTTACAGATATCCTAAATCTGTTCATGTGTGTCTCGCCTGCTGAAGCCCAAGCCCCATCACTGTGACCATGAACTACTGCAGCCATATTCCAGTTTCTACTCTCACCCCTTGAAAGCATTCTCCATGTAACAGCCAAGAATGATCTTTTAAAAGTGTCAGTCAGGGAGGTGCCTGGATGGCTCAGTTGTTAAGCATCTAACTCTTGACTTTGGCTCAGGTTGTGATCTCACCGTCATGAGATTAGCCCCATGTCAGGCTCTGCACTGGGCATGGAGCCTGCTTAGGATTCTCTCTCACTCTGCCCCTCCCCTGCTTGTGCAAGCACATACTCTCTCATGTGTTCTCTCTCTCAAAAAGAAAAAAAAAAAATAACATAAAATGTCAACCATATCATGTCACTTACCTGTAAAATCAGACAGAATTCCATAGTAGTTATCAACTGCCATTTGTATAAAATTCAAATGCCTCACCAGGGACTGAAAAATCATCAACTTGATTCATTTCTGTGCCTCGCTCATTAAATCTTAGTCCAATTACACTTCTTTCTATTCATCAAACATATCAAATTTGTTTTCCTTCTGTGGCCTTTGTACTTGTTATCCTGTCTTCATGGAATGCCCTTCCTCCAAATCTTTGTGTGATTGGATGCCTCTCATCCTTTAGATTTTAGCTCAAATACAGATAAGTACATATAAAGTACTTAGAGTAATTCTTAGCTCATAGTAAATGATCAGTAAATGCTATTAGCCCTTTATCCCCTAAAACTTACTCTTTGTAAAGGTTAATGATAAATCCTGTTCAAGTGTCCTGAACCACTGTCCCTCTAGTGCTGTTCTTTATTTTCTTCATAGCATGTCCCTATTTGTTGATTCCTTATTCTATTATAATATAAGCTTCATTAAAATAACAACTTTGTCTGTAACCTTGCATTTATAGTAGTGTGTGCCATACAGTATACCTTCAGCAGACTTGTGAATAAATGAATGAATGACCCTCTAGTTGATGTATCATAAACCTGTCTAGGTCTGCTGGCATTGAACATGTTCAGACTTTTGTTTTGTCAAACATACAAGACATATATACTTGTCTGAAAAATCATTATTTTGGCTTCATTTTTTTTTCACTGGGTACAGAATTCTTGCTTGGCAGGTTTCCTACCCTCCTCCATTTTCGCACCTTAAAAGTGTCAGTACGTTGTCTTCTGACTTCCATAATTTCTGTTGAAAATTGATTCTCACTTATGTTTTAGTCTAATAGCATTTCCTCTCTTTCATACCCAGTATAGTCAAACTTCATGTACTGTGTTACTAATATTTATTAGTATACCAAACTATATTTTGAGTTAAAATGCTATCAAACATTTTAAAAATACCAACATCTAAATGCCAACTTGTGGTTTCTCATTTTCAGTAAATCTCATTTATGTGATACCATTGAAACTATATTTTTGAAGGTTCCTGAATTTAATTTCCTTAGTTGCTTCAACATATATGTGTATCCAACAGTTTAATCAAGACCAATTTCATCAAAGATTTTATTTTCTTTCTCTAAGCAAAGAAATACTTATAGTCCATATGCATAATGACTTTCTAGCAGAATGTATTTAAACTGACATACTAAGTAATTTGTATATGTGCTGCCAAAGCGAGCACAACATACTAAGTAATTTGACAACTCTTAAATTCAATGCAAAATATTATCCAGAATAAATAGTATTGAATTATTTCATATAATCTATGCCTCATTGAGCAATTGTGGTTTTAGCAGAATACAGTATATTTTTTGCTGTCTTTTATTACGCTGTCTTGTCCACAAGGCAGTTTTTTACTTTCCAGGTTCTTGGTATGACTCACAACTTTGCATCTTTCTCTAACTTGTTGTGTTGCTATTATCATTAGGGTCTGTATCCAAAGTTTGAATTAGTTTTATTCTCATGTTTCTGGAGTAAGAAATCTTATTGCACATACAGCTGTATCACAGTTGTAACTTCATAGTGATACATTATTCAAATTTATTAGTATATTTTCCAAATGTGGGTTGAACACAGAAACAAAGATAATTACAGAATACCAATCATTTAGCTTCTCTCAGAAAAGAAAAAGAAAAAGAAAACCCTATTGCTCTTGGTTGCAAACATTGAAATTATTGTCCTGGACTAAAAATCCTAGGCCTCCTCTGCCAATACACAGTTCTGTTGGGCAGACTCATAGCTTCCCAAAGAGTACTGGTTCTCGAAGTATGGTTCCTAGACCAGCAGCAACAGCATCACCTGGGAAATTGTTAGAAATACATATTATTGAATCTTATCCCAGGCCTGTATGTACCAAGATTAAATTGGTACAGTGTACTGCTGTGATTCTGAATTGATATCCCCACTCTACCCCTGCATCCTCTGCCCCAGGGTAGAAGGTAAGATGATTGACTGTTAGCACTGGTAATTGGTATCACGTTTTCCCAGAGTATTTTGTTGGTTATTTGGTTATTTTTTGTAATGTATGATTTAGTTTCCTCTGGAATTGTATTTAGAATTTTGTTTTACTTTGAACTTTATGAATTAAAAAAATTTTTTTAATGTTTATTTTTGAGAGAGGGAGAAAGAGTGTGAGCAGGGAAGGGGCACAGAGAGAGGGAGGCACAGAATCGAAAGCAGGCTCCAAGCTCTGAACTGTCAGCACAGAGCCAGAAGTGGGTCTTGAACCCCTAAGCCATGAGATCATGACCTGAGCCAAGGTCGGATGCTTAACCGACTGAGCCACCCAGGCACCCCTGAACTTTTTGATTACCATTTTAGGGTTTTCTTTTAAAACTTTTGGAGAAAATCATTATTTTAGTTATCCTTAGAATTTAAATGAAGTTACCAAATAATAATTTTATGTTGGCAGCAGAGTTTCCATCATTAATAATGTCTCCTGTTTATAAAATACCTTTTTCCGAAAAACACAGTCCTTGTCCTTTTTCATTACACAGTTCTGCATTTCACAATAGAGTGACATTTGTATCCTCTCAGTCCAGCAATGCCATCAACAAAACACAACTACAGCCCAGGTCTCCAGACTATAAGGCTAGTTCTCTTAGCTAAATTTGAGTTCAGAGTTTGATTTTATATTTCATTCTTCTTGTTAGATTTCTTTAATATTTTTTGCACAGCCCAGCTTTGGAACTATGTACCAAAATTTTGTCAGCCTACATGCATTTTTCAGCATCCCACTCTTCTAGGATATGTGAAAAACATAACTGTGAAAAGAAAGCTATTTTTCCAATTCATTCAGTATACATTACTGCTTTTCCTAAGCAAATGTATGTAAACCGATAAAGCATGATACGTGGGCCTTCTTAGACTCTAGCATCCTTGATAGCTTTTCCAGTAAGACTTATTTGTTTGTTTGTTCATTAAGTGCCCAGCTCCAAACCTTGACTGCTCTGAGACAGGTGCTGGCCCTGGGTGTATCCTTCAGATGGTAGACAGGTTGGATGGAAGAGTAGGAAGAAAGACAGTGCTTCATGGTGTTAGATAAAATGAGACCTTTACTCTGACAATAGGAATTCACATTTCCTATTGTGATTGATAATTATTATCAACCTCACCTGAAAGATTTTATGAGAATACAAAAACAGTTGCTTCTTTTTAAAAACATGAACATTTCTTAATTTTTTTAAACACTTATTAATTTTTGAGAGACTGAGACAGACACAAGCAGGGGAGGGACAGTGAGAAAGAGAGACACAGAATCTGCAGCAGGACCCAGGATCTGAGCTGTCAGCACAGAGCCCAACACGGGGCTCAAACCCACAAACTGTGAGATCACGACCTGAGCTGACGTCAGAGGCTCAACTGACGTCCACCCAGGCACCCCAAACTTGGCCATTTCCACATTTCTCCAAAGGAGACAACCAGGTGACCAACACATGTGTGAAAAAATGCTCAACATCACTCATTATCAGGGAAATGCAAATGAAAACTACAGTGAGAGATCACCTCACACCTGGCAGAATGGCTAAAATAAAAAACACAAGAAACAGCAAGTGTTGGCAAGGGTGTGGAGAAAAAAAGAACACTTGTGTACTGTTGGTGAGAATGCAAACTTGTGCAGCCATTGTGGAAAATAGTATGGAGATTTCTCAAAAAGTTAAAAATAGAACTACCCTATTATCCAGTAGTGATACTACTGGGTTTTTACCCCCAAAATACAAAAACACTAATTCGGAAGGATACATGCATCCCTGTGTTTATTGCAGCATTATTTACAGTAGCCAAATTATGGAAACAGCAGTATCCATTGATAGATGAATGGATAAAGAAGAGGTGGTATATATATATATACATAATATATATATATCTGTGTGTATATATACCGATTATATATAGTAGAATATTATTCAGCCATAAACAAAGAATGAAATTTTGCCATTTGCAATGACCTAGATGGAGCTGGAGAGTATAACACTAAGAGAAATAAGTCAGAGAAAGACACTATATGATTTCATTCGTATGTGGAATTTAAGAAACAAAACAAGCAATGGAGGGAAAAGAGAGAAAGAGAGACAAACCAAGAAATAGACTCTGAACTATAGAGAACAAACTGAGAATTACCAGAGGGGACATGGGTGGGTGGAGGATGTGTAAACTAGGTGATGGGGATTAAGGAAGGCACTTGTCTTGATGAGCACTGGGTGATGTATGGAGTTGCTGAATCACTATATTGTTCACCTGAAGCTGATATAATACTGTATGTTAACTAAACTGGAATTAAGAAACAAAACAAAACTTTGCCATTTCCAAGAAAATACTTGTTTCCTTTTTATTGTTTTGACAGAGAGAGAGGATGCAAGTGAGTGAGGGTCAGAGAGAGAGAAGTGGGGCTCACCTGGAGCAAGGCTGATGTTTTTTTTACCCGAAGCAAGGCTTGTGCTTACCCAGTGTGGGACACCAACTCACAAACTGTGAGATCATGACTTGAGCCGTAGTCAGATGTTTAACAACTGAACCACCCAGGTGCCCCAAAATGTGTTTCCATTTAAATTGACTTTCATTAATAAGCAAATTATGTAATAGATTGTTTTTTTCTAAAATTTTTGTTTTAAATATTTTTATTTATTTCTAGGAGAGAGAGAGAGAGAGACAGCGTGAGCAGGGGAGGGTCAGAGAGAGAGGGAGACACAGACTCTGAAATAGGCTCCAGGCTCCGAGCTGGCAGTCAGCACAGAGCCCGACGCGGGGCTCGAACCCACGAACCGCGAGATCATGACCTAAGCGAAAGTCAGACACTTAACCGACTAAGCCACCCAGGTGCCCCTGTAATAGATTGTTTTTGAATTGGTTCTCTTCTTTAAAATGTGCTGGAAGACAACATCCCCAGAGCACCATTCCAAGCAGGAAAAAAATAGGAACAGCTGTACCATAATTTAAACGAAATGAAAAAATCTAGTTCCACAATGAAAATAAAAATCCGTTCATCTAAATTTAATTGTGCTGAAAGTAGATGTCATTGCTTACATTTTAGAATCTTGTCAATAAATAGTAAGAATCTCGGGAAGTTGCTAGAAGTATCTTGTTTTAAGATGTGGAAAAATCATGATCAACAGAAATATTTACATAAAGTCAGTATTTTAGCAGTTTTGCATATCTGCAAAATAAGTTTGGGATTTGAACATTTAAGTATGAACAGTAAGACCAAATTTGTAGCCAGTGAGAGCTCAGAAAACTTTGGGTATCATTAATGATCTGAAATATATATATATACAAGACTACCAAAGTGAGATTTAAAAACTACATTAGGGACGCCTGGGTGGCTCGGTTGGTTAAACGTCTGACTTCATCTCAGGCCATGATCTCATGATTCATGGTTTTGAGTCCACACATCAGGCTCGGTGCTGACCTCTCAGAGCCTGGAGCCTCTTCAGATTGTGTCTCCTTCTCTATCTGCCCCTCCCCTGCTCGTGCTTTGTCTCTCTGCCTCTCTATGTCTCTCAAAAATAAATGAACTTTAAAAAAAATAAAGCTACATTAGGGCTCCTGTGTTAATTAGTGTTATAGAATGACTCAGTTGCAAAATAAAAAGATTATTTGGGTATCACTTTATCTTAGTCCTTTTGTTAATAAAATAACTTGTCATTTTTACCAGTAAGATCCTCATTTTTTTCCTTTAAGAATAGTTAACATACAATGCTACGTTACTTTCCGGTATATAACAGAGTGATTCAGCAAGTTTGTATGTTACGCTGTTCTTACCACATACAGCTATCATCTGTACAATACAGTGCTATTATAATACCACTAACTATATTCTTTGTGCTATACATTTCATCCCTGTGATTTATTCATTCCATAACTGGAAACCTGTATCTCCTACTCCCATTTACCGTTTTTCCCACCTACCTCCCCTCCCTTCTGACAACCATTGGTTTGTTCTCTGTATTTATGGGTCTGTTTCTGCTTTTTGTTTGTTTGCCTGTTTTGTTTTTTAGAGTCCATATAAATGTGAAATCATATGGTATTTGTATTTCTGATTTATTTCACCTAGCATAATACCCTCTAGATCCATTCATGTTGTCACAAATGTCAAGATTGCATTCCCTTTGACTATTGGATAATATTCCATTATATATATATAATATCCGTTATATATAATATCCATTATATATATAATATCCGTTATATATAATATCCATTACATATATATAATATCCATTACATATATATAATATCCATTATATATATATATATATATATATATCCATTCATCTGTCAGTGGACACTTTAGTTGCTTCCATATCATGACTATTGTAAATAATGCTGTAATAAACATAGGGGTGTGTATATCTTTTCAAATTAATGTTTTCATTTTCTTTGAGTAAATTCCCAGTAGTGGAATTACTGGGTCATATGGTATTTCTGTTTTTAATTTTTTGAGGAACTTCCATACTGTTTTTCAGAGTGGCTGCATCAGTTTGCATTATCATCAGTGGTGCACAAGGATTCCTTTTTCTCCACATCCTTGCCAGCACTTGTTGTTTCTTGTGTTTTTTTATTTTAGCCATTCTGCCAGGTGTGAGGTGGTATTTTATTGTCATTTTGATTTCATTTCCTTGATAATTATTGATGTTAGGCATCTTTTCATATATCTATTGGCTAAAATCCTCACTTTGATTTCATAGTTACACTATGAAGAAATCACTTAAGGAAAATCAGTTAAGATTATAAATAGGCTGAGGCATCTGGATGGCTCAGTTGGTTAAGCATCCAACTCTTGATTTCAGCTCAGGTCATAATCTCACAGTTTGTGAGCTTTAGGCCCACATCAGGCTCTGTGCTGACAGCGCGGAACCTGCTAGAGTTTCTCTGTTTTTTTGTTTTGTTTTTAATTTTTTTTATAGTTTATTTATTTTTGAGACAGAGACAGAGTAAGTGGGGGAGGGGCAGAGAGAGGGAGACACAGAATCTGAAACAGGCTCCAGGCTCTGAGCTGCTAGCACAGAACCTGATGCGGGACTCAAACCTACGAACCGCGAGATCATGACCTGAGCCAAAGACGGATGCTTAACCAACTGAACCTCTCAGGCGCCCCTAAGGTTTCTCTTTTACCTCTCTCTCTGCCCCTCCCCCAAATAAATAAACACTTAAAAATATTTTCAAAAATTATAAATAGGGCAATGATAATACATTTAGCCAAGATTTAAATTCTGCATACGTTTCAGAGAGAGTTTTATAAGAATGTTTTAAACAAATGCTTATTTCATGGAGTTAAAATAAATTTAGGCCAAGCATTTAAAAACCAGGGCTGGTGGGGGATGGGTTACGGGGGAATATATGTTCAAATTAAATACTAAATCAGAATACTAATACTATTATGAAAGACAGCTGATGTTATAATCTCAGTGCTGGACAGAAATTAATCTTACAAAGTAAATTATAAACTCAAAATTGAAATTATTTCATTACACTGAAATCAAAAATTTTTGAATAAAGGTCTGAAGTGAGAGTTAAATATTTTGATTTTATGGTATTTGTTGAGGATATTACGTATCCAATGAGAAACTTCCGTGAAGTTAAGTGTAAATATGGGACTTGAAAGTAAGTTTAAACATTTCATTAGAGATTAAAAAAAAATACCCCATGCACCTATAAATATTACCAGTTTATTGGAAATTTTTACCTTTCTTACCTGTACTACTAACAAGATACTGGTATCAATATTTAGATGAAAGTATACCATAAACAGAGCAAAGGACACAGACTCTGTAGGTTAAAAATATTTTGGCTTATGTAGTGTATGGGTGGTTCAGTTGATTCAGTGTTGGACTTAGGCTCAGGATGTGATTTTATGGTTTGTGTTTGAGCCCCTCATTGGGCTCTGCACGGTCAGTGCAGACTCTCTCTCCCTCTTTCTCTTTCTGGGACTCTCTCTCCCTCTTTTTCTGCCCCTCATCCCCCTCTCAAAATAAATAAACTGTAAAAAAAAAAAAAAAAAAGAAAGAAAAAAAATATTTTGGCATACAGTCAAAAAACAATAATGACAATAACAGTAATAAATGCCTTTTTCTTATGCAGACATGCAACCACAAACAAATTTTTCAAGTAATCCAGATGCTTGGTCAGTCTGTATAACCAAAAACTGTATTAGTATTTAATGAAAAAGAAATATATAGAAATCCTTAGGTTTCTGTATTTTACTTTTTCAGATTTACACATGCAAGTCTTGTATTAATATTAATATTCACAGATATTTTTAAATGAGAATACAAGTTGCCTTTATTTTTCCAGTAGTATCTTACTGTGTTGAAAAGATTTGACAGTGACTTCATTTAATCAGATGATCTTAATTTCAACAAATACCTATTAACAAATTAAGCTTCATTAAGCTTCAAGCAAAGAATTTCTTTGTAATATCATGACCAGATTTTCTTATTTTTTTTTTAACGTTTATTTATTTTTGAGAGACTGAGAGCGTGAGCGAGGGAGAGGCAGAGAGAGAGAGAGAGACAGAATCAGAAGCAGGCTCCAGGCTCCGAGCTGTCAACACAGAGCCCAATGTGGGGCTCGAACCTACGAATGGCAAGATCATGACCTGAGGTGAAGTCAGATACCCATCCAACAGAGCCACTCAGGCACCCCTCATGACCAGATTTTCTAATCCTAATGAAGCCCACAGTGACGTAGCCCAGACTTGTTGCCATTAAAATTTATTGTAATGGGGGGAGGGGGAACGCCTGGGTGGCTCAGGTGGTTAAGCATCTGACTCTTGATCTCAGATCAGGTCTTGATCTCAGGGCTGTGAATTCAAGCCTTATCCTGGGCATGAAGCCTATATTAAAAAGGGGGTTGGGGGTGGGAAGAAAAACAAGTTTGTTGTAATAAATTTGTTCAAAGTATTCATAAAGTTCTAACTTCTAAGGTGCTGTTAAACATAAAACTATGTCATTGTGTCATTTAAAAATATGACTGTTTTGATCATAAGATACACTTTATATTTTCTAACTGGTTAAAACTAAGACTTTCCCAATAATGAGGCATATTTTGGTATCTCTGTAAATACTGCTATGTGAAAATAAAACAAGGAAAATAAATTGTGGTAGTTATATTCATAGCTTTCATAGAAAAATATATATTCCCTGAACTAGTCATATCAAGTGGTTGTCATGCAGTATGAATTTCAATATTTAAAGTAAGGGATGCCTGGGTGGCTCAGTCAGTTAACAACTACTGCTCAGGTTATGATCTCACAGTTCATCGATTCCAGCCCTGCATCAGGCTCTTTGCTGACAGCTGGGAGCCTGCAGCCTGCTTCATATTCTGTGTCTCCCTTTCTCTCTGCCCCTCCCCCACTTGCATACTGTCTCTTTCTCTCTCAAAAATAAATAATAAGGGGCGCCTGAATGGTGCAGTCAGTTAAGTGTCCGACTTCAGCTCAGGTCATGATCTCGTGGTTCGTGGGTACAAGCCTCGCATTGAGCTCAGTGCTGACAGCTTGGAGCCTGGAGTCTGCTTTGGATTCTGTGTCTCTCCCTTTCTCTTTTCCTCTCCTGCTCACACTGTATCTCTCTCTGTCTCAAAAAAATAAACATTTAAAAAACATTAAAAACTAAATAATAAACATTAAAAATTTAAAAATTTTTATTATAGCTTTATTTTATTTTGAGAGACCGAGACAGAGAGCAAGCAGGGGAAGGGCAGAGAGAGGGAGACACAGAATCTGAAGTAGGCTCCAGGCTTTGAGATGTCGGCACAGAGCCCGGCACGGGGCTCAAACCCACGGACTGTGAGATCATGACCTGAGCCCAAGTCAGACGCTTAACTGACTGAGTCACCCAGGCGCCCCTAAACATTAAAAATTTTTATTTAAAAAAAAAGTAAAGGAGGATATTAATGGATTTTTCTCTAATTCCCTGTTTCCAACACTACTTCAGAACTTGATTATCAGCATCTCCATCATTGAATCCCTGGGTCCTTCTAGGTTAAGTTGTTTTTGACTTTTTGGAGTTCTAAATTACAGGGACTGGATCTTGTTAAATTATTTGCTTCACTCAAAAGTCAGATACGCTCAGTGGCATCTCTTTTGGAGTGTGCCTTTCTCTATTTTTTTCCCTCTTATCTCAGTAATGGCACCACAGTCATGGTGGTCTGAATTTTAAACTCTAATGCAGAACACTTAAAACTAGCATCAGATGTGATTTAAAATATTTTTCAGTCCTTGAAGTTTTTGCTACTTTCCCTATACACTTCACATTCTTTTCTTCTTCTAAGGAATTGAGATTTCTTCATGGCCCTTGCTTTCTGAAAAGAAATGGTAATCTTAGGAAAGGACATTTGTCTTTTCTTTGTGCCTTTCCAACTACTGGACAGTGGTCAAAGTCCTGATTCTACTCATCCTCCTCTGACATCACACCAGTAGGAAGGTGGAGGGTGCCTTATTTCTGCTGGGTAGGGGTGGAAGTCCAGGTTCCCCCTGTGGTCTCCACTGATTCCACATTGGAGGGAGGTGGGCACATGACCTCTGGCAAGCATGAAAGTCCTGGTTCCCTACCGGGCCTTTGACACTACACCAGTGGGGGCTAGGGAGGAGCCACAGAAATGCTGAGTTACCTAGTCCTGCAAGGATGGAAATTCAAAGTCTAGGCTCCCCACTCAGCCTTTTTTGGCACGGGTAGGGGTGAGGGCACAGTTTTTCTGAGATGTTTGGCTGGAGTAGAGCAGTTATCGTCTGAGTTGCCCCTTTTGTGGTCCTTTGGCTAGAGAGAGTAGGTTTTTGTTGGGGCCTTTTTTTTTTTTCCTTTTGTGGGGGGGGGGTCTTTGCCCATGGACATTCCTGGGTTGCCAACTTAGATAAATGAAGCAAAAAGAAAACCCAGGGAACTGATCACTGTGTTGTGCCTTGGATCCTGAAGTCCCTAGTTGCCTCCTTTTAACCCTTTAGAGTCTTGTGTTTTATTTTTTTAATTTTATTTATTTTTCTAAGTTTATTTATTTTGAGAGAGAGATAGAGCATGAGCAGGGGAGGGGCAGAGAGAGAGAGGGAGAGAATCCCAAGCAGGCTCTGAGCTATCAGTGCAGAGCCAGACTTGGGGCTCGATCCCATGAACCAGGACATCATGATCTGAGCTGAGACCAAGAGTCGGACACTTAACCAACTGAGATACCCAGGTACCCCTAGAGTCTTAGGTTTGGTTTAGATACAATGGCCAGCATTTTTACTTGTACTTAGTAGGAGGAGTAGGGAAAAATGCATGTTCCATCTTCCTGGAAGCAGAAATCTCCTTGGCATTTAAAATGGTATAAATTTACTACGTTTGATAAAAAATTAAAAACAATTTAAAAAAGAAAACACACATGAATCAGCCAGGTGGCTCAGTCGGTTAAGTGTCCGACTTCTGCTTAGGTCATGATCTCACTGTTCTTGGTCTGTGCTGACAGCTCAGAGCCTGGAGCCTGCTTTGGATTCGGTCTCTCTCTCTCTCTCTCTCTCTCTCTCTCTCTCTCTCTCTCTGCCCCTTCCCCACTGGCACTCTTTGTCTCTTTCTTTCAAAAATAAACATTTTTAAAAATTAAAAAAAACCACAAGTTACACACATATAATGTAACTGTAGAATGAAAAACTTTAGAAAATATTCTTGTTTCTGACCTCTGTGGGTTACATAATTTTACTAAATAGCTAAAATAAAATTATTTTTATTGCATTCTCTCTCAACAGAATTTTCATGGGAATGACATAGTAGTTGAAAACATAAAGGAAATACCTAAATATAGGGTATTTTTTGAATGTGGCAAATTTAAAGAGAGTTTCAAAAGTATAACAAACTTTTATGAGGTATCACAGTATGTTTGATTAATGGGCAACTGTTTATAGTCTTTCTCCTCCATATTTGTTAGCCTGTGGGAAGCGCCATGAACAGTGTCATTGTGGTTTGTTAAATAGTAATCAAATCATTTAAAATAAATACTTTTACATAATTCTTTAGGGATTTGATCTTTTTATTTAATCTTTAATGTGTATTTTAGAAATTTTTTATAGTTTATATTTACAATTTCCTTATATCTTAAAGGATATTATTCTTATAATATCCTGTTAAAGTTGACATTGCTCTCAGCATTAAAAAAATCTTTTCAGAGAATATTTGTCATAATCTCAGTCTTTTTTAACATTAATAACAGTGACTGTTCTCATAGAAAGTGATAGTACTGTATATGTGGGTATTGCATAATGGACTTTATCTAGTAAGGATGATGTCATTGCGTGGGATGGCCTGAAGGAATTATTAGAAGAACATAGGACTTTTGACTGCTAACATTTCTTAATAAATGCTGTACTGTTGAAAACATTAATTTGCGTTTGGACTAGAATGAACCTAGGTTGTCCTGGCTTGGCTCTAGAGATTTAAAGAAATAAATTCTACTGTCATAATTACATAGCTGAATAGAATGAAATATTGCACATTTTTCTCTCTGGGAAAGAGAAATGGAATTAGGAAGGAAGGAAGTTAATAAACAATTGACATTCTTTGTTACACAGTTGTGAGACTGACTTTTGAGACTTGATGCTCAAGAATACTTGGAATTTTGTTTCTGTCATTTCTGAATTATTTAGTTTATTGCCACAGTATAAGATAATGGTTATTAGAAAAGTTCATAATATTGTGGAGAGATTTTTAAGGTACATATTGAAGAAGATTACATTGATTTTCTACTTTCTTTTTTAAGTTTATTTATTTTGAGAGAGAGAGAGAGCAAATGGGGAAGGGAGAGAGAATATGAATCTCAAGTAGACTCAGCACTGTCAGCCTAGAGCTAGCCCCCATACAGGGCTCCACCTCATGAACCATGAGATCATGACCTAAGCCAAAGTTGGATGCTTAACTGACTGAGCTACCCAGGCGCCCCTTGATTTTCTACTTTGAGTACTACACGTTTGATTTGTTTTTATTGTGGTAAGATATATAGACATAAAATTTATTACCATTTAAACTATTTTTAAAAGGTACAGTTAAGTATATTCACATTGTTTTGCAACCACTATAGCTACCTCCAGAACGGTTTGATCTTCCCAAACTGAAACTATATCTATTAAACAGTAACTGTTACCTCTTCCTCCTAACCCCTGGTAACCACCCTACTTTTCTGTCTGTAAATTTGACTATTCTCAATACCTTAGATATCTCATATAATTGGAATTGTACAACATTTGTCCTTTTGTGTCTATCCTGTTTCACTTACACGTATTTTCAAGGTTCATTTACATTGTAGCATGTATCCAAATTTCATTCTTTTTAAAGAGTGAATATTATTCTGTTGAATGCATTTACTACATTTTGTTTATCCATTCATCTGTTAATGGATGTTTGGGTTGTTTCTGCCTTTTTTCTGTTATGAATAATGCTGATATAAATATTGGTGTGGCAGTACCTATTCGAGTCCCTTCTTTCATTTCTTTGGGCTTTATATGCTCAGAAATGTAATTGCGAGATAATTTTTTTTTAAGATTTTATTTTTTAAACTAATCTCTACACCCAGTTTGGGACTTGAATTCATAACCCCAAGATCAAGAGTTGCATGCTCCTCTGACTGTGCCCAGCCAGGCATCCTGTAATTGCTAGATAATTTTATGTTTAATTTTTTTGAAGAACCACCATACTAATTTCTACAGCAGTCGTACCATTTTACCTTCTTACCAGCAAGAATGAGAGTTCCAGTTAACCCCTATCCTCATCAGTACTTGTTATTTTCTGACTATTAAAAAAATATAATAGCCATCCTAATTGATGTGAAGTGGTTGATTGGTGATGTTGACTTTTTTTCATGTGCTTAATGGCTATTTGTATATCTTTAAGTCCTTTGCTCAGGTTTTTGATTGGGTTGCTTATTTTGTTGTTGAGTTTCGGAATTTTTTAATAATATATCCTGGATAATAATCTGTTATCAGATTGCCCATTTTTAAATCATGTTGCAGAGGGTTGGTGGTGATGTGGTTGTCATCTGACCTGGTCTTTCAGTGTGTCTCCTATATTTACTACTAAGCATCCTTTCTTATGAATCCCTTCATGGAGCCCACATTTGGAAAATAATAATAAGAGATTATGTTTGAGATAGCTCTTGAAGAAGGGATAGGAATTTCCAGGGTATGGACACTGAGGAGAGCCTCAAGTTCTGTGATATTCCTTTGAGAAGGTCCCTAGGGTTAAGAATTACTGGTATAGGGGCGCCTGGGTGGCTTAGTCGGTTAAGCGTCCGACTTTAGCTTAGGTCATGATCTCGCGGTTCGTGGGTTCGAGCCCCGCGTCGGGCTCTGTGCTGACTGCTGGCTCAGAGCCTGGAGCCTGTTTCAGTCTGTGACTCCCTCTCTCTCTGACCCTCCCTTGCTCACGGTGTCTCTCTCTCTCTCTCTTAGAAATAAATAAAAAATATTTAAAAAAAAAAAAAAAGAATTACTGGTATATTTGACTCTGAAAAGCAAGGAGTGGGGAGAGCCAGCTCCTGTGAATGAGAGAGAAATTAAGAACATTGTGAACTAAGCAAACACTCTAAAAAATGTCTTCCTGTTGATGTGTGTGTATGTGTGTACTCATAAGTAATACACAGTGGCCAAAGCATCTATTTTTCAAATGAGAAGTTTGGGAAAGATATTCCTTGGTTCCTTTTCCCTGTGTGCTTTAGATAACCTGTTCGTGCATCAAAGCTAGAAACACTTGGAAGAATTCTATATAGAACTGAATACGTTCAAGCTCATCTCTCGTGGTATGGAAAACTTAAGTTTACATTCAGGATATTTGTATTAATTGGTTCAACTGAATTTAGCTTGGTTTGGTTGTGATTCAATGGTTGTGATTCAATGGGTGTGTTCTTTTTAACGGATATACCACCACATTATTTCTTCTGATAGCTTGCAGGAAAATAGGAAGGACAGATGGGCAGAAGAGAGAGTGACTTATATCTGGTGGGTCAAAGGAAGTGATCCCAAGCAGCTTAGTATAGGAGTCAGACACTGGTCTGAAAAATAAGATTGCGTCTGGTTGCTCTAGGAAGTATCTGTCAAAAATGGCAATTGTAACAGTTTGACTGCATCTTCTGATAAAAGGAGTAAAACTGAGCAGACTTCTAAGCAAAGAAAGAATCTATTGACCTAAACATTTGAACTACTACTTAAATGTTTATAATTGTTTTCTTTTAAGAGATTTAAGTTATTAAGTTTATATGTTATAAAGAGTTAAGGATTTTTCTTTTTTCTTTTTGCTACCTTATCAGAAATGAGCCATAGATACTATGTAAGTAAAATAATTATGTTCTTTTTTCTGCACCTTGTGACTTTCACAGTCTCAAACTTTCTCATGAGAAATGGGAGACTCTTAGGTCTTTGGGCTCCAAGTTTTGCCCCTGAAAGTAGGAATTAACCTACTCAATCAATCAACTCAATCATAAAATCAAAGTTACTAAACAAGTAATGAGAAAGATAGACTTAGGAAAAAAATACCTCTTAGAAAAGTAAAATAATTGAAAGCATCTCACTGAAAGTGTTAGAGTGAGAGATTCTGAAATGTTCTAGAGATTAAGATGGTAATAAATGGTAGAACTAGGACGAAAATCTGGCTGTTATCTATCTCATTTAAGAGAATACTGCTTATATATAAGAGATTATATTGTTTCTGGGTATGGTTTTGAACACTCATTGGCAGAGTTATGTGATAAACAGTATTTCAGTTTAAGATAAAAGGAAATGCAGTTGACCTTTGAATAACATGAGGGCAAGGGGAACTGACCCCCAGCACTGTTGAAAATCATGTCTAACTTTTTTTTTCCACATGTAACATTTGACTCCCCCACCCCCCAAATTTAACTAGTAAGCCTCGGCTGTTTACTGGAAGCCTTACCAATAACATAAACAGCCAATTACATATTTTATATGTGTTACATGCTGTATTCTTATAATAAAGTAATCTAGATTAAGGAAAATGTTAAGAAAAGCATAAGAGAAAATACACTTACAGCAGTGTACTATAAAAATATCTGCACCCAAGTAGACCCACACAGCTCAAACCCATGTTGTCCAAGGGTCAACTATATAAGACTTAGATCACAGTTGAGAATGGTCTTTCGAGACTAAATAATTGAGTTTGTTTTTCAAATATTATGTGAAACTGGAATCCATCCTAAGCAGAAATTTGTATTTTTTTCCTGTGTGAACAAAAAGGATCTTCTAAGTCGGTTGATGTCTTGTTTTCTCTGCATTATTTGAAAAAGGAAAAATGTGTAATATATTTGAATGATATCTAAAAATAAGGGAGGGGAGAAAAATTAGAAAATTGAAGAAATATACATGTGTATATGTGTTATAAATACATGCACATCCTTTCTCATTAAGATTTAATAATATTTATTGATCTTTGTTGTCATATATTACTTCACTTTAATATGTTTCACTACAGATAGCCACATATATTTATGATGATTTAAACCCATTAGGTACCCTTTCTACCTGTAACATTATGACAGGCTCTGATTTCATTATTCTGCCAGAGCAGAACTAGGGTGCCCTTTTCTTCAGCCTTCAGTAGCAATGTTTTTTTCACTGTCCTTCAAGTATCACTGACAAGCTCTGGGAGGCCCCTTGGAGCCACTGCCTGATGCATCATTTTAAGCCAGTGCTACATATTTCAAGTTTTTGTTAGAGCAGCACTTTAGTTCCAGGTACTAGTTTCTGTTTTGCTTGTTTATTACTGTGTAACAGACCACTACAAAGTTTCGTGGCTTACATACAAAACAAAACAAAAATAAGAATCATTTATTCTAAAACTTTCCTAGGGCTTGGTGGCTTTCCTTTCTGTCTCCTACCTCCATCATCCGAATCTAAGTTGCCACAGAAATTTCTGTTAGTCCAGGGTGATAAGTAGCTGGCTCCAGTAGCAGAATATGGAAGGTCACAAGGTAAACCCGGAACATTTTGTTTTGCTAAAATATGAGGAAATGCTCAAATAATTGGAGATAGCATATCAAAAAGATACAAGAGTTCTCATAATCAAATCTGGTTCATAATAGATTATAAGCCTTTGAATAAAATGAAAATATGTGAGTTCTTGTAGCAAATCAGACTGTAAATCAATGTGCATATAATTTTTATTAACATTTAAGGGGAATATCACATTTAAGAATATTTTGTATTTCAAAATGGAACAACGGTCCAATGTTACTATTTTATGTACATAAAGCACTCTTTTATGGTTGTAACCTGTCTCAGCTTTGTAGTTTGACACACACACTATTCCTCTGTTGGATTTGATTCATTATGTAAGTGTGTACTTATTTATAAATGAGTTATTTTCAATCCAGGTTATATAATACTTCTTAAAACAAAAATCATAAAGATAAAATTGTGATTTGGCCTTTTTTTGGTTAAATTTTTTTGTTAATTATGTTATAGTTTTACTATAGCTGAAGTTCTGTAGATGGAGAGGACAGGATTCTTACTCATTTCTGAGTCAAGAATTTTTATTTAATTTATTTATTCATATACTTACTTTAAATTTTTTAATGTTTATTTTTGAGAGAGAGATGACAGAACGTGAGGGGGGGAAGGAGCAGAGAGTGAGGGAGACACAGAATCTGAAACAGGCTCCAGGTTCTGAGCTGTCAGTACAGAGCCTGATGCAGGGCTCAAACTCACAAACTGTGAGATCATGACCTGAGCTGAACTCAGACACTTAACCGACTGAGTCACCCAGGCGCCCCCTCAACAATTTTTATTTTAGCCATTATTTGCTTGTTTTTTTGAATGAATATTTTATTGAGCACCCTACTATGTGCTGTGGCACTACTTAATACCAAGTGTACAGAGTTGAACCAAACAAATACAGTCCCTACCCTTATCACATAGAAACTCGTTAAATATTTACTGTGTGAGTCTAGAGTGAATATTCTTATATACCCCCTCTATTAATATTGAGGATGCCTTTTACTATTTTTTAGGCTTTTTCTTTAACATATTATTTTATTAAATTTTTAACATATTATTTTAAAACTTACAGTATCCCTGAGGTAAATTTGACATTGAGGGTAGGATTTTTATAAATATGGAAAATCATTAGGCATTTTATCGTAAATGATATGCCTTAGAACATTTTTCTTTTTTTAATTTTTTAATGTTTATTTTTGAGAGAGAGAGCGAGAGAGAGCAGATGAGTGGGGAAGGGGCAGAGAGAGAGAGGGAGACACAGAATCCAAAGCAGGCTCCAGGCTCCTAGCTGTCATCATAGACATGGGACTCCAGCTCATGAACCAGGAGATCATGACCTGAGCCAAAGTCAGACACTTAACCAACTGAGCCACCCAGGAGTCCCACCTTAGAGCATTTTTTACTTGAAACATTTATTTTAGTTAATTGAAACTTCCATGATTTATCCCTTAGCCAAAAATCTTCTCATATTTTTATCAGGCCAAAATGGACTTTTTATGCTTTGCTTAACTGAATAATACATCCAAGGGCTGTGTCAAAGACTGGTATAGTTGTTGGCTTATGTCACTAGTGTTAGATGAAAAGATAATGGCTGGTGAAAGACCAAGGCCACATTCAGGATATGATACATGGAAGTAACTTAATAGCTTAATTGCAAAGTTGTTTATTATCCAGTTTGTGGCTTTTCACATTACTTGGCAAATACCGGTTGAGTTTGTAGTCTGGAAAACAACCTAGGATTGATTAAACAGACACAGAGTTGGAAACTTAGGACAATAACTAGTCTTATGTGTATGTGTGAAATAAAAAACTTACTCCAGTGACACAAAGGTACACTAACCTTTGTGCTTATTTAACCTCACTGAAAGATAAGGAAATTGTTTTAAACATTTTAATGTAAATCATTAAACAAATGTTTTCTGTATTTTTTGTCTTGTATAAGTAGGATATACTAAATGCAACATTACTTCTTTTTGGTGACCAAAGATAATAAATTACTGTATTATACTTTGCTATATTTTATTGCCTACTACAATCCATATAATTTTGGGAGTTTGGTTATTTGTTTTTACTGTGTTGTTCTTAACCCTCGGAGGCTGGTTTTATGTGTGCCTTTTTGTGTTTTATAGTATAGGAAGTAAGTTTCCATGCACTGTTTTATTTGGTTCTTAGATTAGTCTTAAGAGTCAGTGACAAAGGAGATAAAGAGAAATGGATGGATTCAAGATATATTTGAATCAAGAAACTGAATGTTTGTTGATAGGATTCGATTAGGAAAAAGAAAAAGGATGATTCTAGAATTCTGACTTAGGCAGCTAGGTAGACAAAAGCACTTCCATCATGAAATAGGAAATATTGGAAAAGCAATATATTTTCCGGATATTAGCATTTCTTTGGCACTATTATGTAAAAATAGTTCGCAAAGCTAAGAAATCTTTTTTCCATCTACAGAAAAACAGGTAATTTTGAAGCATTTGGCTTGTATACAGACTCAGGACACTACATATAAATGAGATTTTCCTATATTAGTTAGTCCTAAGTCAAGTGTGGTTAAGTTTTGTATCTATATTTTGCTAGTTTGAACTTTAATGATTAGTCAAGGACTACATCTCTCAGAAATAACATGACTATTTTAAAAATCCAGATACATTAGGTAATTATGTTAAATATAGTGTGTTTTCAGTTAAAAGATAAAGATTGTCAGGCAATAAAAAGAAAGCAAAATCTATATGTGTGCTGTTTATTAGAAACATACTCAATTTTTTTTAAGCTTATTTATTTTGAGAGAGAAAGAGAACGAGTAGGGGAGGGGCAGAGAGAGAGGGAGAGGGGAAGAATCCCGAGCAGGCTCTATACTGACAGAATCCCAGTGTGGGATTTGATCTTATGAACCATGAGATCATGACCTGAGTCAAAACCAAGAGCCAGACCAGCTTAACCAACTGAGCAATCCAAATGCCCCAGGAAACATATTTAAAACATAATGATCCAGAATGGTTGAAATTAAAGAATAGAAAAAGATACTCTATTGGACTGCCTGGGTACTCAGCCAGTTAAACGCCTCACTCTTAATTTCAGCTCAGGTCATGATGTGAGGGTCATGGGATCAAGCTCATGTCAGGCTCCACACTGGGTCTGGAGCTTGTTTGGTATTCTCTCTCTCCCTTTCTCTCCACCCTTCCCGTGCTCACGTTCTCGCTCAAAATAAATTAAAAAAAAAAAAAAATTCTGTAGATATATTATTAGTTTTCTGTGCTATATAACAAGTCATCACAAACTTAGCAGCTTCAGGAACTTAAAGGTTTCTTTAGATCGGGGTCTAGGCACCGCATAGTTAGGTCTGCATCAGGGCTTTAATCAAGGTGTTGACTAGGACTGAGTTCTCATCTGGAGGCTTGAATGGGGAAGGATCTGCTTCTAGGCTCCTTCAGGCTGTTGGCAGAATTTGTTTACTTTCACTGGTAGAATTCATGGTAGCTTGTCTCTTCACAGCTGGCAACAGAGACAGATATACCCACAGAAGTGACATCACATCACCTTTGCAATATTCTCTGAGTTAAAGAAGTCTAACCAATGAAATATAGTTGACTTTTTTAAAAAGATTATTTTTTTAAAGTATGTTGAATTTTTTTAATGTTTGTTTATTAAAAAAATTTTTTATGTCTTTATTTTATTTTGAGAGACAGAGACAGAGATTGAGTGGGGGAGAGTCAGAGAGAGAGGGAGACACAGAATCTGAAGCAGGCTCCAGGGTCTGAGCTGTCAGCACAGAGCCCGACGCGGGGCTCTAACCCGCAGACCATGAGATCATGAGATCATGACCTGAGCCTAAGTCGGATGCTTAACTGACTGAGCCACCCAGGTGCCCCTTAATGTTTATTTTTGAGAGAGAGAGAGAGAGAGAGAGAGAGATGGACCATGAGCAGGAGAGGGAGGCACAGAATCTGAAGCAGGTTCTAGGCTTTGAGGTCAGCATAGAGCCTGACATGGGGCTCAAACTCGTGAACTATGAGATCATGACCTGAGCTGAAGTCGGATGCATAACTGACTGAGACACCCAGATGCCCCCAAAAGATTTTTTTTTTGTGTTTATTTTTTGATAGAGAGAGAATGAGTGTGAGGGGTGGAGGGGCAGAGAGAGAGAGGGAGACACAGAATCTAAAACAGGCTTCAGGCTCTGAGTTGTCAGCACAGAGCTTGATGGGTGGCTTGAACTCAAAAACTGAGATCATGACCTGAGGCAAAGTCAGATGCTTAACCAACTGAGCTACCCAGGCGCCCCAGTACAGTTGATTTTTAACAATATGGGTTTGAACTATATAGGTCCACTTATACACAGATTTTTTTAAAAAGTTTATTTATTGATATTTGAAAGAGAGAAAGCAAACACTCAGGAAAGAGGGGCAGAGGGAAAGAGAAAGAAAACTACAAACAGATTGTGCACTGTTAACACCTGTCACGTGGGGCTTGAATTCACAAACTATGATATCGTGACCTGAGCCAAAATCAACAGTCAGATGCTTAACCAGCTGAGCCACCCAGATGGCCCCACAGATTTCTTTATAGTATGGTACTATAAATGTATTTTCCTTATGATTTTCCTAACATTTTCTTTTCTCTAGCTTACTTTATTGTAAGAATACAATATATAATACATATAAAAAATTTGTGTTAATTGACAATTATGCTACAGGTAAGGCTTCTGGTCAACAGTAGGCTATTAGTGGTTAAGTTTTGAGGGAGTCAAAAGTTATACCTGGTTTTCAACTCTGGGGGGAGTTGGTGTTCCTAACCCCCCCTCACCGTGCAAGAATCAACTGTATGTTGGTTAGTTTTGAAGTCCCACCCACAGTTAAGTGGGTGGGATTTATACAAGGGCATGAGCAGTGGGAGTCATATTAAAGTCAGTCTACCAAACCAAATGAAGAGATTTCAAAGCAAGGAATGGTACTGGGAATAAAAGAAGCAACTTAAGAATTATAAAAATTTGATTTACCGGAAAGATTTGATAATTTAAAACCTTGTAGGAACCTAATAACAAAATCCCAAAATATATAAAGAAAATGTTAAAGAATTACAGAGCAATAGATAAGATAATAGTAGTAACTGAAGACTGTACTATGCCCCTATCAGCGGCTGATACAAAACACTGACAAAAAAAAGTAAGAAGAGCCTGGAACAATGCAACCAAATATGACCTAATAGACATAAGTAGAACATCATGTCCAATGTAGAATACACCGTTCTTTTCAGACTCATATAGAATATTTATAAAAATGGAACATACACAGATCCATAGAATGCAAACAAATACGAAAGAATTGAAATTACATAGAGCATAGTCTTTTACCATAATGAAGTTGTTAGAAATCAACAAAAAGATCATTAGAGTATGCTTATAGGTTTAGAAATTAAGAAATACATTTCTATCAGAATGAGACAAAGAAATAATAATGGAAATTATAGAAAATATTTTCTAATATAATACCCTAATAAAATATATATTCTTATGAGATTCAGCTAAAGCAGCACTTGAAGGGAATTTTATAGCTTTAAATATATATTTTTGAAAAGAACTGTCTAAAAATTAATAGGCAAAGCATCCATCTCAATAAATTAAGAATAGCACAACCCCTCCTCCAAATAAAAAAGTGATAAAGGTAGAAATATGTTAATAATACAGAAATTATACAATGAATAGGGTTAACAAAGCCAAAGTTGATACTTTGAAAATACTAACAATATTTTTTGGGGCGCCTGGGTGGCTCAGTTGGTTAAGCCTCTGGCTTCGGCTCAGGTCATGATCTCACATTTTGTAGGTTCAAGCCCTGTGTCGGGCTCTGTGCTGACTGCCAGCTTGGAACCCATAGCCTGTTTTGGATTCTGTGTCTCCCTCTCTCTCTGACCCTCCCCTGCTCATGCTGTCTTTCTCTCTCAGAAATAAATAATAAAAAACATTAAAAAATTTTTAAAAAAGAAAATACTAACAATATTTTCAAATCATTGATGAGATTGATCAAGAAAGAAGGTACAAAATCCAAAGTCAGAAAGGAAAATGGAAGACATTCCTGCAAATGCTAAAAACATTTTTTAAAAAGGATATTATAAACAACTTTTTGCTAATGAAATTGAAAATTCTGATGGAAATAGGAAACTCATAGACTCTAATAACTTAAAACTGATTCAAGAAGATTTATAAAGCCTAAATAGTTCTGTAAGTATTAAAGACATTCAGTCAGTTGTGAAAGTCTTTTTTTTTTTTTTAAGGAAAACTACAGAACCAGATAGCTCTATGAATAAATTCTAACAAGCTTTTTTTTTTAAATATTTTTTTTAATATATATATATATATTTTAATTTCTAGGAGAGAGAGAGAGAGACAGCGTGAGCAGGGGAGGGTCAGAGAGAGAGGGAGACACAGACTCTGAAATAGGCTCCAGGCTCTGAGCTGGCAGTCAGCACAGAGCCCGATGCGGGGCTCGAACCCACGAACTGTGAGATCATGACCCAAGTGAAAGTCGGACGCTTAACCGACTAAGCCACCCAGGCGCCCCTCTAACAAGCTTTTTAAAAGGAAATCATTTGAGGGGTACCTGGCCTGCTTAGTTAGTAGAGCATGCAACTCTTGATCTTGAGGTCATGACTTTGAGCCCCACAATGGGCATAGAGATTACTTAAAAAAAGAGAAGTCTTAAGCCCTTTTACTCAATAAAAAAGAAGGAATGGTCCCAAACTAAATTTTATGAGACCAGAAAACCTTGATATCAAACCCTGACAAAGTTAGTATGAGAGTATGCATTGGTAGCTCATTTGATTAAGCATCAACTTTGGCTCAGGTTAAGATCTCACGGTTCCTGAGTTGGAGCCCCCAAGTCATACCTGCTATGGTCAGTGCAGAGTTTACTTTGAGTCCTCCATCTCCCCTCTCTTTGTCCCTCCTCTGAACATGTGCACTTTCCTTCTCTCTCGAAAATAAACATTAAATTAAAAAGTTAGTATGAGAAAATACTCCAGAGTGTTATTATGAGTATTCATGACTATATATGCAAAAATCTTGAACCAGATATTAATGAACTGAGTCCAGTTAATAAAAAGGATAAAACACCTTTATGATAAATTAATGAAAAGAGTAAAAATAAAAAGGACTAAATTATTTTTTATTTTCTATTTTTTTAATTTTTTTAATTTTTATTTTTTTATTATTATTTTTTAATGTTTTATTTATTTCTAGGAGAGAGAGAGAGAGAGAGACAGCGTGAGCAGGGGAGGGTCAGAGAGAGAGGGAGTCACAGACTGAAACAGGCTCCGGGCTCTGAGCTGTCAGTCAGCACAGAGCCCGACGCGGGGCTCGAACCCACGAACTGCGAGATCATGACCTAAGCGAAAGTCAGACGCTTCACCGACTAAGCCACCCAGGCGCTCCAAAAGGACTAAATTTTTTAAAATAGTTTATTGTCAAGTTGGTTTCCATATAACACCCAGTGCTCATCCCTACAAGTGCCCTTCTCCATGCCCATCACCCCCCTTCCCCTCCTCCCCACCCTCATCAGCCCTCAGTTTGTTCTCAGCATTCAAGAGTCTCTCATGGTTTGCCTCCCTCCCTCTCCCCAACTATTTTTCCCCTTCTTCTCCCTCATGGTCCTCCGTTAAGTTCCTCCTAATCCTTCTATACATGCAAACATATGGTATCTGTCCTTCTCTGCTTGACTTATTTCGCTCAGCATAACAACCTCAAGTTCCATCCATGTTGCTACAAATGGCCAGATTTGATTCTTTCTCATTGCCATGTAGTATTCCATTGTATAGATAAACCATATCTTCTTGATCCATTTGTCAGTTGATGGACACTTAGGCTCTTTTCCATGTTTTGGCTATTGTTGAGTCCATGTGCCCCTGTGCACCAGCACTGCTGTATCCCTTTGGTAAATTCCTAGCAGTGCTATTGCTGGGTCATAGGGGAGCTCTATTGTTAATTTTTTGAGGAAGCTCCACACTGTTTTCCAGGGGGGCTGCACCAGTTTACATTCTCACCAACAGTGTAGGAGGGTGCCCATTTCTCTACAACCTCCCCAGCATCTGGAGTCTCCTGATTTGTTCATTTTCGCCACTCTGACCGGTGTGAGGTGGTATCTCAGTGTGGTTTGGATTGTATTTCCCTGATGAGGAGGGACGCTGAGCATAGTTTCATGTGTCTATTGGCCATCTGGATGTCCTCTTTGGAGAAGTGTCTGTTCATATTTTCTGCCCATTTCTTCATTGGATTATTTGTTTTTTGGGTGTGGAGTTTGGGGAGTTCCTTATAGATTTTGGATATTAGCCTAAAAAGGACTAAATTGAGTTTATCTCCTCAGTGCAAGATTTAATGTTCAAAAGCCAAACTAATTTCACATTAATAGAATAAAATTCTAATGAGGAGGATAGAAATCAGTTCTGCCATAACGGAATAAAAGAACAGTGGAATAAAGAAATAAAATTAATTCCATATTAATATAAGAAAAGATAAAAATCCTATGATCATCTTAATAGATGAAGGAAAAGAGATTGATAAAAATTCAACATGTTACTTCTATATTCCTAGCAAACTAGGAATAAAAAGGAATTTCCTTAATCTGATAAGGAATGTCTACAGGAAACCTTTGAAGTTAGGAACAAGACAAAATACCTTCTATTACCACTTTTATTCAACATAATACAGGAGGTCCTAGTCAGCATTGTAAGGGAATTCAGTAAGTTAGTAAATAAATATCAGAAAAGCAAAAGCAAGCTTTCAGTATTCACAGACGTATGTAATTACAGATCTAGAACTATCTAACAGAATCTACAGGTAAATTACATGAACTAAAAGAAATGTTTACCAAGAATGCCAGATACAAAATCAATATATAAAAATCAAAATAAAGTTTCAAAAAAATATATCATTTATAAAATAATAAGAACCTGGGGATAAAGCAACTAAACAATGTATGAAACATTTCTGAGGAAAACTACAAAACTTTAATGACAGATTAAAGAAGGCTTTAATTAATTAGTGGTGATGTTCATGGATTGAAGGATTCAGTATTGTAAAGGTGTTATATCTTCCCAAATTGATGTTTGATTTGGTGCAATCTCAGGAAAAATTTCAAGTACTTTCATGAAATTAAACAAGCCCATCCATTCTAAAATTTATAGGGAGATTGAAAAGACCTGGAAAGCCAAGACACTCTTGAAGAACTACAAAGTGGTAGGAATACCTTAGCAATTTAGGAATAGGTCACTGCGCTAGATGTCAAGAATTATTATAAATCTATAATAATTAAGACTGAGTAATAGTAACATAAAGATGGACAAGTTGTGCAGTGGATTAGAGAGCCTTCAGACAGACCCATTCAAATACAGACACTGATCTATGAGAAAGGTGTTATTGGCAAATAATAGGAGGGAAGATGGTTTTTCAATAATTGTCACTGTGGTAAATGGGCATCCCTGAAGGAAAAATTGAAATTAGCCTCCTACCTCACATCATACTAGAAAATCAATTCCTGGTAGATTAGGTGTGATGGTTAAACTCTAAAACTTCTAGAAGAAAATATCTTTTTAATCTTGGAGTAGGGCAGGTTTTCTTTTAAAACTATAAAGACTACTAACCATAAAGGAAAAGATTAATAAAAAATTGTACTCTATTAAAGGCTGTCATCAAAGATACCACAAAGACCATAAAACTTCAAACCACAGAGTAGGGAGAAGTTATTTGCAACATCTAAATTGATACCAGATTCATATTCAGAATTTATATAGGTCTCCAACAAACCAAAAGACTTTATAAGAAAGGATATCTAGATGACCAAAAGCATATGAAAAACTGTCGTACCTCATTAATTATCTAGGAAATGAAAATTAAAATCACAATGAAATGCCACTGTGTGAAAATCTTTAAAATATAATAAATATATTAAAACATCTTATAATAATGATTGGCAAGGATGTAAAGCCATAAGAACTGTTTCACACTGCTGGTAAATGTGTAAATTGGTACAACCACTTGGAAAACAGTTTGTCATTCTCTTGTGAGGTTAATGATCCATATATCTTATTACACAGCATTTCACTCCTAGATATTTATCTAGATTGGTATGTAATTGAAATGTTCAGCGGTAGTAGAATAAGCAAACAAACTGGCATGTTCATATAGTAAAAAGCTATGAAAGACAACGAAATGAAGGATACAGCTTACATGAGTACATCTTGATGTGAGGCCATGAGCAAACAGTTGAGAAAGAATTCTTGAGACATTTTCAGTGAAAAAAGTTGCTTTTATTATAACATGGGGACAGAGCCCGTGGGCAGAAAGAGCTGCATTTTTGCTGCATGAACCTGGTGGTTATATGCCTAGTAGGCAGGGGTCAGGGAATGTGCAGGGAGTATTAGATAATAAATGTCTTCTTTGAATTTCAACTTGTAAAACTACTTTTGCAAGGTTTCTCTGTTGCTTATCATTCAATTCAATATTAAGTATCCGTGAGATGTACAATCATGAGACCTTTAAGAATATAGCAACCAGCAGTATTCTCTTCACAAGAGAATGACAAACTGATCCTTATAGAAACTGTAGGCTGTAGGTCAGCCTTCTGGGCTAAAGGTGATCATTTTTCTGCTTTTAGCTCCATCAAACCTCAAATGTTGAATGAAGGTCACAAAAAAATACACATACAGTATGCTTCTCCTTTTAAAAAGTTCATAGACATGGTAGGCAGAATTATGGCCTTGTAAAAATGTTTACATTCTAATCTATGAATATGTTAGGTTACACAGCAAAGGGAAATTAAGGTGCTAATCAGCAGACATTCTAACAGGAAGATTATCCTAGACTATTTGGGGAGTGAGGAGAGATGCACAGGATCCTTAACATGTCACAGGATCCTTAAAAGCAGAAGGAGGCAAAAGAAGGAGAACCAGAGAGGGCAGCATCAGGCCTCTACCTGACATTGCTGGCTTGAAGATGGAGGAATGGAACTATCAACCAAGGAATATGGGTCATCTCTAGAAGCTGGAAGAGAAAAGGAAATGGATTCTCCCCTAAAAGCTCCAGAAGGAATGCAGCCCTGCCAACACACCTTGATTTTAGCCCATTGAGACTTATTTCTGACTTCTGACGTCCAGAAGTGTGAAATAATGAACTTGTGTTGTTTTAAGCAATTTGTTACAGCAATAATAGGAAACTAATACTAAAAATTATGAAGTGTTAAAACTGTCAAGGAAATGATTATCACTAAAATCGATAGATTGGTTTCTCTTTTGGAAAGGGAAAGGGTTATGATTAGAAAGAGCTACACTGAGGCTTCTAGGGTACTGGCAATACCGTATTTAAAAATATATATGTTTTATATAGTCTTCTGCATGTATGAAGCTTAACATCATTGCTTTTATAACCAGAAAGAGTTTTAAGAATAATACATATCCAGGGGCGCCTGGGTGGCTCAGTCGGTTAAGCGTCCGACTTCGGCTCAGGTCATGATTTCCCAGTTCGTGAGTTCAAGCCCCGTGTCAGGCTCTGTGCTGACAGCTCAGAGCCTGGGGCCTGTTTCAGATTCTGTATCTCCCTCACTCTCTCTGATCCTCCCCTGCTCACGCTGTCTCTCTCTCAGAAATTAATAAAACATTAAAAAATAATATATATCTATAATTTTTTAACTGAAAGTTTTTTATTTTTTATTATTATTTAATGTTTGTTTGGGGGGGGAGGGGCAGAGAAAGAGGGAGACACAGAATCCAAAGCAGGCTTCATGCTATGAGCTAACAGCACAGAGCCTAACACAGGGCTCGAATTCAAAAGCCATGAGATCATAACCTGAGCCAGAGTCAGACACTTGACATACTGAGCCACCCAGGCATCCCCTGAAGGTTATTTTTTGAAGTCACTTTAAAATCACATTTCTTCGACTATAAAATTACTTCTTTCTTAAGGGAATATGACAAAAAATACTTTTTATAAACCATTAGTACTTTGCAATATTTTCCATAATATGATCAGTGACCTAAATGACTCTTTCATGAATTTAAACTGTGTAAAAAAATTACTCAGTTAACTTACGGAAGAAGCTACTTGTCTTCCCAAATTGAAATAAAAATACAATTTAAGTGCAAGACCTTATAAGAACCCTTAATTCGAGGGTGTCTGGGTAGCTCAGTCAGTCAGCTGAGTGGGTGGCTGAGTAAATTTGCTAAATATTAAAACAGTTAAGGAGTACACATTTGCTGAGATGCATCTAAACCTAGTGTATATCTTGCTGTTATTTTTTTCCCCTCCCTAGTTTGGGGACCAAAAAAATGACAGAATTGGTTTGTTTCATTTTCCTGGATTTTAAGTAATTTATAATATACATACAAGGCAAATTGACTCTCAGTAGTCCTTGCTTTAATTTGTTGCCTGGAGTTGTCATTTTAGAGGGTTAAATTTAAATAACGAACAGTTTTTAATGAGGTTAATTTCTTTCATTTCTTCAACTTTTTAATAAAAGTTTATTTATTTAAATAATCTCTACACCCAACATGGAGCTCGAACTCAAGACCCCAAGCTCAAGAGCCACATGAGAGCTCATCCCACTGAGCCAGCCAGGCACTCCTCATTTCTTCAACTTTTAAAGTTATACTAATAAAATTTAAATAGGAATTGATAAAAAAAAAATAATTCTTGTTGCATTTAGTAAGAAAGAGGCTGTTTACAGTGTGATTCTGTAGGAAATTTTTAGTCCTAAGTACTTGATGATCTCCTTTAACAAGACTTTAACTTTCTCCTAATGAATACAATATGGGGAGGCATTTTGGCAAGATGGTGATCTGTTTCCCAACTTCAGAGTAAGCAGCTCTGAGGCATGCAGGCTGGTGTGGCCTGGAGGGAATACGTGAGTTTGGGGAACATACTGTGATCCAAATGAAAACAAGAGGCAAAAGCCTGTGGAGCAGCTATTACAATTTTTGAGTTCTCAGAAAAAGCTGTGCTTCTGAGTGGAAGCTTCTGATTCATTTTAGGGATTGTTTCCTCAATCTTGGTGTTAATTGCCATTCAGAGTACTCAAGCAGCTTGATCTGAGCTCCAAAGATGAGGCAAGCCATGAATTAGCAAAGGAAAGTAATTCACTTGAAGGAACTCCAGCAGCCAGAGGCAAGATGAACAAGGATTGCTAGTTACTATAGTTCTAGTCACCAGAACAAGTGACTTCAGTCAGAAGTCAGAAATAGAAATTGAAGGTGATAGGTGACAGATTTAATAGGCAAAACAAAATAAATTATCCTAGATTTTTGGGAGAAAAAAAGTGACACGCCTCTAATCATAGCATAAAGAAGAAGAAGAAGGAGAAGAAAAGGTGAGAGGACTCAAATTCCTGGTCTGGAACATTAAGTAGAAGATATACCAAAACAGAAAATAAATAAGTAGGTAGGTAGGTAGGTAAGTAAGTAAATAAAAAATAGAGAAGGAGAGAGCAAAAGGAGGAGATACAACAACTAAAGATATAATAGGGGAGCATTTCTCTGATTTAAAGAATGATTAAGTTCGAGACCAGAGTGTTGAGGATGAAGGGGAGACAAAACAAAAACAAAACAAACCCAAACCCAAGCTGTTTACAAAGGAAAAATCATCAAGATATGTGCCAGATTACTCAAGGGGACACTGGAAACTTAGAAGGTAGTAAAATAAATCTACAGATTCCTAAGAGAGGAACTGTGCCTGTACCTAGCCAAGTATTATTCGCATGTTTATGGTGAAAGCAAGATACTTGCGGATATGTAGGAATTCAGGTCCTCCATTTAGGAAAAGTTTTTAGTACAGGATTGTCACCAAGTAATTGCCAGCAGAGACTTTAAGATTGGGCAGAGGAAGAGAAGAAGAGAAAAACAGTGGTAAGCAAATGAATCTCACAGTATATTTAACTAAGGCTAAGTGGATAATGATAGAGTGACTGTATTTCAGCACATTCCTTTGCCTTCTGCACTTCCTGAAAGTTTGCAAAAGCTTGATTAGACGTAGGTTCTGTCCTGGCAAGACCATAAGTGATGTTCTCTTCTTCTGTAGGGAGGCATACAACTTCTGATTATCATTAAAAAATTTTTTTTAATGTTTATTTATTTTTGAGAGAGAGAGAGTAGGGGAGAGGCAGAGAGAGAGAGGGTGACACAGAATCTGAAACAGGCTCTAGGCTCTGAGCTGTCAGCACAGAGCCCAACATGGGGCTCAAATGCATGAACTGTGAGATCTTGACCTGAGCCAAAGTCAGACACTTAACTGACCAAGCAACCCAGGCACCCCTCTGATCATCTTTTTGTAAAAATAGTCATTAATACACAATTCTGAACTTTTTTTTTTTTTTTTTGAAAGAGGAAGAGGGAGGGCCAGAGAGAAATCCCAAGCAGGCTCCACGCTGTTAACACAGAGCTGGACACAGGGCTTGATCCCACAAACTGTGAGATTATGACCCTAGCCAAAAAAAGAGTTGGACACTTAACCAAGTGATCACCCAGGCTCCCTAGTACCCAATTCTAGATTCTATCATTACTTTTCATTGATAGCTAGACCACTTAACACAAAGATGCCTCTTTTCATCTGTTTGGTTACTCAGTGGTACAGTTCATATAAGGAAGGCAAGATAAGTGTTTGATTTTCGCCCTTTGTCAGTTTACAAGATAATGAATTGGTTCTCTATTGTCTTGGGAAAGGGGGGAGATGTCATTATAAGCTAGTATAATTCAATATATGTGATAGATTTGAGTCCTTTACAATTATTATCTTTATTGAAGCTCAAATTGTCTCATTTTGGGTAGTTGGCGCAAAAATGGTTCCTGAACCCTTTTGACATGACCTTCATACTCTTAATAAAGAAAAGGGCAGTATTTTTTGCTCAGTTTTGCTTTCTTTTCTAAAAACCTCAGAATGTTTCTGTGCTTTTGGGATGGTGGATTTTAGGGACCCATTGTTTCCTAGGATATTTGATACTTATTATGATCTTTGGTGTAATCGTAGGCAGATATGCCTTAGAATTTGTGTTACTTGCAAAAAATAATGGTTTTATTTTTTTTTTAACTTTTTTAATGTTTTATGTATTTCTGAGAGAGAGAGACAGTGTGAGCAGGGGAGGGCCAGAGAGAGAGGGAGATACAGAATCTGAAGCAGGCTCCAGGCTCTGAGCTAGCTGTCAGCACAGATCCCAATGCAGGGCTTGAACCCACGAACCACGAGATCATGACGTGAGCCGAAGTCGGTGCTTAACCAACTGAGCCACCCAGGCGCCCCTAATGGTTTTATTTTTAAAGTATACATGGAAATTCAAAAAGAATCAGTATTTCCTATCAAAAAGATGTAGAGGCATATGTTAAAATGGTTTTTTCAATATTCATAAGTATTTGAATGTTTACTCTGGACGAGTCTCTAAAATAGGAACTCTTGGGAATTCAGTCATGAAACCTGCTTATTTACCTAACATTTCAATAAAATACATTGCAAGAATTAACCTCACAATTTATTTTTCTTTCAGATCTGTCACGAAATCGCCTCTCAGAAATTCCCATAGAAGCATGTCATTTCGTTTCTCTTGAGAATCTCAACTTATACCAAAATTGTATTCGGTATATACCAGAGGCAATTCTAAACCTACAAGCTCTAACATTCTTAAATATTAGGTAAGGAATTTCTTCTTCTTCTTCTTCTTCTTTTTAAAAATTGTTTTATTTTTGCTTTCATGTGGTCTTTTCACTTCTCTCTTGGCTTTCACTAAAATTTACATTATCTGTTCATATCTGCAGTATCGATACATGTTCTTAGGCTGAATTAACAATATTCCTGTGCCCTCCTTGTTTTTCCCTTTGTCTTTAGCTTTGTAACTATAAGGGTCATTAGTCTGATAGGATTGCAACAGTCTTATAGCTGTGGTTCTTCAATTAGATTTTCAAATAAGCTATATCAGATGAGGATAGTAGATCTGAAAGTACTTTCATTCTTGTGATTAAGTATTTTTGTATATTAAGTTCTGAATGTGTAAATGCATTTATTTAACTTATTTCCACTTTTTCATATCTTGAAAGACCTTTTTTAAATTATGAAAGTTACAGTTGTTCATTGGAGAAAATGAGCAAATGTAGAAAGGTGTAAAGGATATTCACCAAAATGTTATATTTGAGTTTTATAGTTATAGGTGATATTTTTCCTTTTTATCCAGGCTTTTGTCAAATTTTTAAATGAGTTTTTTCCTTGTCATGAAATACTCTCAAAATATTTTTGTATGTAAAAATTTTACTGTACAGTTTGTATACTTCTAAAACTCATTTTCCCTCTTGGATATTTAGTTTATTTCAGTTTTTTTGCTGTGATAAAGTAGTATTAACACTGGTATGTAAATGTTTATTTTTCTCCTTCCTTAAGATAAATGTCTAGGAATTAGAATTATTTAAAAAGTTTTATAGGCTCATGATCTATATTAGTAAAATCAGCAAAAGATCTTGAAAATGGGGTCAATTGACCATAGAGATTAGCAGGTTAAATCTAGATAAGTAAGGTTTTAACTTACTTTTATCCTAATGATAGGTGTGTACTTTTAGCTCTGATTTTGTATGTTTTTATATAAATGAAATTCCTTACCTATACTTCAGCTGATGTGATATATTTGAAATCACAACCTGTCACTTGTTTTCTATAGAGCTATATTTGGATCATTTATGTGCATTTGATTATAATGTATATAATGATGAGAGAAGTAAATTACAACTACTTTTATGTTTATAACCCTTTTTTGGAAGCAAGGGGAGAGGATGATGGCCATCTCTCCAATTTTTTTAAATGTTTATTTAATACTTGAGAGAGAGAGAGAGACAGAAAGATAGAGTGTGAACAGGGAAGGGGCGCAGAGAGAGGGAGACACAGAATTCAGAGCAGGTGCTGCACTCTGATTTCTCAGCACAAAGCCTGATGGGGGCCTCAAAACCATGAGCTGTGAGATCATGACCTGAGCCAAAGTCAGATACTTGATCGACTGAGCCATCCAGGTGCCCCACCCTATTTTTTAAAAAAAATATTCATTTATTTTGAGAGAGAAGTGAGGAGAGAGTGAATCCCAAGCAGACTCCACACTCAGTGCAGATCCTGATGCAGAGCTTTATCTCACCAACCATGAGATCATGACCTGATCAGAAATCAAGAGTCAGACACTTAATTACTGAGCCACCCAGGTTCCCCTACCATATTTTTAAATTACTTTATCTTACATAAAATTAACTTTAATAAAGTAATAATATGTGTTTATGTAGCACATCTTTATACAAAGGAATTTTATGGTACATGGCCTTGTAGGATAGGTAGAGAAGGATTAAAATCCTCAATTTACAGATGAGGATCTGTAAAAAGCAGGTAAGTTAAATACTGTGCCTAAAACCACAAAGCTGATAAGTGAGGAAATGGAGGCTCGAACCCAAATCTGATACCTTATTTGTTCCTTCCATGACTTATGTTTGTCACTTACTGAATATAGAATGGGAAAGACAAAATTTTTTTTCTTGAGTGGTGAGTTCTAATTCTTTTCTTTTTCTACTTTCCCATTTAGTCGGAACCAACTGTCAACATTGCCAGTACACTTGTGTAATTTACCATTGAAAGTCTTAATTGCTAGTAATAACAAATTGGTGTCACTTCCAGAAGAAATTGGACATCTCAGACATTTAACAGAACTTGTAAGTTAATGTTTTACTTTCTTATTGTTTCACATATATGTATATCTGTAGTGATACCATACTCTATTTTGTAGTAAAGAAAGACCCAGTATTAAGGTGTGTTTTGCGTTTTTCCAGGTATTGATAGTGAAGTTTTGCTGGTTGATCAGTACTGAAATGCTTCAGCACAGAGTTAAGAAAGGAACTGAAAGTACAAGTCTAATAGGCCCACGTAGAATGGGTCAAAGTCCCATTAAGTGATTATTAAGTGATTTATATGTTAATAAGTTTTTGAGATATAAGTTAATAATGCATTTGGATTTTTCACATTAAATCTTAATAGCATCAGTGTTCTGATTTAGGGTTAACCCCTCTTGGGCAATGGGCACTGCAAAGGTCAGGCTTATTTTTTTGGCCCTACAGTGCTATCTCTAGTACCTATCTCCCTCTCTAAAGTAAGCTATTCTTTACTGCCTTCTGTTTTCTAGGAAACTTCACTTCATGTACCACTCCTTGTTACTCTTTAGTACTCCTGTCCTGGGCATGGGAGTGCAACTTTTCCATTTAATCACCACAGTAACATTATGAATTAGGTATAATACTTATCATCGTATTACAGCTGAGGGAACTAGCACTTAGCTAGGTTAAGTAATTTGCCCAAAGTTCCATAACTGAAGTAGAATTTTAAACCAATCTACCTTAACTCCAGAGCCCATGTTTCATATATCTGAAATGGTCCAATATAGCTATGTCCATTGAGATTTGAGAGGATCCATGTAGTTTATTAACAAAGGTAGATATTATGAACAGAAACACACATATAATTAACTAGACCACACATTAGCTCTCTTTTTTTTCAGGTGGATTATGAATGTAAAAGGTCATATGTGAAAATTTACAAATATGTTAAATCTGGAGTCTAGATACTAGACTGTGGTGTATTAGAAGCAGTTAGATCTAGGAAATAAAGTCCAGAATATATGTTTGTTGACATTTCTTCAGAACCTCGTTATTTATTATTATTTTTTTAATGTTTATTTATTTTTGAAAGAGAGAGAGAATGAGAGAGAGAGAGAACGTGAACAAGGGAGGGGTGAGAGGGAAGGAGACACAGAATCCAAAGCAGGCTCCAGGCTCCAAGCTGTCAGCACAGATCCAGTGTGGGGCTCGAACTCACAAACCTTGAGATCATGACCTGAGCTTAAGTCAGAGGCTTAGCCTACTAAGCCACCCAGGCACCCCCTTCAGAACCTGGTTATTAACATGAACTAGTAGTTAAATTCTACTTGTGATTCAAATTCTGATTTTCAGCCATTTAAACTCTCCTTATTGAACCCTAAATACGTAAAAAATAGATAGTTCTGCTAGAAGGAGCTTTTAGCTTTCTACAAAAGCAGTGAATTGATATCCACAGTCATACAAATAGTTTGTGTCGGAGTGAGAATTAAGAATCCCAGAGCCCTTGATTCCCACTGGATAGAACATGTTCTCACAACATCCTATTGCTTCTTTCATTTCCCCCTTTTATTTATTTATTTTTTTTAGTAATCTCTACACCCAACGTGGGGCTCAAACTCATGACCCCAAGATCAAGAGTCTCATGCTTCTCTGAGTGAGCCAGCCAGGTGCCCCTATTTCTCTTCATTTTTAAGTAAGAGGAAACCTGTCTTTCAAGATGTACACTTTCCAAGAGAAATATTAGAAATACTGTTATCTTCTAGCTCAGCTCAATTTTCCCTATCCTTTCAACTTCTTTTCCTTTTAACTTTGATGCCCAGAGCATTGGAATAAAAAATATAGCTACTTATTCCACTTCAGTCATTAATTGGTAGGAAAAGTAGAAATAATATTATTTTCTCTAAGAATATTGTGGGAAAATTTTAAAATAATGTTTGGAGTTTTGGGTAAGTGATCTTTTCTAATAACTCTATTAATACATTCTTTTTGCTTATATACTAGAAGAGTTTTAAGTGTTAACATGGCATCTTGGAGCTTTTATTAAGCTAGACAACTTCCTGCTGTTCCCCATGGATTTATACATTTTTTCTGGCTAGTGTCAGAGTTGTGGAATTCTGAATTTGTCAGTCTTGGTATCTGTAGTTAGCCTCTTTTCAGAATCTGTGTTGTCAAGCTGTTGACCAAGATACCAGAAGGCTTGCATAATACACGTATTGGTACCAACTTGATCAGATGCCAAATAGGGCAGTATCTATTTTTCCCGTAGCCTATAGTTAAGCGTACTTTACTATTTTCCCCTCACTTTCAGTTTCAAAAAGAATGATTTGAGTCATCTTCAGTGCATTTTTATTTTATATTCTTGAGGAGCAGGTGAACTGGTATTTTCAAAGTAGGATTTCCTTTCAATTAACTTTATCATTATAATTTTTATCATTGTTTTGCTTTTTTCTTCTAGTCTCATTAGAATACATATAAAGTAAAATATTGTCCTAAACAGATGTTTTTATACTTTTTTTCTAATTTACTTTTTCATTAGAATTTTCATTTGATCTGATACTAAGCTTCCTGTCCACGTCTTAAGTCATTTAATTTTTGTCCTGCTCATAAAATTAATGTAGATTCATACAACATCTATAAAATCAAAAGCCTATAAGTTTTTAAAATTAAATACTAGCATAAACTATGGAATTACTCTTGGACAAAGAATCATAATTTTTTTTACAGTTAAGACACACCATAAATATTATCTTTGTCCAACCTCATTTTACAGAGGGTTTAAAGCAGGCAAATTTGTAATATTAGAAGAATTCTTTACTTTGTATCTTTTTGAAATAGGATGTGAGCTGCAATGAAATTCAAACAATACCTTCCCAAGTTGGTAATTTGGAGGCTTTGAGAGACCTTAATGTCAGAAGAAATCACTTAGTACGTTTGCCTGAAGGTAAGAAATTGTGAAATAATTGTTTTCTTTTTATTTATTTATTTTTTAAAGAATTTCTACATCCAACATGGATGAACTCACATCCATGGGTTGAACTCACAACCCTAAGGTCAAGAGTTGCATGCTCTACTGGCTGAGCCAGTCAGGTGTCCTGAAATAATTGTTTTATTGTTTTTTGTCTTTTTATATTAAAGTCTCTCAGAACTAATAGATACGAGACAAAAATATGAGTTACAGCAGGGGACCTGGGTGGCTTGATTTCAGCTCAGGTCTTGATTTCACATTTCATGAGCTTGAGCCCCACATTGGGCTCTGTGCTGATAGCATGGAGTCTGCTTAGGAATCTCTGTCTCCTCCTCTCTCTGCCTCTCCCCCACTCATGCACATTTTATCTCTCAAAACTAAATAAATAAACATTTGAGATGAATAGATAGATGGATGATAGATAGCTACAGCCAGTGTTCAAGATTATAATGGTTTAGTTATTACATATTATCTGTTTCATTGTTGATTTTATTTTATTTTTATTTTTTAAGTTTATTTATTTTTAGAGAGAGAGAGAGAGAGAGAGAGAGCAAGCACGTGTGGGGAAGGTACAGAGAATGAGGGGGAGAGAGAATCCACAGCAGATTCTGCACTGTCTAGGGGCCTCTGTTTCATTGTGGATTTTAAAAGTTAGATTCTCGAGGAGTACCTGGGGTGGCTCAGTCAGTTAAGCAACTGACTCTTGGTTTGGCTCATGTCACCATCTCATGGTTTGTGGGGTTGAGCCTTGAGTCAGGCTCTGTGCTGATAGTGCAGAACCTGCTTGGGATTCTCTCTCTCTGCCCCTCACCTCCTCGTGCTCTGTCTCTTTCTCTCAAAAATAAACATTAAAAAAATAAATAAATTCTACTTAATTGACATACAGTGTAAGATTAGTTTCAGGTGTACAATATAGTGATTCAACACTTTCATATAACACCTTGTGCTAACCCAAATACTCAAAAAAAAAAAAAAAAAGTTTAAAATCAATAATAGCATTCCTCTGCCTCAGCCATCCCTGTCCCCAGCTTTAATGTCTAAAAGCATCTGCCTTCTCTGCCTTTGACTCTTTCCACTGGCATTTTGCTGACATTTCTAAGTGATGTGCCTTTAAGAGCTTTACTTGATTTATCAATTTTGACACTTAATGTGAGATTCCCATTGTGGTAGATGAGGATTTAACTTATATACTATCACCATCATACTCTCCCCTCCCTCCTACTGTCGTCCCAGTATGGTCTGTCATAACTTCTGATCAAAGCATTATTATTTCCATTATTTTAACTTATGAATATTGTTCCCTGCCAATTCAGTTGATGTACTGATTTCGTTTCTTTTTTTTTTTTAATTTTTAGTATTTATTTATTTATTTATTTATTTATTTTTGAGAAAGAGAAACAGAGAGACAGAGCACGAGTCGGGGAGGGGCAGAGAGAGAGGGAGACAGAATCCAAAGCACGCTTCAGGCTCTGAGCTGTCAGTACAGAGCCCAACATGAGGCTCATGACCTGAGCCAAAGTTAGACCCTTAACAGAGTGAGTCACCCAGGTGCTCTGATTTCATTTATTCTTTTTGTACATCTTTTTTATTGTTGTTGTTTTTCTGGAGTTAATAACTTCTCTCTTTTTTTTATTTGCTTAGTGTTTTTATGTCCCTATGTCTAATTCCTCCCTTTTTTTCTAGCAGAGAGAGAGAGAGAGGGAGACTATAATCACATAATTTTTATTATACTACATTGTTATAAGTATTCTATTTTATTATTCTTGTTCATATCTTGTGCCTAATTTATAAATTAATCTTTATCATGTATATGTATAAAGATTATATATATAAAAGATTATATATATAAAATATATACAGATATGTATATATAGGAAAAATCATGTTATATATAGGGTTTGGTACTAACCGTGGTTTTAGGATACACTGGGAATCTTGGAATGTATTCCCCATGGATAAGGGGGGGAGATTACTGAGATTCTAGAGCTGGAGATGGGTTGAGGTTGGTGGATAAGTGCTGAGATCTCATCATTGTGTAAGACTTTCTCTTAAAGCCTTCAGTTTCAACTGGCAACTCATTATCCTGACTTTCTATTGTGCCTGAGGTTCCTGAGTTCAAAGCCTCAGAGAATAACTTGTTGACTCCTGCGGTGATTGGAAAGGGGCAGTGCCCTAGCTGCATGAGTTGAGGTTGGGGACTTAGGCATTTAACTTGTTTTTTGTACAGACTGTCATCTGGTCCCTTGGTTATGCCTGTATTTCTGTGGTATGAGGAGTCCGGTTTCTTTAGTTCGGTGAGGGGTAACACAGCTCACTTTTTATTAGTATTACCATCTGTGAGTAACTAGATTTCATTTTACAGTATCAGTTCATCATTAAGAAAGAATGGAGATAAATACATTAAATTCACTGTATTTAATTAGAAGCGCCTATAAAACTTGTCTAGTTTTGAAATATCATCAGTTGTTCATTTCTGTCTTATCACCCTGCAGAGCTGGCAGAGTTGCCTTTAATACGATTCGACTTCTCCTGCAATAAAATTACAACAATCCCCGTTTGTTATCGGAACCTCAGGCACCTTCAGATGATCACCCTAGATAACAATCCACTACAGTCTCCTCCCGCACAGGTAAGCTCTACCGGATTTGAAGGATGTTGTGAACTTTTTTGACAAAGGGTGAATTTAAAACTTGAAGTTCTGTGCATTTATCTTTTTGTTGGAAATGAAGTTCTTTTAAAATAAATTCACACACATAGGCATTCTTTAGAAGCCTTGAATAAATGGGATGGAGGACAGTAATGTTTGCAGAGTGTGTTTTTCCTTTCATTGAATTGACTTTTTTTTTAAGTTGAAGGGTTCTTTCTTAAAGTTTTTCTAATAAAATTTGAGTTAATTTCTTTCTAGTAAAACTTGAATATAGGCAATGTAAATGGCTAGAGACAAATACTTGGCTTCCAGAACTAAGGATTATCAGTACGTTTCTTTTGACCATCTTTTTTATACCTTTTTATTTTCTAAAGTCTTTAAGTTCCTCATTTAGTCAGTTTGGTCATTTGTTTATCAGTGGCTGATATGAAACTGATAATAAAGTAATTATAAGGTAGCTTCATGTGTAGATTCTAGACATCCTATAATCTGAACAACTTTACCAGCCTTTATTTTTCACTGTAGTTTGTGCTCTATAGTTGATTTGTGGTCTTGTTCAAACCTCTGGATGGCAACTATAAAGCTTTATGAGTAAACTTCTTAACTGTGGAAGGATCTCATAATCCTAAAGAGTTTATGTTTTTACTTCTGTCAACAGAAATAGAACTTTAATATTTAATCTTTTCTTTCTTACAGAAAGTAGGATTCAAAACATATTTATAATTTATTCCTGACTGTGTCTAACTAATCAGTGTGATAAATTTACTTGGTATTTTATCACTATTTATAAGTTATTTGTTTTATATGTTACTGAAATTTTATTATGACTAGAAAATAAAATCTGTGTGTATATATATGTACATATATGTACATTTCAAATAAATACATAAAATAACAAATATGTTATAATGTAATAAGTATTAGATTTTTAATATCACTGTCTATGGTTGATAGAAATGCCTTCTATTTCTAATATACTGTAAGTAAAAAGCTGATTATGACTTTTAAAAAGGGATACATATATTTAAGATGAGTAATAAATTGGTTGCTTTTATGTGTTCCTTTTTTTAGATATGTATAAAAGGCAAAGTGCACATATTTAAGTACCTGAACATACAGGCTTGTAAGATTGCTCCAGATCTGCCAGATTATGATAGGAGACCCTTGGGTTTTGGTTCCTGGTGAGTATGTTCTATTTTTTAATTTAACGTATTTCGTCTTACAGGGAATCAAACTAGACCCTAAATCTGAATGTTTAACTAAAAGGAAATAACCTATTTTGGCACTTGTCTATCTCAGAATACTTGTTGATTACATAGATGGACAAAGTGTAACTCTAAGTTAAGGTTTCAACAATCTCAGTATTGTTGCTATTTTGGGCAAGATAGTTCTTTGTTGTGAAAAGCTGTCCTGTAATTCAGAAGATGTTTATCCGTATTCCTGGCTTCTGTACCACCCTCCAAAGTGACAGACAAACAGAATATCTCCAGACATTGCCAGATATTCCCTGCGGGCATTCCCAGTTGAAAACCAGTGATCTGAGTGACTTGAATGCTAACGTTGGCTCTGCTGTTAACTAGTTCTATGACTTGAAGTCATTCAGACTTTTTGGGCTTCATTTTTTCAATAGAGAGTGAAGAGTTTGGATTTGATGACCATTAATATTACTTTCAGGATCTTTTAGCTTGTGAACCCTTTGGCTGCATAACACCTGACTTAAAAGGTTATCTCCTTGGCATTCTCAACCATTTGGAACAACTGAAGTAGCATTAGTTTTAGAGTATTCAGAAGGCCTTTAAACAGGCAAAATGGGTATCTCCAACAAGGCCTTATTCCAAAGAGAACCCCTCTGGAGGAGGGGATGGGCATGGAGGAGGGCACCTGTGGGGATGAGCACTGGGTGTTATATGGAAACCAATTTGACAATAAACTATTTGTTAAAAAAAAAAAAAAAGAGAGAACCCCTCTGGCTTTCTCCTAGAACCTGTCACATTTTACATAAAAGCACAGTCCTGATGAGCTTGCTTCTCAGTATCCTAGTTTAAAACAGATTAACAAATTTCTATTTTGGTAGAGTTTGTAAAAGCAGACATATTAAAAGTACAAAAAATAAGTTGAAGGAAAAAATAAAATTTATTTTTTTTTAAAATTTTTTTAATGTTTTATTTATTTTTAGGAGAGAGAGAGAGAGACAGCGTGAGCAGGGGAGGGTCAGAGAGAGAGGGAGTCACAGGCTGAAACAGGCTCCAGGCTCTGAGCTGGCAGTCAGCACAGAGCCCGACGCGGGGCTCGAACCCACGAACCGCGAGATCATGACCTAAGAGAAAGTCGGACGCTTAACCGACTAAGCCACCCAGGCGCCCCAAAATAAAATTTAAAAAGCAACACATATTAAACAAAAAGTTCAAGTTAGTGGTTAACTCTGAGAAGAGGAAGATTTGGTATGAAAGAGGCATAAATGAGCTGTAAAGGTATTCATGTTCCATCATGTTTTAAAAGTTATGTCTGGGGGCACCTGGGTGGCTCAGTTGGTTAAGCGTCCGACTTCGGCTCAGGTCATGATCTCACGGTTCCTGGGTTCGAGCCCCGCGGCGGGTTCTGTGCTGACAGCTCAGAGCCTGGAGCCCGCTTCTGATTCTGTGTCTCCTTCTCTCTCTGACCCTCCCCTGCTCATGCTCGCACGCTCTCTCTCTCTTTCTCTCTCTCTTTAAAGAAAAAAAAACTTACGTCTGTTATATTCTTTTTTTTTTATCTATATGATATATTGCATAATTTTAATAAGATACTTAAAATCAAGACACACTAAAAATATAGCAACTTGACACCATTAGACATATATGCAAAGAACCCTCCATATTTCAGTAATATTTTAAGTTATTACTATGTTATAGCACAGTACATTAATTGATGCTCATTAAGAAAATGCTAAGGTATATTAGATATGTCATTTACAGTAAAGGGATATAGGCATTACAGTTTAAATGTTTCTCTTCAGAAATTACTGGGATTACATATTTAAGTGATTATGGTGTAAAGGAGTAATCTCAAGCTATCTGAAAATACAGAACCTGATTTCTCAAGCAAATTAAGTATTACTCCCAAGGGACTTGATCCCTGCCCTTTGCCACAGAAGGTGTCTTTCTTCTTTACCACTGTATCTCTAGTTCACCTGAGTGTTTGCCACAGACAGGAGGTTTTTTTGGCTTGACTGTTAGATTGAAGATTTAAATAGACACTATGAAGGATATTTAAAACACTAGCTCTAATCTGGTTGTTTAAGCATTCAGTAATACAAGTTTTAGTGTATTTATACAAACACACAAGGAGAAATTAACCAATATCATATATACTCATAAAAAATTTCTACAAGAACATCTTAGTTCTAACACTTGTATCTCTGAGAAAACTGAAAGCAGGTATGTGATGTTAAGGAAGACATAAAAGGTTTTGACAGATGGTAGGGATTAGGTCTGGTATAATCTGTGCTAGATCTAGACCTGTCTTGGAGGAAGGACTTTGACAGTGGGAAGAATCTGAGGGGACCCAGACCATTATTGCCAAGAGTTTTTAAATTTTCTCCATTCATTATATCCTTTTCTTTCTTCATTTCTTTTTACTCCTACCTTGGTTAGTTTCTTATAACGTAGAACTCTTGTATTATTTATTGAGAAAAGTCTTGTTTTTCCTATTCAAAGATTTCATTAAATGTGTTCTAGTTCTGTACTCTTGAAAGATGTACAACAGATAGGGGTACCTGGGTGGCCGAGTTGGTTAAACGTCCAGCTTCAGCTCAGGTGATCTCACGTTCATGGTTTTGAGCCCCACATCAGGCTCTGTGCTGACAGCTCAGAACCTGAAGCCTGCTTCAGATTCTGTGTCTCCCTCTCTGCCCCTCCCTCACTCATGCTCTGTCTCTCTCTGTCTCTCTCTCTCAAAAATAAATAAAACATTAAAAAAATAACAAAGTTAGTAACTGCTGTTTAAAAAAAGAAGGAAGGGAGGCGGGGGAAAGATGTACAACAAATTCACATAGCTTTTATTTTCCTCCTTGGAGTTAATAATCTTTGGTAAGGAAAAGTTTTCCTCTCCTGAAATAGCAAATAGGAACATAAACTGCTACTGCTGCCTTTGAGACTAGAGTGTAAGGCAGTGAATGCTGACTACTGGGGACATATATGTGAAGGTATGCCCTAAGACTAAGGAGGCAGCATCAGCATCTATCAGAATAATGAGCTTTGATTGAGGCCTATAGTGCTAATTGCAGAGCCTGTTTCTCTCTGTCATTGAGTTCTTAGTTTTGAGGACTAATTGATCTTGGCCTAATTTTTTTTGTTTGTTTGGATTTTTCAGAGAGAGAATGCATGAGTAGGGGAGAGGGACAGAAGGGAGGAGAGAAAGAGGGAGGGAGGGGGAGGGAGAGAGAGAGAGAGAGAGAGAATCCTAAGCAGACTCTGTGCTCTGCACAAAGCCCAACTTAGGGCTCAGTCCTACGACCCTGGGATCATGACCCGAGCTGAATCAAGAGTCACATGCCCAACCAACTGAGCCACCCAGATGCCCCCTAATTTTTTTTAATAGGAAAATCCTCATCATAATACTTTAAAAATATTTAAAATATACATATATTTTAAAAACTGGCAAGAGACATGTATATTTGCAAAGAGATAAAAGGATTAAATCCTTGGAGAAGTGTATCCTAAATGGAAAGTCTAAATAGCATAATCATGTCATGTCTTTCCAAAAGATTGGTAATTATAGATCTAGTATCTCCCAGTCTTGATAAGAATCCTTCATTATCCTCACTAGATTAATCTGTATTCTGTATTTTTCATATTTTTCTGGAGTTATGTTACTATATTTGTAATTGTTTCAGAATGTCCTAGAAATTATTTTATATTCATATCGTGTGAATAAAATACTTCCTTTAACTTCTCACACAGCAGTAAATGGGAAATTATACCTTTATGTCTTTTTTACTGAGGTACAGAACAGTGAAATTGCATTTTAGTTGGCAGTAATTTTATTCAAAATGCTGTTATGGAGCCAGAATGCCTGTACTATTGGGGGCCTGTACTGCTGGGAAGTTGACTTAACCCCTCTGGATTTCAGTTTCTTTAACATGATCTTTTTTTTTTTTTTTTAATGTTTTATTTCTTTCTAGTTGAGACAGAGAGAGAGAGACAGTATGAGCAGGTGAGGGTCAGAGAGAGAGGGAGTCACAGACCGAAACAGGCTCCAGGCTCTGAGCTGGCTGTCAGCACAGAGCCCGACGCGGGGCTCGAACCCATGAACCACGAGATCATGACCTAAGCGAAAGTCGGACGCTTAACCAACTAAGCCCCCCAGGCGCCCCACTTTAACATGATCTTTATTTACCCTGTTGATACTTTAACAGTAGTTCTGAGGATTAAATGGCCTGTTTCTGAAAGTGCTTGGCTGACCATAAAGTCCTATGTAAATATTAGGCATTATAATTACTAGCTGTCTACTGTGTTCTAGGACTAGTTTAGTCCTAAGAGTCTGGTCTTGCTGAAGAGAATTTTTATTAATCCTATAGCTCTTCAAGTATTCAGTACAGATTAGATGCTGGGGTACTTTTCAATCCTTAGATGTAACTTTCTGACTACCTTTGTGTAATATAAAAACAACACACAGTCTTCCTTAAGTCATTTTATAAAGGTCACAAATATTTTATTTATTTCTAAGTGTAAATGTTTCCAACTCTTTTAGCAAGTTGCACTGTTATGATTAATTATGTTTTACACAGTGGCACATGTAGTTTTCCCTGATGATCTATAGTGACCTATACTTTTTTGCTGAGATGATTTTCACCAGCTTTATATTACAGACTAAACATTTATTTATTTATGGTAATGTGGCAGTGAGGAAAGACTAAGTAAACAGTAAGAAGGACTAAGAAAAGTCCTGCTTCTGTAGCCCCAGTTACAGAATTAATTCTCTCCAACAAGCCTGAGCTTGTTGTGAAAGCAATAATTGTCCTTTATTCATACTCAATATTCTTAGCATCTAGCACACTATGTCACATTCAGTAAATGTTAGGTGAACCGAACTCAAATGAAGCAGATGTAGTGAGTTGACATAACAGTAAATACTCTTTAAAGGCTACATTCTTCATAGAGATAATAATAACTTTTACTTAGTGCTTTACAATAGGATTTGTGCAAATCCTTAGCTTGTATTTTCTCAGTATGACAAATCGATGAGGTGTAGGTGCTGCTAATCTTTTTTTCCCCCTTTAACTGATGAGGAAACAGAAGTTGAGAGAAGTTAAGTAAGTTAATTAAAGTCACATAGCTAGTAAATGGTGGTGCCAAGTTGCCAATCCAGATCTGTTCAGCTAGAAAACTTGTTATGTTTTGTGCCCCTCACTGCACTATACTGACTCACAGTTCATGTTCCTCCTCCAGAAGGGGCACTTCCACATTTGAGTCCATGTAGTGCTAGGTGGTTTATTAGGGAGAGTAGGCTTTCTGACAGGGCATCACGGGAGCCTGGCTGGCAGAACTCTGCTAGGCGTCCTGAAGGCCCTATTTATCCATGTATCTTGGTTTACTTGTGACTGAAGGTTTTCCTGGGACACAGGACTCACAGTGCTAAAACCAAGAAAATCCTAAGCCAACCTGAGAATTGGTAAACCTGTATGTCTCACTTTAATCTTACCAGTTTAAACTCTGAGCAAGAGAGAGTATGTGGAGAAACTAAAGGTAGCAAATAAAGAACATAAAATGAGTATACATTATATCTATCAAGTGGTCAACTGAGATATGCTTAATATTACTGTGAAATTTTTCATAAAGAAATGAATAGAATCTTTGCAATAACCTATCATTTTCTTCTAGAAATCTGAAAGCCTTTGCTTGAAAAAAAAAAATACATAATGTTTTAAAATACTGTTCAGTAGGGGCACCTTGGTAGCTTAGTCGGTTAAGCATCTGACTCTTGATTTTGGCTCAGGTCATGACCTCATGGTTCCTGAGACCAAGCCCTGCATTGGGCTGCGCACTGACAGGGCAAAGCCTACTTGGGATTTTCTCTCTCCCTCTCTTTCTCTGCCGCTTCCCATATTCTCTCTCTCTTTCTCTCTCTCAAAGTAAATAAACTTTAAAAACTTGGACAAAGACTTGAATAGATATTTAACAAAGAAAGATATACCAATCACCACTAAGCACCCATAAAAAGTGCTCAACATCGTTAATCATCATAGAAATGTAAATTAAGGCACAAGACATCATTACACAGCACCTAGAATGACGAAATTGAAACTGACAACAGTGGAGCACCTTAATAGCTCAGTCCGTTAAGCATCCAACCCTCGATCTCCACTCAGATGGTGATCTCACAGTTGTGAGGTCAAGCCCCACGTCAGGCTCTGTTGCTTGGGATTCTCTCTCCCTGTCTCTCTGTCCCTTTGTCTCTCTCTCTTTCAAATTAAATAAACTTAAAAAAAAAAAACCTGACAACACCAAATGTTTATTGAGGATGTGGAGCAACCAATGCTCTCATACGTTCCTTACAAATTATAAAAATGGGACAGGTACTTTGACCAAAGTATTTGGCAGATTTAACTGCTTTATTGAGGTATAATTTACAAATAATAACATCTGTCCATTTTAAGTGTGCAGGTCAGTGAATTTTGGCAAATGGATGTAGTCATGAAACTACCAACACAATCAAGATAGATAGCATTTCCATCAACCATGTTCCATCAACCATTACAGTAGATGACTCAACCCCAGGCAACTACTGCTCTGCTTTCTGTCAATATAGTTTTGCCTTTCCTAGAGTTTCATATAAATGAAGTCAAGTATTATGTAGTGTTGTGTGTCTGGCTTCTTAGCAAACTACTTTTGAGATTACTGATGTACTTAGAAATAGGCAAAAGAATGGACATATCACAAAAAGAAGGCAAATGAATGGCCAACACACACAAAATGATAAACAATATCATTAGTCATCAGACAGATGTAAATTAAAACTACAGTGAGATACCACTTTTCACCTACCAAAATAGCTAAAAGACTGACCACACAAGTGTTGGCAGGGGGAACTCAGAGACGTTGCTGAGTGAATGCAAAATAATATAGCTCCTTTCAAAAACAGATCGGTAGTTTTTTTTTTTCAAAAAGTTAAGCCTATACATATCAATTTATCCATTCCATTTGAAAGTATTAAAACCGTCAAGAATTTCACTGACATAATGCTGAGCCACAAAAAAAGCCAGGTTTTTAAAATTACATATGATTCCATTTTTATGAGTTTCAGAATAAGTAAAACTAATTGTATTCCTTTTTTATTGCTGCCATAATGAATTACCACAAACTTCAATTTTTAAACACAAATTTGTTATCTTACAGTGTTGTAGGTTCGAGGTCTAAATCTTGGTCTCATTAGGCTAAAATCATAATGCTGAAAGAGCTTTGTTCTTTGTAGGCTCTGAGTAAGATACATTTCCTTGCCTTTTCAGCTTTTGGAGAAAGGCTGTCTGCAGTCCTTGACTCTAGACCAAGAGTCCTCTTCAAGCCAGCATTGCGTCACACTGACCTCCTCTTCTGCTTCCCTCTTCTACTTTTAAGGACCTTTTGATTACATTGAGCCCATTCAGATACTTCACAATAATCTCCCTATTTTTTTAAGATTAGCTGATTAGCAATTTTATTTTTATCTTCAACCTTAATTCCCCTTTGCCATGCAAAGTCACATATTCATAGTTCATAGTTCCAGAAATTAGGCGTTGGACATCTTTGGGGACTGTTATTCTGCCTTCCATACTAATTTAAGGTGAAAAAAAACCAGAATAGTGATTATCTCTTAGGAGCACCCTGTACCGTGGTGAGGGGGATTGACTGATAAGTATGGGGATTATCTGGCAAAGTAGAAATGTCTTCTATCATGAGAGAGGTGTATATTACAAAGATGTATTCATTTGTCAAGTATATAGCTTAAGGTATGTGCATTTCAGTGTATATGAATTTTACCTTAAAAAGTACTGTTAAGAATTGAGGGAGGCATGGTGAATGGGTTAGTGGCATAGATGAAACAAGAATGGCAGCATGTTGATATTTTTGAAACGGGATAAGTGCTGTTATATTTGTATACATTATGCTAGTCTATTTATTTTAATTTGGAATTTTTCATATTAAAAGTTAAACATATGTCCATGTGGGAGTGCCTGGGTGGCTCAGTTGGTAGAGAGCCCGTTTCGGCTCAGGTCATGATCTCACAGTTTGTGGGTTCAAGTTCCCCTTTGGGCTCTGTGCTGACAGCTCAGAGGTCTGGACCCCACTTCAGATTCTGTGCCTCCCTCGCTCTTTACCCCTTTCCTGTTCATTCTCTGTCTCCTCTCTCAAATATAAATAAACATTTAAAAAAAACTTTTAAAAGAATGCCCATTTAGTTCTAAGTAAGTTAAATCACTAAATTGCATGATAATGTTTCTTAGTAAAATTGCATTCAGTTTATTTCAAATGTTAATTTTAAAACCTCAAACTTCCCAGTAACAGCTAGACTCTCTTTTTTTGCAGCCATGAAGAAATGTACTCAGGTCGCCCTTATGGAGCTCTTGATTCAGGTTTCAATAGTGTGGACAGTGGTGATAAGAGATGGTCAGGGAATGAAGTAAGTGTTTTTTCTATTCTGCATGTTCCAACTCCTGACTAAGAAGCAATAAAATGATGAAAATGGAAAGTATCTTAATTAGATTCAATTTCTCATTATGCAAAATATAGAAAAGCCAAGAGAGAGGAAAAAAATCACACAGAGAGGTACAATCCAGAAATTGTATTGTTTCTTTGCCATCTTTTTACCAAGTGTTTTATATGTTTTGTATAAATAGCTTAAAATCCTGGAAAGCCAAATGGGAACTGAGCCAATTACAACTGAAGCCTAAAATTTGCCAGGCTGGGTAACCTTGAGCAGAGGTAGTAGAAGGGGTGCTGGGTGATGAGAAAATAGGACTATAGGCTGATGGGTAATGAGGCAGGAGCCTTAGACTATTAACATGCTCAAGATAAATTATTTTCTTAGCTGATTATATCTTTTTTCTCCTGAGTTTAATTATTATTATGCTTTCCCTATTTAAATTAAAAGGTAGACTATCTTAGTTCTACATTGGCTTAATTGATGAAATAAGCTTTTGTTAACAAGACTGATAACCTCACATTTGCATTTGTAACATTGTTTCTTTCTTTCCAAAGCAAATTAACTTCAGACCACAGCCCATTTGTAATTTGAAATTGCTTGTGTATGTGTGAGTGGGTGTGTGCATAACTATATCTGTATCCCTGAAGATACCTGTATAGATACTTTAAATTCATGTTTATTTATAGAGTCATGTATAACTTCTCATCTCTTTTTAATTGTAGTAAAATATACATAACATACAATGTACCGTTTTAACCAGTCATAAGTACATTCATACTGTTGAAAAACCGTCACCACCACCACTCCAGTACTTTTTTGCTGTTTCTTCTTAAATATAAATTTTAGTGAGTTCCTATTATGTCCATGCTTTAAATACTATGTTGTTTAAAGTTTGAAATGTGGTTAAATGTTAGTGCTATTTTTTTTTTAAGCCTACAGATGAATTTTCAGATCTGCCACTTCGAGTAGCAGAAATTACTAAAGAACAAAGATTACGAAGAGAAAGCCAGTACCAGGAGAATCGCAGCAGTTTAGTGGTAACAAATGGTGGAGGTAGGCATGATTCCCTGTGGCAGCCAAAGCTTTGCAATCACTTTGATTTTTTAAGTGGTCCTTTTCACATCCACTCCTTTTGATTGTGTATTCTCCCTGTGGTCATTATTTGACCACTTCTAGGAATTTGTTGTGCTTCTTAGCATTTACCTTTGCATTCATCTGGAATTGTGTTCCTCAGGGGCATCTGAATCCAAGTTGTCTTTATTTTGGTATTTAAAAATTTATAATTTGAATTATTTTTTTTAATTTGTAATTTTTTAAATAACTCATTAACAGGCAGAACTATTTTCTTTGGGCTTCTGAGGCAGATTCTTGATTTTAGCATTCTATTCAATCTTGCTTTAGTTTGAATTCCCAAATCCTAAGGTTTAAAATATTGAGGGCCAGCTATAAGGGGGATATTATTTTGGTTTTCTAGAAATCCATTTGATAAGAGCCTTCATCTTTTTTTTTAAAGTTTTTATTTGAATTCCACTTAGTTACATACAGTATTATATTAGTTTTAGATGTACAAGGTAGTAATTCAACACTTCCATATATCATCCTCTGCTCATCACCTCATCCCCCTCTGGTAACCATCAATTTGTTCTCTATAATTAAGAGTCTGTTTCTTGATATCTCTCTCTCTCTCTCTCTCTTCCCTTTGTTTTGCTTCTTAAATTCCACATATGAGTGAAATCATAGGATATTGGTCTTTGACTGGCTTATTTTGCTTAGCATTATACTCTGTAGCTCTATCCATGTCATTGCAAGTGGCAAGGTTTCATTCTTTTTATGGCTGAATAGTATTCCATCATGTATATATACCACATCTTCTTTATCCATTCATCTGCCAGTGGACACTTGGGCTGCTTCCATATCTTGGCTATTATAAATACTGCTGCTATTATATAGTTATATAGCTATAGAGGAGGAGCAAAAATATAATGCTGCTATAAACATAAACTGGGTGCTGGTAAATACCCAGTAGTGCAATTGCTGGGTCATAGAGTAGTTCTGTTTCTAACTTTTTGAGGAACCTCCGTACTGTTTTCCAGAGTGGCTGCACCAGTTTGCATTCCCACCAAGAGTGCCCGAGTGTTCCTTTTTCTTGGCATTCTCACCAACACCTGTTGTTTCTTGTGTTGTTGAGTTAAGCCATTCTGCCAAGTGTGTGAGGTGATATCTCATTGAAGTTTTGATTTGTATTTCCCTGATGATAAGTGATCAGTATCTTATCATGTGTCTGCTAGCCATCTGTATGTTTCCCAAGAGCTTTCATCCTTGAATGATGATTTCAGTTAAGTGGCTTACTCTCTTTTTCTTCCTTACCATTTTGTATTCCTTTTTACTTCTGTTACTTACCATCCCATTCACATTTTAGTAGTTTTCTTTTTAATCTTGCTTTCACATGAGATCTCTTTCCCTTCAGTTTATTTCAGACTTGAAATAATTTTTTCTTGATATGTGCTGTCCAGTATGGTAGCCACTAGCCACGTGTAGTTATTTGAAATGAGGCCTTTCTAAATTGAGATGTACTGTAAGTCTACAATACCCAGTACAGATTGGATTATGAAGCCTTTGCATGAAAAAAAAAAAAAAAAAAGAATGTGAAATATCGATAATACCTTATATTGATTATATGCTGTAATATTTTAGATATATTGGACAAAGCAAAACATATTATTAAAATTAATATCTTTTTTTACTGTGGCTACTAGATAATTTTTAATTACTTATGTGGGTTCACATTTATGGCTTGCATTCTATTTCTCTTGGACTGCACTGGTCTAGATAGTATGAAAAAGTGATGTTGCTTTCTTGGGTAGTAGTCATAATGAATGAACCATTTATTTAGTCACACAAATTGTAGCACATTGAAAAAACATACATTTATGTACCCGGTTTCTAATTTGGGTATAGACTTAATATATAACCTTTTCATCTTTTGCCTATTATTATAAGTCTAATAACTCAAAATTCATTTTCATATTAATTGCATTTATAGAATTATTTAGAAATAATTGAACCTGAAAATAGAAAAATAGCCTTCTCCAAGTTCATTATTCCCAGCAACTACATCTTTTAGGCAATCTATAGAACATCATACAGTAATGGCTGGGGTTTAGTTTCTGGGGAACCTTAGAAAGTTTAGTAGTAAATTTTTTTTCTAGTGCGCCATTTTAACTAGTTTATAAAAGTAGTTAACTTTTCGGGTGCCTGGCTGGCTCAGTCAGTGAAGCATGCAACTCTTGATCTCAGGGTTGTGGGTTCAAGCCCCACATTGAGTGTAGAGATTACTTAAAAATAAAATCTTTAAGATGAAGTTACTTTTTAAACTTAAAAATAATGGAGCTCTCCCAAATACACTAGAATAATGATGGGGCTATATCTTACTTAAATGCCTTTCCTCACCCCAAAGCATTGAGAAGCAAAAATTCTCAGATGATTCCTGCTACAAATTGCTACAAAATGTCTATGCTGCTGAGCTCTAGAAAATAAATTTATAAATAAGAAAACCATTGTTCTAATTGTGGACAACAGTTACAGGAAGAGAAAGAGTAGTCAGTATCTGTTTCTTTTTCTCTAAGGCCACTTTCTTCCTATCCTTCCTTTTGACCTGACTCTGTTAGGTTTTCTGCCTCCCAGTTCCTCGAAGAGATTATGATTAAGCCCCAAAGCTAAAACATGAGAGAAAAAAATCTAAAAGAAGATGTAACTTCTCATGTTTAAAAGCTCTTCTCTTTGTCTCACACACTCAGGCTGTTTTGTTTAAAACAGTAAAGAGCTAACCAAAGAAAAAAATATTAAAGGGCCGTAGTCCCATAATTACTATCAATTACTGTATTCCTTAGTGAATTAGGACTAAGATTTTTCTGGAACTTTTTTTTGTGAGTGGCTATGGACTGAAAAAGAAAGGCTTAAATAATTTACACTTCTCATTCCTCCTACTTTCAGAATAGAAGGTGTTAGGGAACAGGAAAGAATACAACTGAATGTCTTTATTGGCTGTTGAATTTGCCTGTTGTGTGTGTGTGGTGTGGACAGTGGAACATGATCTGGATCAGATCGACTACATCGACAGCTGTGCTGCAGAGGAGGAAGATGATGAGATGAGACAGCCCAAGGGCCTGGACTCAGACAGCCTCAGTTCCCAGTTTATGGCGTATATTGAACAACGGCGAATCTCTCATGAGGTACTACACACACTTCAGCCAAAATCTGTTGCTGTCCCCTAGTAAAACAGTTCATGATGGCATAAATCTCAGTCGTATTAGTGATTTGTTGGTTTAGGCCTAAGTATTATTTTATAATGTTCAGTTCTAACTTCAGGATTAAATTTTTCAGATTTATTGTAAAAAATCAGACAATAGTCTGAAGTAGGGTTTAGCTTTATTTTTCAAATAAAAAAGACAGATTTCAGAATTTTGAAGACTAAACGAGAAGTCCTAAGAGTATACTATCCCTCTGAAGAAAGTGCAAAGGAATGTAATGCTTTTCATTGTTGTTCTTACTGCTTTTTTACTGTTACAAACTAGTAAATTGTAGTTTGATCAGTAATTTAAGAATCAAACCAAACTGCTGACTTTGGAGCACATACAAACTTAACGATAGAATTTTTATAATGTACTTAATTATATCGGAGCTTTTATGCCAAGTCACACAGAATATAAATTGTTTGCCATTATCATTCTTGGGTGTCTCTTTTAGTGGAGCACTGAGTTGCCTTAGAAAACAAATAAGCATTCAGCCCACTGTGGAATCTCTGCCAATCCCCCAAGGGTCTCAGTGGAGATTGCATTCTTCAGTGTATCTAGTCAGCATAATGGAATGGCTCCACTTCAGTGTGTGTGATGTTAATGTCTGGAGTTGGTCCCAGGCTCGGAGCAGGGGTTATTTGAGAAACACTTGGGGCCTTTTTAGAGAATGATGTATTTAGCCTTTTAGAAATAGAGAATAATCACTCAAGTGGGTATGCTGTGGGGTGATATTATCATTCTTTAAAAAAAATCCTTCAGTCTTCCTGTCTGAAGACTTCTGAACACAGTATTTTTTGTTGGTGTTCAGAAGACACTCTTATATGTAAAGTTGGATCATATTATATAAATCAAAGTCCTACAGCCCAGTAGTAGCAGTGTACCAAGTGACTAATGAAACTACATATGATTCAGGTCATGAGCATTCTTGTTAGGGTGAAGGGCAACTGCTTTGCAAAAAAATAATAAAATTAATAATGCACATTGTAATCTTAAAGGGAATCTTTTCTTTCATTGTGGTTTTTCTCTTTGATAATTTTATGGATAGTTAGACTGCAGAGATGAGGTATCTCTACTAAAAGTGAAAATGCTTGTGTATTATACTAGTGAAAAATTATAGTATCATTTGTTAAAGCCATTATATTTGCTATTTTGTACATTTTTTTAATTCCATCTATACTTGTGTGGTAGTCTTTCTGATTCTATGTCATAAGGGTCTTTATGACTTCTGTGTCCTAAGGTTTTCTACAGCTTAGCATCTATAAAAATATGATGAAGTAAGCATTATTTTAGATGGTTTAATAGCCAGTGAAGAAATATTTTTTATATTCTTGAATATGATCTGAAAAAGAGTTGTTAAAAGAAATGAAGCTATTTGAGATTTTAAACACTCTGCTGTTGTTTAATTTTGTTATAATACCTCTCACATATATAGCGGTATACAGAGAGGTATTATGATAAAATAAGGTATAGCTTATATTTATAGGATATGACATGAAACCAATGTCACATTCATTTTATCATGGAAATTTCATGTACCTCTAACAATAATTGCAGTATTGTAAAACCAGAGTGCTAAATCACTGATGTTAACATACTAGGAGAGATTTTTGTTTAATTTAAAAAGGCATATTCACTGAAATTAGAATAATTATTCTTTGATCAGAGTACTAGAATGATATCTCATTCTGTATGATCCTCAGGCCTAAACTTTAAAAGAGTCTGCTTTAGCCTTTTGCAGTAACTCACCAAAGATTTTCTAATTCTATATGAGGCAACTATTTCTTGGAGATAGACTATAAATAGTTTAACATTTGATTTTCAGATATGTTTTTTGGATAAGATGGTTTTCTTTCCCTTTAAGAATACCCATTTTAATGATTATTTTTGGTGTTGAACTAAGATTGTATTGCTTCTATAGATTCTCATTTGACAAAATACATGTTGTGATGATCAGTAAGCCTTTACCTTTGACTTATAATTTTATTGTTCACTGTGTGGTCCCTATCACCGAGTCCAGTTTAATTTTCCTCAGTAATGTTTTTTAAAATGACCTTTACCCTTTAGTTTATAAATAAACTAAACCGCATATGTTTTTCTTTTAGTTAACACCATGCTTTACCATAAAGAGAAGTTACTTTTTGCTTTATCTTAATATTCCAACATCCCCAGGACTATTTGTATAACCAACATAAGTAACAATTTGTAATAATGAAGAAGTAAAGAAATGGAATCTGCCCAGTGAATTTCCCCCTTACTAGAAATATTGAAGAGAGGCTGAGCACAAGTCAGGGTAGGGCAGGTAGAAATTCCTGTTCTGGATGGAAATTTGTATTAGATAACACCTAAAATCTTCTCAAGTTCGAACACCTTATCATTTACTAAATATTACTGTATGGTCAGTGTAATTTATATAATACAGTGAGAAAGAAATCCACTTTTTAAAGAATAAGTGTTTTGGGGAGTGCCTGGATGGCTCAGTCAGTTAAGCATCCGACTTCAGCTCGGGCCATGATCACACGGTTTGTGGGTTTGGGCCCTGCATCGGGCTCTGTGCTGACAGCTAGCCTGGAGCCTGTTTCGGATTCTGTGTGTGTCTCTCTCTCTGACCCTCCTCTGCGCGCGCGCTCTCTCTCTCTCTCATAAATAAATAAGTAAAGCATTAAAAAATTAATTTAAAAAAAGAATAAGTGTTTTGGGATTATGCATAGTGTTTTGTTTACCAAAGCAGTCATATAGCTTATAATGAATGCTTTTAAACATAAAAATTTACATTTGAATATTTTGTTGAAATATTTTTTAGTGTAATATACAGATCTCTAAGTGCCAAGTTGAACGTGAACTATGTAGTAGTCACAGTGTTGTGGATTCATATGTTACATTGATTTTTTTCTGTTCTTTTGGCCTAGGGATCACCCATAAAGCCAGTACCTCTGAGGGAGTTTCAAAAAACAGAAGACATGAGAAGATATTCATATCAAAACAGGTTTGAAGAAACCAATTCTTTTTAAAACTCTGTTTTGTCTGGGGCGCCCGGGTGGCTTAGTCGGTTAAGCGTCCAGCTTTCGCTCAGGTCATGACCTCGCGGTTCGTGGGTTCGAGCCCCGCGTCGGGCTCTGTGCTGACTGCCAGCTCGGAGCCTGGAGCCTATTTCAGAGTCTGTGTCTCCCTCTCTCTCTGACCCTCCCCTGCTCACGCTGTCTCTCTCTCTCTCCTAGAAATAAATAAAACATTAAAAAAATAAAAATAAAATAAAAAAAAAAACTCTGTTTTGTCTTTAAAACTCATTAGGTGAGAGCATGAAATGATTTTGGTTTTGTGCAGATTTGTGTATGATGAAGATACTTAGAGACTGTGTGTTTTAGATACTGTGTATTTAGAGCTGAATGACAGTGTGCTTTTTGCTCATGTAATAGAAAAAGAAGTAAAATTGATTTATTGATTCTAAATTCAGATTGCATAAACCATTACTTGTATAATTATTTGATTTGAAGATACTTAATAGGAGGGAGATTCTGTAGTGATGTCTGGATTTATGCATTAAGAGGGCTAAATGAATTTCAGGAGTCCTGAAAATTTTTTTTCCCTAAACTTTTGACTAGAAACAGGGAGCTAGACAGAGACAGCAATACATATCCTCATTCTATCTCAATTGAGATGATCTTTTCACTACACTTAGTGCCTCAGAATATTTCTAAAATTAACTTGACTGCTTAGAGCACCACTGCTTATTCTTGAATTCCAAAGTTTCTTGCCATACACTGTATCACAGTAGTTGAAAAATTCACAGACTTTGGGTCTTTGCTTCCTCTCTTTCGTATAAAGTCTTTTTTTTTTTTTAACTACTTGATGTTTGTTTGGTTATCTTTTTAAGTGTATTTATTTTTCAGAGAGACTGCAAGCCAGGGAGAGGGGCAGAGAGAGAGAGAGGGAGAGAATAATTCAAGCAGGCTTCACACTCAGCACAGAGCCTGGTGCAGGACTGAATCCCATGAACCGTGAGATCATGACCTAAGCCAAAATCAAGAGTCAGATGCTTAACCAACTGAGCCATCCAGGGGCCCTGTATGACCTCTTAAAGTAGTAGACTTGACATACTTATTCTTAAATGTGATTTTCCTTTGTGGAAAGTGTCATTCATAGTTCTTTATACTTGACAAGATATTAAACCTGTTTTGGAACCTGAGATATAGATGGGTAAAGAAAATGTGGGAGAATAGTGAAAGAAAGAAATCTCATAATTGGCCTTTCATAGTCTCATAGGTTAGTTCATGGGGATTTAGTTAAATTTCATATCTCTTTTTTAATGATTATTATTTTGAGAGAGAGAAAGAGCTATGAGTGCGGAGTCCGACGTGGGCCTTGATTTCACCAACTGTGAGATCTTGGCCTAAGCCAAAATCAAGAGTCAGATGCTTAACTGACTGAGTCACCCAGGCACCCTAAATTTCAAATCTTTGAAATTGAAGTTCATCTCAGAAAGGCTTTTTAGTTGCCTTGTGTCCTTAAATTGAGAGTGTGGTCTTTTAAGATTCCAGTTTCACACAGGGGTTTCCTGTTGTGTTTTTCCACTTTGGTTGGGTCCTTGCTTTATCTCCTGTCCCTCTTACCTCCTGCATCTATCATAAGGAAGGCTCAGGATCTCTGGAATTTAGTAACAAATTACCACAAATTTAGCAGCTTAAAACATAATAATTCTGTGGGATAACAGTCTGGGCAGGCTTGCCTTCATTCTCCACTTAGGGTCTGGCAAGCCATAGCCAAAGTACTGGCTGGCCTAGATTCTTACCTGGAGACCCTAGGGGAGAACCCACTTGCAGGCTCACCCAGGTTGTTGACAGAATTCAATTCTATGCAGTTATAGGACTGAAGTCCCTGTTGCTTTGCTGGCTATCAGCTGGGTCTCAGTTTTAGCTTCTGGAGTCTACCCACAGTCCTTGATTCATGGCTCCCTCCATTGTCAAGTCGTATGGCAAGCTGTTTTGAATCTATTTCTTCTCACATTTTGAATCTCTCTGATTTCCCTTTCTATCACGTCCCACAAACTCTCTTGCCTTCTTTCCCCCTTCCCCGTTGTATTGAGAAATAATTAACATATGTCACTGTATAGAAGTTAAAGGCATACAGTGTGATGGTTTAAATTACATATATTGTGAAATGCTTACCACAGTAAGTTTAGTTAATAGCTATCATCTCATAGATACAATAAAAAATAATTTTTTTCACCTTATGAGAACTCTTAGGGATTACTCTTTTAACTTTCGTAGGAATCAACAGCAGGGCTAACTGTAGTCATCATGTTGTACGTTACATCCCTAGTACTTATTTGTCTGATAGCTGGAAGTTTGTAGCTTTGACCACTTCCGTCCAATTGCCCCTCCCTCATCCCTGCTCTCTTGTGCTTTTAAGGGTTCCTGTGATTTTATTAGCCCCACTTGGATAATCTTCCCATTTTAAGGTCAACCAATTAGTAACCGTAATTTCATTTGCAGAGTCCTTTTTGACTTGTAACATATTTACTGGAGTAACACTGGGGATGGATTTCATGGGAGCCAAAAATCTTTCTACTAAACCTTAACCCAGAGTTCCTGTTTTTACTACTTTTTAGAAATTTTTGCTCTGCCTGTACTGAGGAATTCTTCCCTTACCTGAGCCTATGTTTTCAGACCTAATAGTTTTCCAATTACATTCATAGTCACCTACTAATAAGTGACAGACCCTGGATTCAAACTCAGTCACAACTAATTCTAAAGTTCATGCCTTTAGCCACTAGACCATGTTGCTTCTCCCAGACTCACTCATGTCTCCTTCTTTATTGGCTATAACCCAGCTAAAAATCTTACCCTACCAACCCTCTCTTCTCTTCTCTTCCCCTTTCTTCTCTTCTCTTCTTGTCTCTTCTCTACTTTTCTCTTGAAAACCTTTGACTAGGGGCGCCTGGGTGGCTTAGTCGGTTGAGTGTCCAACGTCGGCTCAGGTCGTGATCTCATGGTTTGTGGGTTCGAGGCCTGCATAAGGCTCTGTGCTGATAGCTCAAAGCCTGAAGCCTACTTTGGATTCTGAGTCTCCCTCTCTCTCTGCTCCTCCCCCACTCATGCTCTCTCTCATTCTCGCTCTTAAAAATAAATAAACATTAAAAATTTAAAAAAGAAAGCCTTTGACTAGGAGTGATAACGTAAAGGTTGGGAAAGATTAGTAAAAATTGAAGGAAGTTTTTTGCCCAGCTTAAGTTTTATTTTAAACCTTGTCTAAGGGAGTTATTAAGTAATTTATTATGTACCTTTAAAAAATTATAATTTCCATCAAAACTTTTTGGGTGCTATTTTAATTATTTTAATAAAGGTAAAAACTATGGCTATACTCTTGAGGTCATATAAAATAATTTTTTTCAAAATTTTCTTTTCATGCATAAAAATTTTTAAAAAAAGAATTTTGTGAATACTTCAAAGATTTGTAACGAATATAAGAAAATAAATGTGGAGGGAAAGAGAACATTTTGCTTTTTTACTTCTTTACTTTGCTTTTTTATTGTATTTTTTAGTTTAGGAAAGTATAGGGTAAGCCAGTGTTTCTCAATAGGTTGTAGTGGATATTTGAAAAATGTGTTTATTTGTTGGGAATTGGTTGCCAAAAAGTGTTACTGGCAGGCATTAAGACTAAACTACCTGTAATGTACAGGACAAGCTGGTACAACAGAAAAATTATCCAACATATTAAGACACTGCTACTGAGAAACATATTCCTAGATGAAAAGGTCGTATGCCTGAACGAAGCAGCATGATGACACCTAGGAGCACCCAAGTCATGATGGGCCCACATTAGCACCTGGTGATCAGCTTGCGGAAGCTGTCAGTTCTCAGATACCTTCTTTGCTACCACTTTTATTCTCTCATATGCCATGCTTCATGCTCTGCCTCCATCTTTAACTTTCACAGCTTACTCTGGCCCTTGCAGGTCCTTTTTTTCTGTGTGTGTGTCCATATGCTTTTAAATCTGTGTTCTTCGCTTTCTCCTTCCTACATTCTGCTGCTGTAGAGTGGAGAAGTATGGTATAGTAGGAGCCACTAATCTCCAAGTCAGGTGGCTTGAATTCTCATCCAGGCTTTGCCTGCAGCAACTGTCACTAAACCTCTGAGGACCTCAGTTTGTAAAGCTATGGTTTGGACTCCATGGTTTCTCAGGCACCTCCAGTTCTTGTTGGCTGCATACCTAGAAGATGAGAGAGCAAACTACGGTTGAGTCAGACAGATAAGAATTCAAATCAGATGGATAAAGACTACTGGCTGCATCACCTTGGGAGAGTTACTTAACTTCCATTTCTCAGCTTCCCAACTGTAGAATGAGGATTCTAATAGTTCTTACTGCATAAGATTGCATGAGAAGTAATTGAGAAACACTGTGTATAAAGTACTTCACAAGGCATATGGAGTGCATGATAGCAGCTCAAGGATTGTTAGTTTCTATATTTGCCTCTGAAAAGTACTGTCCAAAAAAATAACACAAATCACAGTTGATAAACGCAAAAGAAGTATTAATTACACATGTACTTCAAGAGAGAAAGTCCCAATTTTAAAGAAAAACATTCTAAAAAAGATCTTTTCTAAGAAAATCTCCATAGGTTGGAATCTATTGAAGAGGCTTAAAGTAAGGAATTAATAATGACAAGTGAGGGCATCTTGCTGGAGAAAAGATTGCATAGTGGGCATGTTTCTGAAATGGGGTGAGAATCCTGAGAGCCAGGTTGAAGAATTTGTATTATTAATCAGTAATAAGAAACTACCAGAGCTTTGGGAGACTTTTTTTTTTCTTGCCTTGTAACACGCTAATTTAATGCATTAAAATCAACTTGACAGACTAGTAATCATAGTTTAAAATTTTAGGTGCTAAATGTCAAAAGCCACTTTCTCCCACCATTGTTAGTTCAGAGAGACAAATGAGTACTAGACACTTGAAACACTAAATCCAATTCAGGAAAAAGATAAATACCAAATTATAACATTTAGCATTGGTAGGGGTGCCTGGCTGGCTTGGTTGGTAGAACATGCAACTGCTGATTTCGGGATTGTGAGTTAGAGCCCCACTTTGGGTGTAGAGGTTACTTACAAATAAGATCCTTAAAAAAAATAAATAAATAAAATCCTTGAAAAAAAAGATTTAGCATTAATAAAGATTAGAAGCAATTTTTTACTGTTTTTCTTAAAACATCAAATCAGTTTTCGTCTTCTTCTTAAAAATAAAAATCAACAGAATCTTTACTTTTGTTATTAAAATTGCTACATCAGTTGAAGATGGGAGGAGGGTGCTTTACAACTATAGTGACCAGGTTTTGCCATATTCCAGATTTCAGTTGATAAAATAACTTTGTAGATAAAACGATCTCTATTTACATGTATCTTGTTTCAGTCATGGTAATGAAGAAGATAATAGTTATGTATGCTGTCATGAAATGATGCTATTTGAAAAGTGATCTCAAATGTCTGGTCAGCACTGGCTGATACCATTGTTGACTCTCTGTAGCTTGATCAGTGATATCATCGCAGGAAATGTGAGTTGGAGACATCAGGTATTCCTGTAGCTTAATTTAATGACTTGAGCTCAGGTTTACAAAATGCAGTCAGTCTTTCATTGCTGACCAGACAGTTTGCCTATTAATTAAAAGAAGGCTACATTAACAGTAAAATTTTACTTGTCTTTTATATACTGCTTGTCTTGCCAAATAATTTTTTCTTTCCTTTTTTTTTTTTCTTTTTTGGGTCAGGGTTTCATCTGAGCCATCTTCTCTCATGTCACTATCACCAAATCACAATCAGGTAAATTTGTTTTGTTTTTTTTCTGTTTTAGTTCTGATTTTCAACTAAAATGATTTTCTATTTTTATAATACTTAAAGTACCATTAATTGCCAGACATCTGTAAACTTTACTACTTGTCTCCTCTAAGATACAGTTAATGTAACATGTGTACCTAATACTTGTTAACAATGCTTTTAGACCCTAGACACAAAATAAATCTTTATTGACATGATGGCTTTATAATGCATATAAAAACACAGTACAGAAAGATGGGAGATGATTAGCAGTAAACACATTTAAAGAAATGCTAGATGGGGCACCTGGGTGGCTCAGTTGGTTATGTATCCGACTTCGGCTCAGGTCACGATCTCACGGTTCATGGGCTCGAGCCCCGTGTCGGGCTCTGTGCTGACAGCTAGCTCAGAGCCTGGAGCCTGTTTCAGAATCTGTCTCCCTCTGTCTCTGACCCTCCCCAGTTCATGCTGTCTCTCTCTCTCTCAGAAATAAATAAAAAACATGAAAAAAAAAATTAACAAAAAAAAGAAATGCTAGGTGACTGCAAAGTAGAAATTGCTTGGGTCAGTATTGGTTCCCTACATTGATTATATTGATATTGATAAGTTGACCTTTAGCCCCACTTGCAAATGCAAAATACTTTTGTTCCAGTTATCACATGCAGACTTGGAACTTCATCGGAGAAGAGAACAATTAGTAGAGCGTACTCGGAGAGAGGCCCAGCTTGCAGCCCTACAGTATGAGGAGGAGAAAATAAGGACCAAGCAGATTCAAAGAGATGCTGTCCTGGACTTTGTCAAGGTGAAATTTTGCCAAATTTCATTGACATTCCTAAATTGTTTTAGAAGTAAGTACTTATTTGTTTTGCTGAGGCTGTCAGTGTTTGTCTTAATTAAAGTGTCAACTTTCTTTTTTCTCACTATGTGGAATCTCGAGTAAATAGCGTAACTGTCTCCTGCTTGTGATTACATGAATTGTCCTCCTGTAAGGTAGGCTGTGAAGTGATCATCTTGTACTTGGGACAGTAGTCTCTTCCTCTTCATTAGCGATCTGTCTTTAGACATCTCACTTTACTCTCCAGCTTCCATTTCCTCAGTCCATTAATAAAGATTGGTTAGATCATGAAAGTGCAAGTGCCATGTAAACTTTAAAGTGCCATGCAAATGTGAACTACTGTTGTCCAAGCCCATCTGACTTCCTCACTCTGGTGAGTACCAAAACAGTGTGAGGGTCACAGGCTTAATACTTTAGAATCATCTTAGATTCTTTCCTTTCTGTTCTCTCCACGTCTACTCAGCTAACAACCCCTGTTAATACTTTTTCTTTCTTTCTTTTTTTAATTTTATAGTCTCTACAGTTGCATCTAAACCTGGTCCAACTTTTTTTTTTTTTTTTTTTGCCTCTATCGTTTAAAGTCTTTTTATTTGGAAGTCACCTTGGATTTTTCTCTTCATAAGAATTATTTCTATTTTTGTCTGTTTGATATCTGTCTCTTCCATTTATCCGTAAACACCATGAAGACCGGGAGTGTATCTGTCTTGTTTATTCACTGCTCCATCCCTAGATCTTAGCAGGTGTCAGCCCGTAGTTGTTGAAGGAATGATTAAATGAATGAATCACTCTTGGCTCCCAAAAGCTTCCTCTCTTGTGTTTTATAACTAGCCAAAGACCATCTTCTTTAAGTACCATACACGTGAAAAAATTCTCTTTTTTTTTTCCAAATACATCAAGCCCTTGATGATGATCTTTTAAGCTCACAGAAAATGGAAATAAGGGTGACCTAAAATGAAAAGTTTCTTTAAAGAAAAAAGGCTAGCTCTAAACCCTCACCTGTGACCAGAATGTGGTACTGTCAGTAAATGATGATGGCTGACACATACTACATCCTAAGCACTGTTCTGTGCATTCTGCGTTAACTCATTTATCATTTAACTTGCCTTCTGTAGACATCACAGAGCTAGTAAGAGACCATCACATTGTGGATGTTTTGTATTAACTGTCAAATAAGAGTTTGATCTTGATCTTTTAGGTAGAAGAGAACAATTCTAAGTTCTTAAGCAGGAGAAAAACATGAGAGGAAAGGTACTTCTGAAAAACTGATCTGCTCGTGTTAGAATGTGTTAAAAAGAAAGAGATGAGGAAAATGAAACAGTAATTGGAACAGTTAAACTAGGGTGCAGAATGAAGCCATAAAACCAGATGATTTCTGAGGTTCCTAAGGAGAGGCAGTGTTACATAGTGGTAAGAGCTTAAAGTCAGAAATATCTGGAGGCACCTGGGTGGCTCAGTCAGTTAAGTGTCTGACTCTTGATTTCAGCTCAGGTCATGATCTCACAGTCCGTGAGTTTGAGCCCCATATTGGGCTCTGTGCTGACCGCTGACAGCACAGAGCCTGCTTGGGATTCTCTTTCTCTCTCTGTCCCTCCCCCCATCCCTTTCTCTCTCAAAAATAAGTAAATAGGCACGGCCTGGGTGGTGCAGTCAGTTAAGCATCCAACTCTTTTTTTTTTTTTTTTTTTAATTTTTTTTTTTTTAAATTTATTTCTAGGAGAGAGAGACACAGCGTGAGCAGGGGAGGGTCAGAGAGAGAGGGAGTCACAGACTGAAACAGGCTCCAGGCTCTGAGCTGGTAGTCAGCACAGAGCCCGACGCGGGGCTCGAACCCACGAACCGCGAGATCATGACCCAAGCGAAAGTCGGACGCTTAACCGACTAAGCCACCCAGGCACCCCAGGCATCCAACTCTTGATCTTGGCTCAGGTCATGATCTCAGCAGTTGGTGAGTTTGAGTCCCATATCGGGTTCTGCACTGATGGCGTGGAGCCTGCTTGGGATTCTGTCTCTCTTTCTCTTTGCCCCTCCCCTGCTTGTGCTCTCTCTCTCTCTCTTAAAATAAATAAACTTTAAAAATCTAAAAAAATAAATAAATTTTAAAAAAAGAATCAGAAATATCTGAATATGAATCCAGCTTTGCTACTCATTATGTGCTTGGCTTTGGGAAAGTTACTGAATCATTCTGGGCTTTTAATTTCCTCATAGATGTAATATTTAACTATTTCAGAATTCTTATAGGTGCACCTAATACTTTTACTAGTGTGGTGAGTGTTGCACCCCTTACCACCACAATGGGTTTTGTAAATTAAGAGATTTTAAGAGAGGTTTTATTATATTTTATACATAGATATAGTAAATGTTGAATAAATCACTGAAGATGAGTGGGGGAAAAAAGGAAAACCCAAAGTAAGATTTTGAGGCTGAGAGAATAGTTTGAAAAGGAGTCTAGCTTGGTGGAAAGAATGTAGGATTTGGGAACAGAAGATATAGGTACAAATCTCAGTTATGCTACTTTCCAGATTTGTGGACCTTGCACATATCATATAACTTCTCTTGTCCTCAATTCTTTTGTCTTTAAATGAATATGATTATGGGGGCTTAACTCAGTTAAGCATCCGACTTCGGCTCAGATAGGATCTCACAGCTTGTGAGTTCTAGCCACGCGTCAAGCTCTGTGCTGACAGCTCAGAGCCTGGAACCTGCTTCGGATTCTGTGTCTCCCTCTCTCTCTGACCCTCCCCTGCTCGTGCTCTGTCTCTCTCTCTCTCAAAAATAAATAGTTAAAACTTATGAAAAAAAAGAATATGATTGTGATGTTTGTGTATCTGAGAGAGTAAAAAGAATCATTTAACATAATGTATATAAGAATACATTATAAAACTCTGATTATACAGATGGTATAATTATTTGACATAGTAGTAGAAATTAGCAAATTGGGGAAAGAGCCAATTAATATGGGAATTTATGGATTTGTTTTTGAATATGCTGAACATGAGGTGACCGTGGGTTTCCAAACAGGGAGTTTCCACAGGCAGTTGAAAATGCAAACCTGAAATTTGGCTGATGGGAGGAAGTTAAGGGTGTTAGCAGTAGAGAAAGAGAGAATGAGTTCATTGAGAGAATATAGTGAGAGATCACTATTCTGACTGGGACTGTGTTTGTTTGCATGCACATATAAAAAACATACATTTTTTGTATTTTTATTTATAAATGCTTATAGACACATGAAATACTGTTAGTTTGTTGCTCTTTCCTGTTTAATTGTAAGCTGTTTAAGGGAAAGGGTGACATCTTCCAACCAGTAAATCTGGCAAAGTGCTGCACACGAGAGAGACAGAAATTAGTGTGGCTGATTATTTTGGTAAATAGAATTTATCATTTCCAGTGTTTCAGATTCTAACCAACTTCCCTTTTTGGGGGGGCTGCTTTGGGGTATATAGCACAAAGCATCACAAAGTCCACAAAAACAGCAACCTTCCCTAGATGGTGAGGTAAGTCTATATAATCACTTTCTCTTTGGAAATTTTTATTACACTGGAAATGAAATGTTTGCGTGCGATTATCATGTGATTTCAGTGATCAAAATATTGCCAATTTCCTTTTCCCCCTCACAAAATTCCACTTATTCAGGAGTAGAAGATATGGGCTAGGGAGTTAACCCAAGTCTATAGATCAGGGGGTTTTTAGTCTATACTAATTCATCTGGAGATCATTTATTTCCTTCCTCCATCCCCACAGAAGTATCATCTCCCTTATCTATTTTCAAAGCATACTGTGTAGTGAGAGGTAGTCCAGGGAGCTCTATCTGGCACCAGTAAACGGTGTTGGTATTGAACAGAAAGGTACTACATATATCTCAGCTCCAGGGGTCATTTCCTGAGTGTGTATGTTATTGATTACACAGTGTACATAGTAGTTTTATAATATTAAATAGTACATTTTCATTGCAAGTTAACATACAAAATTAATTGCTTAAGCATTTTTTAAAATTTACCTATTTTGATCTGTTAAAATGAAACTTATTAAATAAGTATTTGTATTGCAGTCGGCTTTTAAAACCATTTTTCTTTATCTTTGCCTTCTCATGTTTTCAGTTTATGATCACTGCTTCCTTAAAAATGCTTAAAGGTATTGTTTTGTGTGAATTTTGAATCTGTTTTCTGTAAACTAAATTACATGAAGACCTAACACATGGGGCTTGGCAAACATGAAGTTTCACAGAGTTTTTAAAGCACAAGTTATTCTGGAATGTAAAATACATTGTTTGAAATGTTTTAAACGATCTATTATAAAGCATTTTTTTCCTTATCTTATTGATTGGATGTACCAGTACTACTTCTTGTTTATCTTAGAACTTACGCATTGGTCTAATACCTGAAAGATTCACTCAGCCTTTTCAGTCGTTTTGTTTGCAGGGTAATAATAACCGCTTCTTTTTTTACCCTCAAATTTTCTTCTTAATGGTCATTCTGGAGAAATTCATTATTTAAAAATTAAAGCTTCTCAGGAAAATAGGGTGTACAGTGTTTAAATTTCTAGTTGTCCTCTTGTCTGAGAAAGGTAATGAAGAGAGCATAGACTAGAAATCATGACTCTTGGATTTATTGTTTTAATTTGTCACTGACTCATTAAATGTCCACAAATTCTTTGTTACTGCTACATTTATACTTCAGCTTTCTCTTCTGGGGATAGAGAATAATCCCTGTTCCCTCCTTGCTTAGTTTTTAAGCAGTCAGATCATATTTGGAATTAAGTTCTTTGGAAGAAAATCATCACTCAGAATCAGTTTATTAGCTATTATGATACATAAATTCAAAATGATTGTGAATGTGATCCTATATGTTAGCATCTTCATTATGTCTTGATATACCGCTTCGCTTGTGTTACTTGTGAAATATGTCATGTGCGTGCATCGTTTGTTTTTGACATTGCTTCATTTCTCTCCGCCTCTCCAGTGCCCCTTCCCATCCAGAAGGTCTCAGCACACTGATGATAGTGCCTTGTTAGTGGTAAGAGCCTTGCACAAAACAGAGTTATGTATTGCTGTGTCGAGTTTGGAGAATAGTTAATTATACTTTTCATTCAGAAATTATGTATCATAAAACATGATGAGCGTCATTACTAAATGCTTTACAAATAGCTGCAAGTGTTTCCCTCCATTACTTAAGTTCATGACTTACCCGGTGTTCCAGGGTTCTGCAGCCATGATTCAAATAGCTTTGTTAGTGTTTCCAAAAGTAAAACATTCATACTGCAGACCATATTAGCTTCATATGTGGGTTGGGAGGAGAGGACATATTAGTTTTTTAAACGACATTTCTGATTACAGGTGCACTTACTTTATTAATCATTAATTTGGTTCATGAGTCATCTGTGTGTTAAATGAATTTCTTTACTCCATGACACTAATTACACAACTGTATATTTGCCATCCTATTTTATTATCTATTTTAAGATACTGAAAATCCCAAACTTTTCAAATATACTTACTTCTCAAGATTACCCTCATGCCCATTTTTTAAATTCTGGGAAACATTAACTTGGAATGTTATATACTGATCATTTTTAGCACTGGTTTACTTTTATTGCCTGTTTCTTCAGCAGAAAATGAGTATAACATAAGAGCTGTGTTGAAAAATCTTACTTTTGTCAGCCTTGCAAGAGAATTCTAACATTCACATAATTGCTTTCCCTGTCATGTTTTATGATATTTTTTTTACAGTAGTGTTGAAAACTAGCAGTTCAAAAGTCTGTGTTTAGCAATTCCTGTCTTACGTGCTGGTAACTGCGCCCTTGTGCATACTGCTGCATGAACTGCACACTTCAGCATGAGACCTTCTTACATAAACTTCCATTGTCAAAATTTCCGTGTGTTCTGCAATTATCATTTCCTTTGAGATGGATAAAGCACATTTTAACTGGGCAGTCTTACAGACAAATAAAACCACCACCCTCTGGAGTTTTAGTGGAAATAAATTGGTTTAAGAAGCAAATGATTTAAATAAATGGAGAAAAATACTGAGAGCCTGTGATGATCCAGACACTTTACCAGAATTATCTCATTTACTCCTCATAGTGATCTTAAAAGTTAAGGTTAAACTGATCACCTTTTTACAAATGATTACTGAGGCACAGATGTTCTGTCCAGAATATTTGTCTGAGGTCACATAGCTAGTAAGTGCAAAATTGGATTCAAATCCAGATCTGGCTGACTTGAGAACCTGCTATTAAACACCATGGTGTATTGCCCCTCACACTACAATGGAAAACAATTTAGGAGACTGAAGATGGGATTTAATAACATACAGGAAGTGACATAAGTCTGAATGCCCACACTTCTTTGTCAAGGAAATGTGGAATTTGGAAAAATAAATCCCTTTGGCGTGAAGTCTGAAATGGCTTTAAGCCATTTTCAAAACACATACGCTTGTATTTTACTTACCAGTATTCATGTTTGACCTAAATAAGATGCCCTTTAAAAGGACTGTGTCTCACATATTTTATATGCCAAATAGTATCCAACACTGTGCAAAAACTCATATTTTAAAATCATATATCTGCTTTTCTCAAGACTTCTCTTCAGTAGCTTCATATGGTAGAATAAAGGCCTTTCTTTTTTTAATTTTTTTTAAGGTTTTTTTTATTTATTTCTAGAGAGAGAGAGAGCGTGAGCAGGGGAGGGTCAGAGAGAGAGGGAGTCACAGACTGAAACAGGCGAATAAAGCTTTCTTAACATGGCCTGCAAGCTCCTGCATACTCTCTCTCATCTCTGGGCTTATTCTACACCAGCATTTTTTCAGCTTTTCAAATATAGCAAGCCAGCTTCTACCTCACGACAATTTGCAAATGCTATTTCCATCAGCATGGAATGCCTCTCCCTCCCTGCATTTACTCCTTGGTTAATTTCTACTCATCTATCAGGTATCAGCTTAAATGGTAGATCTTTAAAATGACTCTTCTTCAGCCTACAACCCCCTATTAGACTACGAGACTGTAAACAGAGATAATCTCTGTTGCATTTACCTATGTTTATACTCAGTCCCTATCATTGTTCCTGGGATATATTAAGTGCTCAATAAATACTCCTGAAATGAACACATAAATACTATGCATCTGATATTGCTCATTAAATTATTTCATGATGAAAAGGTCTGATAATATAGGAAGGTGTAAATGTTTGATTTCATTTAAAGATCTTGAAATACAAGATTTTTTTTTTTTTACAAATAGTTTATTGTCAAATTAGTTTCCACATAACACCCAGTGCTCATCCCCACAAGTGCCCTCCTCTATGCCCATCCCCCCTCCCACCTACATCCATCAGTCCTCAGTTTTTGTCAGCATTCAAGAGTCTCTCATGGTTTGCCTCTCTCCCTTTCCCCCACCATTTCCCCCCTTCTTCTCCCCCTTGTTCCTCAGTTAAGTTCCTCCTAATCCTCCTATACGTGCAAACATATGATATTTGTCCTTCTCTGCCTGACTTATTTCTCTCAGCATAACTCCCTCAAGGTCCATCCATGTTACTACACATGGCCAGATTTCATTCTTTCTCATTGCCATGTAGTATTCCATGGTATAGATAAACCACATCTTCTTGATCCATTCGTCCGTTGATGGACACTTAGGCTCTTTCCATGTTTTAGCTATTGTTGAGAGTGCTGCCATGAACATTGGGGTACATGTGCTCCTATGCATCAGCATTGAAATACAAGATTTGAAATAAGTATTAATGATGTTTAATATCCCTGACACTAACATGCTTTTAGGGCTGGCCTCCAGGCTTCTGTTGTTTTCATCTATATCCCATCTGTATCTGTATCTCATCTCTAGAAACTAGAGAGTATCTAGGCTCATTTCACATCCTCTTCTCTTCCACTCCTTTTGTCCTCCTTTGCCAACACAGTGGCTTTTAGCCTTTTTATGTTTGAGATTGACAGTAATGTCTGTACATTTGATTTTAAGGAGGCCCAGGAAAACTGAAGAGGTGACACATACACAGTATATGACTGTTGTTACAGTGTTGTTCTTTGATACATTTCCTTCTTCACTTTTTTCTGCCTTTAGATAGATTAGGTTACAGTGTTACTTTTTTTTGCCCACCCTGCCAAAAAAAAGAAATACTGCTATCTATCAAATGTCATTAAAAATAGTTGTATTTATTTTATTGATCATCTACACACCTTTTTCTGAACATTCACATGTGTTTAATAAGGTCCTTTATTCCATGACTCACATATTTGTGATCCTAGTGTAAATTTTTTTTCCACAACCCTGCTTCCTTGCAATATCCTAGTTTAAATTTTTAAAAGTTATTTAACTTAAAAAGATCTTAATATATTTAAGACTTTGGCATTTTGATGTTTTAATAGATACAGTCTTATCCAGTGCCCTTTGTGATGAAAGTCCTGTCTTCTCTGATTTCCACTCTTTACCAAATTAAAAAATTGTCATGCTTTGAGTTTTATCTGTAATCAAAATTCTGTACAATAGATTCTAACGCTTACTGTCTCTAATTATACCTGTAATATACCTAATAGATATATCCAATATTTCTAGTTGTATGTAGGTTGTTGAAAGGATAAAGGATTCAGAGAAAAGGAAAATTCCTCTTATACTCACGTAGGCCATTGGGACACAGAGGCAGAAATGAAATGCTGGTTCATCCACAAGGCATGACACAGAATCCTCATTCCTCTTGTTTTCTCACATCAGAGCTGTTACATTGAATTATAAGAAATCTAATTTGGATTAATGTTGAAAAAATAGTGTTCTTACTCATGCCATTTCTGCTCAGTTAAAATGAGCTCTTTGACTGGATTTGTTTTCCCATAATAGGAATAGCACGAGTCTTGGTATTTTCTAAGGCAATTTTGCTCAACAGTTTTGATGTTCACAGTTTTAGTTCTACATAAAATCACTTTTAAGAAATCATGCCTGTCCTTTTTTTTTTTGGTTGTCAAATTCTCATTTATCAAAATATTTTCCGTTGTAGTTCTTAACTAGCTAGACATTCCACTGCACCACTGTTGGTGTCATCTATGATGTCATGAGGGCGGTGGCCATCAACATTGCAGCCCACAGATTGAGCAGTGCCCAGGATTTCTTTATGGTTCCAGAGAGTTCTCTAGCTAAAGATCATTGCCCCATCCATCAGGCAGTGTTGACAATCTCATTGAAAGTGATTGTTCCGCTGTGCTTAACGTTGTTCTGCTTTGTGTCTCTTGGTGGTTCCTTGAGACCTTTGACAATCAGGGCAGAGGCAGAAGGCACCACTTCCGTATGAGCCTGTCTGTTCTGAATGGTCAGTTTCACTGTAATCCTGAGACCCTTCCAATTACCATTGCCTTGGCAGTGTTCACCAACCTTTTTGGAGACAGACCCAGGGGGCTGGTCTTGGGGGCCAGGGCAAATGTGGCACTGACTTCCCCACCAGTACACCTCAGGTGTGTGACTTTGATGTCGTTGGGGTCAAATTTAGGTGTTATGGCAGAGGCAGCTGGTGCCAGATGAACCTGGATTTGAGATGACTGAAGATAGTTGCACCTTGGCCTCCTCTGAGCCAAATGCCAAAAACCGTTTCATTTCTTGATTGGTATGGTATGAGGTATTGAAATAGTTTGACATATATAGAAGGGAAACCTGTTTTGTAAGTTAGGGGGTTTTCCCCTAGTATTCCTTCTGCCCTGTCAGTATTTAATAAACCATTTGAAAGTTTGTCCACAACCTTTCCTTTTCTAATTTCATTGACCAGATCTGCCTGCCTGCCTGACATTTTGCTAACATAAATGCTGCCTTCTGTTTCTTCTCTTTCTCTTTTAAAATGTAGTCACTGTCAGGGTTGAATCAAGTGGGCTGTGCTACTTCCCTGCCTCATTCTTCTGCCTTCATGCCTCTTAAGGTATTTTCTTGTTACTGTAGTACACTGGGAACTTTGGGGAGGGGCTGTGCCTAAGAGTTCTTAACTTTTCCAATTGATTGGTCCAACAGCAATGTGAAATCTAGGATTGCATGAAATACATGTAAGCTTATAAAACTATTTGAGTTTAACATTAATTTTACTTGAAAGTTTTGAAAGAGTTACCATGCTAGATATACTCACAGAGCCTGTGTTAATTCTTTATATTGAAATTCTGTTTGACATGCCATTCTGATTTTCCTACCAAAGGTTATTTTTTTGTCATGAGTTATTTTACTTTGATTAATAAATAATATAAAATTAACTCTGTTGTCTAATGTGCATTCAAAATAATTTCAGTCCTAATCCCCAAATGTGTCATTGCTAAAACCTTCTTCTAGTAGAGGTCAACAAGCAATGGCCCCGAGGCCACCTGTTTTTGTAAATAGTTTTATTGGCACACAGCCACTACCATTTGTTTATCTATTTTCTGTGGCTGCTTTCGAGCTTAATAACAGAGTTAGAATATGGCCTGCAATCCTGTGCTATGTTGTTATTTGAAGGCCTGTAGGAATGTTGATTCCATATTTGTTAATCATATAATATATAAGAAATTATTAATAATCTTCACTGTTAGAGACTCTCCCCTTGTCTAACTTAGATCGATGCTGTGGCTTACACTTCTCTTCTTTGCAGAGTGGAGATTTTCTAGTTATTTAGCAGTCTTTAAAAAAAAGAATCTTTTTATTTGAAAACTATTATGATGCTGCCCTTGTCTTCTCCCCAGATCAACTCTGGTTGTTTTATGTGCCTTTCCCAGTCTGTTAATCCTTTTGAGCTTTCTCTGCCTTCCATTTTGGCTCCACAGTCCCCAAGTAGAAACATAGCCCTTATTAGAGCCTACCTGGTGCTGAGCATGAAACAAGCTTTTTCACATCTTATTCTAAGCGTTAGGTTGACTTTTCTCATTTCAGTATCCATTTTGCTCAGTACCCAGTGTAATTCTCAAATGTTTCAGTTATACTCCTAGATGATAATTGCCACATCTTGTATCTTTTGTTTTTCAAATGCCTTTTGAACATTTTTAATTCTCTGATTTACCACAGTACTTTCAAATTCTTGCATCATGTCCTTGTAAATGCTGGCCCCAACTTTATACCATCTGTAGCCTGATAAACCTTCTCTTTAGTCGTTATTGAAGATGCTACACATACCTGGGTGACTTCTGAAAAACCTTTATAATTCTCATCTCTGTTAACTCTTTGCTAGCCTTTCTCAGCTAGGTTCCTCATTTGAATGACAACATAGAAAATTGAGGGATTGTTCTCTCAAGGAAGTTATATAACTAGTATAGGAGATACATAGGAGAGAAGGTAATTCATTATACTCAATGGATACCTTAGGGCATTGGGGCTTATTCTCTCCCAGAATCAGAGTTGAAAAGGCCAAATCTGAACTTGTCAACCATTGTGTGGGAAGTTTAACTTTCTTTCTTTCTGTCAGACCTGCTGCAGTGTTAATGATTAGTTTAAAAAGACTTACTACCCTTTATTTTTTAGTATCCCCATTACTATACAGCAGGTATATACATATATATTTAGGCATGTGTTTATTTCTTTTGTTACTTAACCAGGCAAAAAAGTTGAGTTCCTGTCAATTTTTGGGTTTTTTTGGTGCAGTCCTGCAAGTTCTCAAATACAGTCAGTGGCCTCTGAGTGATTCGAACTAACTGACTTAGTACCCTAGAATCCAAGTTACTTAGATTTCTAGTTTCAATAAAAGTACATTTTAAAAATTATCATTTTACAAGTTGCTCTCTTCTGTCTTTGTTTTTCGTTACACACAACTGTGTATCACCTTTTTGGTGTTTCTAGAGGTGGAGAACATTTATTGCCATTCGGTGCAGTTTGTTTCAGCTCTTCCTTCTCATCTAATAGAGTTGCCTGTTAGCTTTATTGCTTTTTGCAATATTAAATTTTCTAGCCTAACTCCTACTGGGTCTTTTAAAATTAAAAAATTTTTTTCCCTATATATCTGGAATAATCTCTACTGCCTGTGTTTTCCTGTTTGTACTATTGAACCTTGACCAGGTCTTTGTTGGGGTAACTAGTTTTCTCCTTTCTGTCTCATATTCTTTGAAAATAAGGATGCTCTTTTGTTTCCTTGTAAAGATATCATTTTTGCCTCATTTGCTTGTTCATTCTTTTTATTCTTGTTGCTCTGATCTTTTTTTGTTGCTCTTATTTTAAATTTGTAATTTAAATTTTCATTTCTTCTCAACATCCTAAACTTAGTTTATTTGCATCTATAAACTTGATAAACATATCTTTTTTCACTAGTGAAGATACAACACATTGCTTCACTCAGCAGCTCAGCTTACTTTATAAATTCTCAGCCAAAGAGTATCAAACCAAGGAATTATTACCACAAGTATGTCTTCCAGATCAGTCCAAGAGTCTTCTCAACAGCATGGCTTTTGTGTATGTGTGTATATATGCATGAATGTTAACAAATTCCCTATCATCATTCATTTCTTCTGCCCAACTCCCATCTACAGAGAACAGATTAATGAAAATATTAAAACCAAAAGTGAGAAAAAAGCATGGCAGCAGATGTATGTACCTCTGTGTTTTAAAATCATTCTGTTAGGGGCACTTGGTTGGCTCAGTCAGTTAAGCATCCAACTTCGGCTCAGGTCATGATCTCGTGATTCATGAGTTCATCAGGCTCTGTGCTGACAACTCAGATCCTGGAGCCTGCTTTGGACTCTGTGTCTCCCCGTCTCTCTGCCTCTCCCTTCTTACTTTCTCTCTCACTCTCAAAAATAAACAAACATTACAAAATTAAAGTTGTAATATGTTTAATTTATTGGGTCCAGATGTCAAGGCCTTGAAAATTGTTACTCTAACCTTTCTTAATTCTACTCCCCTGCCAAGTCTTCAATGTCTTTAACCCATCCAACCAACACTTCTTTTTAAATGAGCTTAATTACATTTCTCTTTTTTTAGGTAAACTTTATACATGTTGAGCTAGCTCTTCTCCCTTTTTACAGTTCTCTTTGGTCAATGAAGTGAAAATACCTTGGACTTAAATGGTAGTCTGGAAATAACAGCTATCTATCATCTTTAAATACCTTCTTTCCTAACTTCATTTTTTTCTTAATACATTAAATTATACTCCCCAGAGGTGTAGAAAAATACTTTAGAAACTATACTAGAAAATGAAATTATTCTCCTGTGTATATTTCCCAATAAAATTTTCTGCCTTAGGATGATCATTTTTAATAGTCATAAGAAAGACCTATCATATAATAGAACTATCTTTAGAGAATGCATTATATAAACTTTGTATCTTACAAAAGTAACTAAAAGGTTTGGCCTTAACTCCAAATTCTCATTTCTAGACTTTATTTTAAAAGAGAGTTGCATGAATTTTTCTTTTATCCCAAAGTAATCATAAATGTGGAAAGTAACTCTTCTTGAATAATAATTATTGAGATCTCTCTTTTTCTCTACAGAACGATGACAGATCAAATACCGTATCAAGTTCACCTACAACAGAAACAGGTAATAATAGACACAAAGGTACAATTAACCACATCAAGAATAATTCTTTACCAGGATTTTCCTAATAAATTACCTCTTAGAGAGCTGTGACTTCCTTTTCTAAGATGAGAAATCAGACCCAAAATTGGGAACTTCCTGCACATGTTCCATTTTTTAATTCAACTCCTCAACCATTTGATATGAACAAATGAGCATGAGCTATCAGGGTTATAGCTTTGCAAGAAAATCTATTTAGTCTATTAACACTCATTCTCTATTGACATACCAAAAATAGCATGACAATTAAAAATACAAACCGCCTTCCTGATATCAAGGTTACTTTTCTATACTAGATTTTGTGTTAACAAATTTTGTATTCATTTTATATCAATATGTTTAATTTGATCTTTTATACCATTTATTGAACTTTTGTGACATATGTCTATTGCTATATTTAATTTTTTTTCATCTCCTTTAATTTTATTTTGCTTTTCCATGCTGATGTAGTTCATCATTCCCCTGCATATTCTTTTCCTGCTGCTATTCAGAGAAACCAGGCCCAGCGCCCTGAAAGCTTCCTTCACCGAGCAGCTGTCAGGACAGAGGGAAATAAAGGTAAGTCATAGTGACTAAGAAGTGGGGGAGGGTATTTTATATAATGACATTAACCGTTGTCTGCTTTTATTTCATTTTTTAAAATGTTTACTTTTTGAGAGAGAGACAGAGACAAAGCATAAGCAGGGGAGGGGCAGAGAGAGGGAGACAGAGAATCCAAAGCAGGCTCCAGGCTCTGAGCTGTCAGCACAGAGCCCAAGGCGGGGCTCAAACCCACAAACTGCGAGATCATGACCTGAATCAAAGTTGGATGCTTAACTGACTGAGCCACCCAAGTGCCCCTACTGCTGTATGCTTTTAAACTTTTACCCTGAGACGTTACTTTGGCAAAAGCTTTAAACTCTGATCTCACTAGCATTAAAGCAGGAGAATCTTTGGGGCACCTGGGTGGCTCAGTCAGTTAAGCATGACCCAACTTTGGGTCAGGTCATGATCTCACAGTTCATGAGTTTGAGCCCGACGTTGGGCTCTATGTTGACACGTCAGAGCCTAGAGCCTGCTTTGGATTCTATGTCTCCCTCTCTACCTACCCTTTCCCTTCTCGTTCTCTGTTTCTCTGTATGTCTCTCAAAAATAAAAAAAAAAAACATTAAAAAAAAACAAAAACAGGAGGATGTTGTTTCAATTTAACTAGAGTTTCTCAGCACTACCCAAAGAAGATTATAGGTTGGAAAAAATAAAATACTCTTTCAGCCTTTAGGGAACATTCCTTCTCTTTGTAATGAGCTCTTTTTCAGATTTTTCCGTTGATAAAAGCTATTTTATGTGTTCTTAAAGAAATGAATCAGTAATTATTTTTTTAAAAAAATCTACTTTTTAGTTTTTTAGTTAATATACATCTTCCTGGCCTCCAAAGAAGTTACCTAGAACTGGAAACAAACATTTCAAATCAAAAATAACTACTTTGAGTATAACTGAATAGATGCCCTCGCAGTGAGATTTAAAATCAAACCCAAGGTACACTGCATATGGGACTGTAAACAAATATGGAAAACTGTTTCCACTGTCTAATAATGGTGAACACTTGTATATCCTGTCACCAGCAGTTCTGCTTTCTGAAACATGGAAACATGTACACCCCAAGGTATTTACAAAACTATTTATAGCAACATTATTCATAGTAGCCCCAAACAGAATGTCCATGACTGATACAATGGATACATAATTGTGGTGTGTTTGTACAATGGGATACCATATAGGCAATAATAATGAACTAATTAATACATATAATATGGATAAATCTTATAGACAGACAAAAGCATGCATACATACATACAGTCTGGCTTCATTTATAGAAAGTTCAGAACTAGACAAAACTAATCTATGGTATTACAAATCACGAAGCTAGGACCTGTGTTGTTGGAAATAACCATTTGGTACTAATGGGTAGGGGTCATGAAAGGGGCTTCTGGGTGTTGGTAATAATTGCATTTATTGACCTCATTGTGTTCACTTTGTGATAATTTATTGAGCTGTTTGCTTGTGATTTGCATAATTTAATTTTTCAATGGAAACATTTTTTTTTCTCTCTCACAGTTTATTGTCAAGTTGGTTTCCATATAACACCCAGTGCTCATCCCAGCAAGTGCCCTCCTCCATGCCCATCACCCCGCTTCCTCTTTCCCCCATCCCCATCAGCTCTCAGTTTGTTGTCAGCATTCAAGAGTCTCTCATGGTTTGCCTCCCTCCCTCTCCCCAACTATTTTTCCCCTTCTTCTCCCCCGTGATCCTCTGTTAAGTTCCTCCTAATCCTCCTATACGTGCAAACATATGGTATCTGTCCTTCTCTGCCTGACTTGTTTGACTCAGCATAACACCCTCAAGTTCCATCCATGTTGCTACACATGGCCAGATTTCATTCTTTCTCATTGCCATGCAGTATTCCATTGTATAGATAAACCACATCTTCTTGATCCATTCGTCCGTTGATGGACACTTAGGCTCTTTCCATGTTTTAGCTATTGTGGAGAGTGCTGCTATGAACATTGGGGTCCATGTGCCCCTATGCATCAGCACTCCTATATCCCTTGGGTAAATTCCTAGCAGTGCTATTTCTAGGTCATACGGGAGTTCTATTATTAATTTTTTGAGGAACCTCCATACTGTTTTCCAGAGTGGCTGCACCAGTTTACATCCCCACCAACAGTGTAGGAGGGTGCCCATTTCTCCACATCCTCGCCAGCATCTAGAGTCCTCTAATTTGTTCATTTTAGCCACCAATGGAAACATTTTTAATCAAAAAAAAAAATAGTTGAGTTAAATGGGTGGTGGACATTTGGTAGTTTTTAACACTGTTCTTGCTATTATTGTGTATATTTGAAACTTTTCTTTTTTTTTAATAAAAACATTTTTTTAAAGAGTTAGTCCAGAAGTGAAAAGTGCTATACTTGTGAGACACCTGTGATCAGGTGGAGCTGCAAATTTTTCCAGCAGTAGCAGTCACCTTTCTGTCTTACATACTCATATTTTTTTTAGGTCATGCTTCACCCCTTCTTTCATCTTCTGCACCTACCACTGATTCTGCAGATTCCATATCAAGACCCAATTCAAGACAGAGAGAGGAAGAGCTGGAGTTAATAGATCAACTACGGAAAGTGTGTACATTACCTTTGAGTTGTACTTTTGCATTGTTACTGCTAGAGCACATAACCCTGCAATCGCTTGTTCATTTGACTTAAAATTTTTCATAAAATCAGCAAGTGCCCACCATGTGGTAAACATAAAAGAGATTTTGCTATTAAGGTCATTCTTTTCTTCTGTTTGCTAGGAAAATTAGATGGGTTATTCTATAAAGCTCAATTCCTAGCCCTACTCATTAAAATTTTTTACTACCTCATGTATGGAAATCTTGTAAGAGTAGTAATAATTTATATATATGTACACATATACATATCACATATAGTGTTTTATTTTGGAACTGAAAGAGAATCTAGTTGTGTTTTATTTTTAACCCTAAAATTGTAAATGAATTTCTCATGTAGTATTTTGTACCACTGTGGCCTGGCTGCCATGTGTATGTATTAGATCTCCTTGAGTTACTGACTTACAATGGAAGGATAAAATAGGGATTGTGGTACTTGGGGTGCCTGGGTGGCTTAGTTAAGTGTCTGACTGTTGATTTTGGCTCAGGTTGCGATCTCACAGTTTTGAGGTCAAGCCCCACATCAGGCTCCGTGCTTAGCATGGAGCTTGCTTAAGATTCTCTCTCTCCCTCTCTGTTTGCCCCTCCCCTGCTCTCATAACATAAATAAATAAAATAGGGATTGTGGTACTTAAGTTATTTGCTTTTTATCTTGATTCTTAATTAAATATAGTATTTTGTTGTGACTTCATTATGTCCTGTGTCAGCCACTTCAGTTAACGTATTACACATTTTCCTGTTCTTTTAGCATATTGAGTACCGGCTGAAAGTATCACTGCCTTGTGATCTGGGAGCAGCTCTAACCGATGGTGTTGTTCTTTGCCATTTGGCCAATCATGTGCGGCCTCGCTCTGTCCCAAGCATCCATGTCCCCTCGCCAGCTGTAGTAAGTACATAATACTAAAAAGCACTGGCTATTCATGAGACCTATATTATGTACAATGGCAGGTATTATGTAGAATGCTAGGGATACAAATATGAGTAGTCCAGTCCTTGCCTTCCTGGGTCTCCTTCCTATGAGTGAAAAAATGGGCATGTAAACAATGATTCATAACTGTAATAAACATTACAAGAGAGGTATATAAGAGGTTGCTGTAGGAATACAAAAAGGGACCACTTAACTCTGCCTGAAGAGTTCAGGAAAGTCTGCCCAAAGGAGGTAAAATTTGAACAATAGAGTATAAGTAGGAATTTGCCAGCATAGGGGCGCCTGCCTGGCTCTGTCAGTAGAGCATGCAACTCTTGATCTGCGGATCATGAGTTCAAGCTCCATTGCACATAGATATTGCTTTTAAAAAAACAGTGACTGAAATGATTATTTAAAAAAAAAAAAGAAATTTGCCAGCATAACAGGAGAGAAAGCATTCTGGTCATAATATGCCTAGCTAGATTCAAAAGATGGAGCGGATCATGGTATATTCAAGGAACTCATAAGTTGCTTAGGATGATGATGCACAAAGTTGTAGGTATAAATGGTGGGAGATGTAGCTGAAGAGGTAAGCCAAAGGCCATGTGACAGTGGTGTTATGTGCTGTGTCAGTTTTAGAGGTTTATCTTAGTGTAGACAATGAAGAAACAAAGAATCTGAGGGGGAAAATATGATTATAATTGTAGTTTAGAATGAGGAATCTGTTTTGGGAGTGGAACTCACATGATCTAGTGACCAACGATGAGTGGAAAACGAGGATGCATTCAGGATGACTGGCAGGTTTTCTTTCAACTGCTGGTCAGATACAGAAGTCAGTGTCAGGATGGCAGCCCACAGAAGAAAGAACAAGTTTTTTCCCTTTCAAATTTTCATTATAAAAATTTCAAACTTTCAGAAAAGTTGGAAGAATAATACAAGGAACATTCTTTTTTTTAATGTTTTATTTATTTTTGAGGAGAGAGAGAGTGTGAAAAGAGGAAGGACACAGAGAGGGGGGGACACAGAATCTGAAGAAGGCTCCAGGCTCTGAGCTGTCAGCACAGAGCCCGACATGGGGCTTGAACTCACGAACTGTGAACTCAAGATCTAAGCCGAAGTCGGATGTTCAACTGACTGAGCCACCCAGGCGTCTCTACAAGAACACTCTTAAAGCCTAGACCTGACACTTATTTCATTTTATGGTGTTGCTTTGCCTATATTTGTGTGTATGTGGGTGTGTATTTGTGTTTTAATTGTAACTATTTAGTTGCAGATATTATGAAACTTTACTCTCTCAATATTTCAGAGAATTGTCCTAGGCCACCTTGCTCTTCTCTACAGCCTCTAGGCAATGACTCACATGGGGGCTGAGCCCCGCTGCCTCAAGATGGGAGGAGGTGTGATTCACACTCTGGTGGTTCTGTGTGATCAGGCTGAAACCAAGAAGGGGATATAATAGGACACTAGCAGCCAGCCCAGACTAGGGGTAGAAGGTGAGGATGGAAGCACAGGCTAGCTGATGTGTCACTGGGGGAAGCACCAACAGCATCCATAATCTAGAGGCACATTTCCCTGGTTGTTCCAAAACTATCTTTCATACCTGTGCTCTTTCCTTTCCCTGCACACAGTGCGTGCACACACACAAAGCCAGGATATAATGAAGGTTCCCACTGCATTTAATAGTTATTGTTGTGATACCCTCTTTTGATGATTCTAAATGGATACTGTTCTTCTTCTTCTTTTTTTTTTTTTTTTTTAAGTTTATTAATTTTGAGAGAGAGCGAGAGACCGAGTGTGCATGTGCAAGCAGGGGAAGGATACAATGCCTGACACGGGGCTCGATCTCACAAACCGTGAGAGCATGACCTGAGCCAAAATCAAGAGTTGAATGCTTAACTGACTGAGCCACCCAGGCGCCCTGGATACCGTCCATTTGTAACATGCTTAATATCGTCTAACCTTTCAAAAATCTTGACTCCATCTCATTTTCTGGTCATTTGTTATTATTTAGTAGATACTTCCTTTTACAGATTCTTTACTCAAATTGCAGTTGTATCTGGGCCTATAGATGGCCACTTTGGGACATTCAACTTGCTGCCTCTCCAGATACAAATCATTTATCCCTCTCAAGGACTTTGTATTCTTCTAATTATAAAAGCTGCTTTGTTACCAAGTCCCAAGGATAATGATGTGTACTTATCCCCTCTAGCACATCCACAGATAAGCATGTTGCATTTACTTCTAGGGAAAATTGGCAGCCAGTTTTACTTAGTGACCTCTGAAAACAGGCCTTCAGTTTTGTGCAGGAAAGGCAGAGAGGAACAGCACTACCAAAGTCCGCTGTGCTCTCAGAGACTTGAAAGACATGGTTTTGGTCCTAAAGGTGGTGAGTAAGAGAATAGGAATTGATGAACTGTTTGGCAACACCAGTAAGGAAAGGATTTATTCATGCTTTGCATTCTTCCCAGTTTCTGTCAGCCAGATTAAGGGGAAAAATTGTTTTAAGAATAATTTTTTTTTTTTAATGTTTTTATTTTATTTTATTTCTAGGAGAGAGAGAGAGAGAGCGTGAGCAGGGGAGGGTCAGAGAGAGAGGGAGTCACAGACTGAAACAGGCTCCAGGCTCCGAGCTGGCAGTCAGCCCAGAGCCCGACGCGGGGCTCGAACCCACGAACAGCGAGATCGTGACCTAAGCGAAAGTCGGACGCTTAACCGACTAAGCCACCCGGGCGCCCCTTAAGAATAATTTTTAAAAAGGACAAATCTGGGGCGCCCGGGTGGCTTAGTCGGTTAAGCGTCCGACTTTCGCTTAGGTCACGATCTCGCGGTTCGTGGGTTCGAGCCCCGCGTCGGGCTCTGGGCTGACTGCCAGCTCGGAGCCTGGAGCCTGTTTCAGTCTGTGACTCCCTCTCTCTCTGACCCTCCCCTGCTCACGCTCTCTCTCTCTCTCTCTCTCCTAGAAATAAAATAAAATAAAAACATTTAAAAAAAAAAAAAAAGGACAAATCTGTCATTTTTCATTTCCAGGGGAGATACGTAGGAAGTAGCAAGCAGCTAATGCAGAAAGGGGAGTTTAAGAATAAGGGTGACTGAGGTTCTTTACCTTGATTACCAGAGCACAGTGCCTTTCATGTAAGAGTGTAAAATACATATAGAAAAAATAAAACTCTTTTACAAATACTTAACTGCCTAAAGAAATGAAACACATGGACCTTCTTATAGTCGAAGAAATATGGGTATAACGTAAGATGAGAGCGTTTAAAACTTGCTAGTGAAATCAACAACTCTGCATCGAGTACATATCAAGTGTGAGAACAAAAGGTACGGAGGGGAGTTTTAAGTGGTCCGATTTCTCAAGAACATTAATTCCTCTTTAAAAAAACAAAATCAGTGGTACCTGCATGGCAGTCAATTAAGCGTCTTACTCTTGCTTTCGGCTCAGGTCATGATATCATGGTTGGGTGGGATTGAGCCCCAAGTTGGGCTCTAGGCTGACAGCATGGAGCCTGCTTGAAATTTTCTCTCTGTCTCTGCACCTCTGTGTGTGCTCTCTGTCTTTCAAAATAAATAAATGTTTTTTAAAAAAATCAAAAGAGGTCTTCTTAGGACACCTGGGTAGCTCAGTCAGTTATACACTTGACTCCTGATTAGGTTCAGGACATGATCTCACAGTTTGTGAGATCAAGCCCTGCCTTGGGCTCTGTACTGACAGCGCAGTTTGGGGTTCTCTCTGTCCCTCTCTCTCTCTGCCTTCCCCTTCTCACTCTCTTGCTTGCTATCTCAAAATAAATAAATAAACATTAAAACAAAGAAAAACATGTAAATGTTAAAACTTCCCAAACTATAACATTTGGGGGTAAAAAAATGAGCCAAACAGTTGAAAATTGTCCAGTGTTTTAATTAAAAGCAAAAAACCCAACACCACCAAAAATCCCTACTTTGAAATTGTGATAATGATTTTATGAATAAGTCAGTATTGTGTTAATGGGGTTTCTGTTATAGTACTAGATTTCAGTATAAATATTTATGTCTGTTTTTCTTTTCTATGGATTATTCGCCTTCATATTAGACTGTCGCTTCCCTTAATTTGTTCTTCTGACCATACAGAGAGCTTTGTAACTTACTTTCTTAGTAGAAGTTTTTTTGTGAGAATATAAAATTAAAGAATATAAAATTAAAGCCATATATAAATGAAAAACCATAGCAATTTCTTTATGGCTACATTAATTAAAACACAGTGATTTATTGTAATTTTTTGAGAACTGGCTAATTACAACTCCCCAAGTGTATTACTTAAAAACACTTTCTTGATGTATTGTAAGAACTGTGATTTCTTTCACCCAATTCAAAAAATGACCCCTTAATGTAAGGGGAAGTCTTAAGTCCAAGCATTTCAGGCTAGATCAGGCACGTTCAGGGTGGCATAGCCGTAGGTTATCCACACATTTCAAAAGAAAGCCAGAAAAGCATGTGTGTTTCTAAGCATTAAGTTATAATTCATCTTCCGTTGTTATTTTTGGAGATCAGTGATGTTTGATAAACTGCTGTTTGGTTGTTTAATAGGCAGAGGTGTTACGGGTACAGTTTACATTCTTAGAAGTGCACTAGCAAATTGTATCAAAAATGATTACAAATAATGTAATATGACAACTCATATCACCAAAGAACCATGTCACCAAGGTAGATAACCTTTAAAAATTCTGAATCATTTCAAATTTCAGAGTGGTGAAGTTGTTTATTCCTTATTTCTTTAGGTATAGGACATACTCTTGTTGAAATTACCTTCTGCAAAACTTATATAATATTTCTATTCAGATCAGGTTGTTCATTAAAGAATTAGAACAGGTTGTGCACAGCTACCTCAACCCGTATGTTATGTCATCCAAATTCTAGCAAAGCTTTTGGGAATAGTAGGTTCTCTGAGATTTGACTTAAGGCAAAATCATAAGTCCTTCTGCACTCGAATGATAGGGAATCTACCTCAGGAGTCCTTTTGACTAGCCATTCTGTTGGACACATAGAGGCAGGGATTTGTATATAGCCTGGGATCAAGCACTTTTAGGGCTTCATGAGCTCCCTAATTTGCATGCATGTGTATTCTTCTCAAGGATAGATTCACAACTTTCATCAGACTGTGAGGAGTTTGATCCCAATTTTGAAACATTGACCTACATCCCTGGAATTGAGATAATGCTAAAGGAAGAAATGACTGGGCAGAGAGCTTATTGATTGTTCCTCATTCCTCTACACCTTCATCAGTCAGAACGCTGCTCTCTACAGGGGGAGTCTCAAAGGAAGTTTTCTACTTCCCATCCCTCTCTCCCTCTCCCCCATCCCCACAAACACAGACATCTTCTATGTCTTAAGATGCTAGTAGCCTTCATGGAGATAATGTTGAGTTAGTCTCCGTGATCACTATTCTGACTGAGCCTTTTGTTTTCCTTTTTTCTGAGATGGTGGTGATTCTTGAACCAGTTTTAACTTGGCGACATGATCTCCATCCTTTTAGCCTTTCTTTTGCATAGAAACCAAGTTGTTTTTCTACCTATGCAGTCAGACCTACTTCACTCTCCACTCCATAGATATTGGCATCTGAATGGTGGAGTTTCAGAAATGTAGGGGGTCCTTCTTATATAGAATGAAATGCCCAATTCTTTTCTTTTGTAGAGTTCATGGGGCCCTGTGAACACACCCCCAGCCTTCTCTCCCAGACTCAGATCAAGATCCTTATTTGCTTAGCTAATGTCCCTTGGTAATAAAGCTAATTACATTGTTTCTACTTCCATTTTTACAGGCAGACAGGGAAGCTGGTATAGGGAAAGAGAATTTCTAGCCAACGAAAAATTCTCCAAAGTGCAAAGCAGTTGTCTTGTATTTTCTTTATTTGCCCAACTTCCCTTAAAGTTAAGCCCTTGTTGTGATAGTTTCACCACAGTGACTTTTCCTTGTGCCTCAGTTCACCTTACCTCCCTCTTTAGCCAGGAGTTGAGAAGACCACGTCATCACTTGTGCAGTGAACACCCTGCTCTTACCCATGTAAAAAGTAGAAGAGAATGAAGGAGCCCAGGCCCAGTGTAAATTAGCCAATATGAACCCCCATTGCTGTTTTCCTCCTTCTGTTAAGTAGATCCTGATTCTACCATTTGTTTCACTCTTCAAAAAATTTTTTTAATTTTTTTTAATGTTTGTTGATTTTTGAGAGAGACAGACTGCAAGTAGGGGAGGGGCAGAGAGAGAGACACACAGAATCTGAGGCATACTCCAGGCTCTGAGCTGTCAGCACAGAGCCTGACGCAGGCTTGAACTCATGATGTGAGATCATGACCTGACCCAAAGTCTGACACTTAACTGACTGAGCCATCCAGACACCCCCCAAAAAAACAAACTTTTTTACTTCAATGATAGAAGAACTTGGCATAGGAAAGAATGGGTGCTTTCCTAGAAACCTAATGCCTGTCGTCCTTTTGGACCTTTTTGTAAGTTTTTTTATTTGAAAATTAAAAATTATTATTGAGGTGCCTGGCTGGGTCAGGTTGGTAGAGCTTATGACTCTTGATCTCGGGGTTGTGAATTCAGACCTCCACATTGGGTCTACATAGAGATTACTTAAAAAAATAAAATATTTAAAAAAAATTATTTTCCTTTCATCCCACATATTTTATAATAAAGCCAATACTAGCCCTTGCTACCTCTGACAGATTTAGTTTATAATACTTCCTTCAAACACTATTAATGTATTTATCATATTTCCTCTTTTCATGATATAGTATCATATTCCATCTTCGAAGAAAATCCAGGTAACCTTCCAGAAAAGCTTTGTGTCCTAGAGATGGTTAAAGCTTCCATCTGCTTAGCTATGTGAAAACTCAGTAAAGGCAGAGCTTGTATAGACATTTGGCTTCCATGCCTGATGTGCAGACATGGGAAACGAGTCAACAAATTCGAACACTTGAGTTTGTTAATCTTCCCAGGAAATGGAATTCATATCTCTTTCTTACATTATAACCTTTAGGTGAAAAACTTTTTCACAATTTTAGGTCATGTGATACAACTCTGTTTTTAGTCATTAAGAGGTCTGTTCAGAAAAACAAGCTTACTAATTAGAAATTAGGGAAATCTCCTCTGGGAAATGTTCATCCTTCAGGAAACAGGTTCTTTAATACAATCTTTTAAAATAGAAATGTTTGGGGCACCTGGGTGGCTCAGTCGGTTAAGTGTCTGACTCTTGATTTTGGCTCAGGTCATGGTCTCACAGTTCAGGAGTTCAAGCTCCTCATCGGACTCTATATTGCTGAGCCTCCTTAGGATTTCTCTCTCTCTTTTTCTCTTTCTCTCTCTCTCTCTCTCTCTCTGTCTCCCTCAGGATTCCCTCTCTGCCCCTCTCCTATTTGTATTCTCTCTTTCAGAATAAATAAAATTTTAAGAAATAATGAAATACAAATGTTTTAAAAATTTCAGGTGAATTTGATATTGAATAGAGACATGCTGCATCAATAACATATTTATGAGCAAAAGCTGTTGATTCTTTAAAATTCTTCTTTTAGGGACACCTGAGTGGCTCAGTCTGTTAAGCGTCCAACTTTGGCTCAGGTCATGATCTCACGGCTCATGGGTTCAAGCCCCACGTCAGGCTCTGTGCTGACAGCTCAGAGCCTGGAGCCTACTTCAGATTCTGTGTCTCCCTCTCTCTCTCTGCCCGCCCCCCCCCCAAAGAAACATAAAAAATCTATATTTTTAATAAGATTATCTTATTTTATAAAGACTGCAAGAAAATGAACCAAAATGTTGACTGTGATTGTATTTGAATGTTGAGGTTGTGGGTAATTTCCTTCTTATTCCTACACATTTTCTTTACTGTGTATTATTTTAAAATGGAAAAAAAATTTAAACTATCCCCCTAAAATTTCTCTGTATTTAGCACTTGCCTTACAAAACTCAAAGTAAAATGTCTAAAGTACAGAGTAGCCAACTGTGGTCCAAGCCCAACACCTCTTTTTGTAAATGAAGTTTTACTGGAACACCTATTTGCTTGTCTACGGTTGTTTTCAAGCTCTTACCAGATCGTATGGCCATAAAGACTAACAGCTTTATTATCTGATCCTTTAAGGAAATTTGTTGACCTTATGGACCAGAGTGCTGAATTGACAAAGGAATTGTGACAAGAGGATTTTTAAAATAATAAATCTTGAAAACTTCAGTAGTAACACCACATTTTCCTTCCTTTGTAGCCTAAATTAACAATGGCAAAATGCAGGCGGAATGTGGAGAATTTCCTAGAAGCTTGCAGAAAAATTGGTGTACCTCAGGTAATAAATTTATCATTTTTTATGTTGCCTAGATGATGCTGCCAGTTCCCCATCTCAGACTTCAGTATTATTTTTCTAAAAGTTTTCAGAAATGTCAGGATCTAAAATCTTAGAGGACTAGCCCTGAACCAAGTTGATGACTGCTGACGAGATTTTGTGTTACTAGAGTCAGTCAGTCTGCTTCTGAGCAGTTTTCCTTAATTATTTTCAAGGACCAAGCAAAAAAATAATACACATAGAAATTTAAATTTATGGTAATAAGTCATGTTAAGTAATCAAAATCGATACTCTGCTGTTTTCCTAAACACTCCTACTTGCTGTTGGACTTGTATACATCTTTGCCCATAAGAGTCTATACTTCAGAGTGAGTGCATCTCAGACTGAGAAGGCTTCAGTTGGTTTCAGGTTTTTAACACTTACTTGAATACTTTTTTAAAATGTTTATTTTGAAATAATTTTAGACTTAGAAAAATGTTGCAAAAATAGCACAGAGAGTTACTGTGTACACTTCACCTGTACTGTTAACATCTATATAAACATTGTGGGTCATCCAGACTAACAAACACTGAGACAGTGCTGTTAACAGGCCTGGTTCTGTTTTCACTGGTTTTTCCACTAAGCTTTAATACTTTGGAATGTAGCACACAAGAGGCTATTTCTAGGCATTTGTCCTGCTCTTGAGATTTACGGTCTCCAGGTTCCTCAGCGACAGCCCTTTAGTGGTACAAATAGGTAAACTCTACAGATTTTAATTAAGATGTAAATTAAGAGACATGAACGTCATACATTTTTTTATTCAGTTACCCTTTTAAAAACAATTATGTTAGACCAACTAAGCATGGTACTCTTAGAAACTACTATACTTAATGACATGAGACCTACATACATTTAAAGAAATAACCAGCTTGGTACTGTTTGATTTTTTTTTTTTTTTTCCCATTAACCATCACCCTTGAAGTTCCTGTCATCATATCTGGTGTCCAACCTTCAAGAAGAAAATCATGACTCTTTTCTATCACTTTCTTAATTAGCGGTCAGAGCCCCAGGGTTGGCTCTCGAGTCAACTCCTGTGTTTCTCTAGAACTTAAGCCCTCTGTCCTAACAGCTGTCACAACAGTGACTCTCTCTTCACCTGACCCCCATTCCACTCTTAGTCACCTTGAGTTGAGGCAGCCACAGCACCACTTGTCCAGTGGGCGGCCTTCTCCCTCAGCTCCTGTATGTGTTGCAGAGGGGAAGAGAAAGAGGCTAGCGCCGTAGAGCATCTGCGTTGGCTGGAGTCCGTTCCCATGATGGTTTTTCCCCTTTGATTAAGTAGACTGGAATTCACTAGTTATTTTTCACTGTTTTCTTTTGTGGCTTTTTTTAAAATCTGAGTTCTAAAAAGAACTAAAATTTACATTTTTGGTAGTTAGCAAGGACCTTATTTTGTTCCTATGTCAAATGAAAGCAGATTTTTCATTTTTACATCATATTGTTTTCTAAAGACTCATCATCTCTTTTAGAACAAGCCATTTTTAAACATAGTAACAGAGCATCAGTAGGGTTTCTAAGCAAATAGCATGCATTTTCTTCATATTAATAAGCAGGTTCTAATATTTGTATAAGCACACTAACGGTCAGTGCCACCTTCTGCCTGTTGAAGACGCTTCTGCCTGATCACCACACTACACAGGCATGCCCGGGACCTGCCCCGACGCCACAGCACAGGTCTTGGAACAAAGAATGCGGCGTGGGTTAGTGCAGGGAATGGGAACCAGAGACAGGAGAAGAGTAACGAAAAAGAGGCACTACATACCCAAAGAGAAGAGCGCTAGAAACATCCCCAAATAGCAAGACATATTTGCAGACTTGGCCTACATCAGACCTGCTGCAAGTGCTGTTTACCAGCTTTACACTCATTGTTCCTATACTCTGGGCTTTAGAGAATGACCTGTGTCTCAGATTTAAAGTTCATACACTAAAATTCTTCCAGAATGTATTGCCAACAGTTAGCAAAATACAGTCTGCCTTAAAATGTGCATTTAATTCAGCACTTGCCAACCAGTGGGTAACAATATTTATCGTGGGCCAGCCTGTCCCTACCAGTGCTGTCCTGTTTGAAGGCAGGAGACAAAAATACATGTTTAAAAGACTAGGTATTTTTCCAGAGTGGTTAGATTGAGGTTCCGGACACATCCTTCCTCCCTCTCGGTCTCTCCCACCCGAAAGAAGAAGTGGACAATCCCAAAGGCCACCTCTTCCTCTCCCTTTCTGCCTTCTACCCGAGTGTCTACCACCACCACTACCACTTTGAGACAGGTTCCTGTTATGATGCCACTTCTGCTAAAAAGTTAGTCATTTGCCTAGAACAAAGTGAAGGAAAATGAATACATACATAAACTCATAGGTTCAAATTAACCTTCTCAGGTCCCTCTGCCCCAGGAGGAAACCTCCTCCTCTCCACTATGTTTTCCCCTATGTCTAGGCTTTCTGATCTTTACCTAAATACCCCTACTTCTGTTTGACTTGTAATATAATGCCACTTTTAAAAATGTATAACATAAAACTTAATATTGCAAACAGGGGTCAGATTTTATGTCCAGAGAATATGTATCAAGGTGAACAGTTTCCCTTCTCAGTGTAACTTTTGAAGGGTTTATGAGTTCTGAATGAAACACTAAAGAATAAGGTGACTCTTGAAAACCTCTGTTGAGGCTGGGCATGTGGGTATTCTCTTCATTATACTTTTATTAAGTATGTTATCTTCAGAAAACTATAATGGGCGATAAAAATGTCTGTTTGAGTCCAGTATCTTATGTCCTAGAATTACTGTATGTTATGTGTTAAAGAATATTTTCCTGTTCTCCAGTCCCAATTGTGTTTTTATTTACTTACCTGATTTCTTCATCTATGAGCTGGAGGGTCTGGCCCCTTCCCACTCTTGATTCATTTTGTACATATTAGTAACTTGGACTTGGTGAAGATGGAAGGAATACTGACGTGATTTTGAGAGGAGTACCGAATCAGTCAGTACACCTGGCTTCCAGGTAGTAAGTTTCCCCAATTATTAGGCTCTCCTCATTCTTCAACCCTCCTTGATTTACCTGGCTTTCTCTGAACACACTTCCCTCTCCTCAGCCTACATGCAGGTTTGGTCCTGCTTTCTGGCCCATTCTTTTTTTTTGTCAATAGGGAAGAATGAGTCTGGAAAGAGGTTGCCTGGCACAGACGTCACCACTTGTAGGCCTGATAACCCTGAGCCGTCACCCAGTTCTGTTCAATTTCCTGAGTGTTTGTACTGGTCACCAACAAGTCCATTTTATTCTGCTGTTTAGGAGTGGAAGCAAGCTCAGCACAAAGAGGAGTCTTTGTGGTTTTGTTTTTTTTAGCATTTTATTTTTATTCATAATAAAAAAAATGTTACTAGGATGTGTTTCTGTGAGTATGACTGAGATGATCATATTAAATTCTATACTGAAATCTGTATTTCTGATCCACTGACTTTGTTTTTCTGTTTTCCTTTCCTGCTCACACTTTGGACAGGACAATCTTTGTTCCCCTTCTGACATCCTTCAGCTAAACCTCAGCGTTAAAAGAACTGTTGAAACACTACTTTCTCTTGGGGCACATTCAGAAGAATCCAGTTTTGTCTCTCTGTCTATCCAGCTTTTGGGTTTTGTGGCATTTTATTGTACTTTAATGTTAACTCTCTGTCTGCTTTATTACGGGATCTTCCCCCTCTAGCTGAACGATTGCACTCCAGTGATTTTCCACCTCATTCCTGTGCTTGGTAAAGGAGGTTTGTTTCTTGCTACAAAGTATTTACCTATGTGCTTTTTTTTTTTTTTTTTTCCTGGCTATCAAAGAGCTAACCAATAAAGCAGATAAATCCTGTCCCCCATATGTCCAGATGAACAGCCCATCACATTAGTAAGCATTGATGATGATTGCTAACAGCAAAAGACCAGCATTTTTCTCATGGTCATTTGTCCATTCTCCTGGCCTATGGGCTTTTTCCTCTTATCTCAGGTGCCGAGGTGCCTCTGATACAATCCTGCACCTATTCTTAGAATAAGACTTAGAATATGATATGACATAATGAAATTCCCATGTGGCCGTTTTTCTGCCATTTTCAACAACTGCTCATAAAGAATATAGTTGTACCCTTTCCAGCTGAGGAGGCAGCTGGTCACTAAGATCTCTGCATTGAGCTGTGCCCTGAAATCCTGGGATCTCCCTGTATTGTGAGGCACGGGTCCACGTAAGCATTTGCTGTCTACACATCTGGAAGCACTGGCCATTTGGTCTTAATAATTTTAATTTGATCTGAATGTTCAGTCCAAAACTCAGGTAGGTTCCTTAGATCGCTATTCTGAGCCCAGTGTGTACTTTTAAAATAGTCCACAACAAGCAGATGGTCTGGAGCTGACCTTCCAGGAATAGGCACCTGTCCATACTTACTGTTTGTTATCAATGAACTGATTTTCACCTCTAAAACCCTATTTATAATTTAAAATTGGAATTTATGTAATTTCAGTATACTTGAATCATCTTATTAGGTGCACTTGTATTGAATTAGGCTGTTCAGGAGCTTGTATGTGAACAGTAGGAGCAGGTAAAGTATCAGGCAGCGGTCTCTGTTCTGTACCCAAGGCAGGGAGTATTGTCATCTTCACGATGTTCTAAGTATGTGAGCTGCTGGCCCTGGTGCTTGAAACGACTTCATGGATGCATTCAGATTCTAGTTCTCATAAATAGGGTTTCTGAACATTCAGGAATCTGCTGAACTAAAATATGAAGGGGAATTGCAGGGAACAGAACACCTTGTTGTAGAAGTCAGCCTGAGGGTGCGATTGTTTTGGCTTTCTTCCATGTTAGGTGGGACCATTCTTTAACACATTAAAAAACTGTGTGCAGTTAATGCTGAAACATTGACCTGATGTTTGAAACTGTGTTGGAAACCAGTTTTATACAGTAGTAGGGCCTTCCAGAGTTTGGAAGGTTTGCTTTGTTCTGTTTTTAAGATGTCTCAGAGTCAAAGACCATTTGGTTTTGTGGAGTTTTGTCCCTTTAGAAGATACAACACGTGGTCTTGTGTGTGGCTTGGGGGGAGTAGCTGTACATTCTCTTCAGAGCACACGGCGTTCCCTCCAAGCCGCTGGCAGGTAAATGTGCATCTGGAAAGTATAAGGCTCTGAGGGAATGTCTAAACCACACGCGGTGTGGGGCACTATGGAGGCGGGACAAGGGAATTGGCCTCGGAGAAAATATGCTTCCCCAAGAGCAAAACACCCTGCACGTTCATTTTAGAATAGTTCATCTGTATTGGCAGTGGTACGCAAAGTATTTATACTGAGTTACTAGTTTTATAAGGTCAAAAGATTGCAGTTACCTTGTTTTATCAAGATAAGTATTAAAGTTTTAAGAAGCACAAGTACCAATAACTGTTCAAAATAAATGTTATATTTTTATTGCAACTAATTTTGTAAAACTTCCTAATAATACAGTAAGTGCCATTGAAAAGTCCAGTTATCTTTTTTAATAAGTGTATGTAGTCTCCTTTTTAGTGGGACCAGAATTCTTTCTGTCCTTTCTGAGAGCAGTGTCTGTTTTTCTGAATATTTAATCTTAAAAGAAACACCAATGGCAGGTGTTATCCTTAAACTCTGCCTTTTTCTTTCTCAAGGCTTAACCAGACATTAATGAGGCAAACCCCGTACATGTTAACTTCCTTAAGCAAACGTATACTTTTCAAATATATGATGATTAAGGTATTCCTGACTAAACTCACATCATAGCTCTCCAGCATAATTTAATCCATTAAATGCAAGGATATGAAATACTCCCATTTATTCTGTAACTGGTGGGCATCCTTCCCGCAGGCAGTCTGGCTTCTGGCCGGAAACCATCTTGCCTTCCCATGGTGTGTGATTTCCAGCACATTCTCTCCCCCAATGTCCTGTCTGTCAGGCTTGAGCCATCTGCTAACTTGGAATTGCTTTTCCATTTTCCCTGCGTCATTTTACTGATCTGCATTGCTCTTTTATGTATCGATGATGAAGGGTGTTGCATTTACTCCAGAGTATTCTGTTATCCTCTGTTGTATGTAGAAGTGTATGTAACTGGGCCTCATTCCAGTTTTCAGAATGGCCCATTTGTACTTCTAGTTGTTTCAATAAAGTGGCGGTGGTCAAGGTACCATCTCTGTGTAACTCCTGTTAACAGAGGCCAGTTCCCCAGGTACTGATTCTTCATATCTCAGGACTGTTATGAGGGAGAGAAGAGGTGCTTATTTTTTCTTTTTAGTTTGTTGATGTTCATCCTGTTTTCTCTTTTGTTTGTTTTTATGTTACGTCGTCCCATTTCAGGAGCAATTATGTTTGCCTCTCCACATTTTAGAAGAGAAAGGTTTGAGCCAGGTTGCGGTGACGGTCCAGGCTCTCCTGGCACTTGCCCCCCCCAAGCAGCAGCACCCATCGTCTGCTGTGTAAGGACCCCCAGCACCTGGGCACTGGCCTGGCCAAACCGGAGCAGGACGCGATTGCTGCTGCCATCCATCTGCTTAAACAGAGCTCTTAAGTGTTCTTAAAAGGGACTGTTTCCATGATTCCTAACAGGAATATTTTGCTTCATTCCTCCATTTTAGGGGAGGTTATATTCGTTTCCATTGAACTGTTTAGGAAGACACGGTTGGTTTTCACAAATGAAACTTAATTCTGTCATTACTGAGAACCCAACACTGAAGACTAAACTGGCTGTGCTTTCCTAGAGAGTAGGCTTGTTTCACATACCAGAGAGAAATCTCCTCAGAAGACTATTTAGCTCTCCTGAAAGCACAGACCTGCTATAACCTCTACCTGTTTCCAGTTTCTGGAGTCCTCTGGTTTCCCAAACTGGTTGTTCATTAGAATCTCCTGGACCATTTGTTAAAATGCAGAGTCTCATTTGGTCAGTCTAAAGCGAGGCCTGGGTATCTGCATTTTCAACAGATGGGGTAGAGACCACAGTCTCAAGGCTAGGTGTTTGTATGATATGGGGAATAATGACTCCACTCTCAGCCACATTTAAAATCAAAAGCTATATTATGATTATTTAGACTGTATGTGAAAGGCAAAACAAAAATAACAGAATTGGGGTTTTTGGACAATACTTATGTCCAGGCAAAACACATATAATGTAGAAGGCCTAGATTTTTGTGTAGTAAAACCTTTTGAGAGAGGTAAGTTCTATATAAGGCCAGAGTTGAAGCCCACCCCCCCCCACCCCACCCCAAACGCAGGCTGGCCACCACCAGTTAAAGCTTGCTTCTGCGTGACATCCTGCTATTATCTACACATTATAAACAAACACTCTCCACACAGATTCTATATCCTTAGGTTGGTAACATGCACTACTCACCATTTGCATTGAGCCCTCCCTTCTACTCCCCCCAACGCTGCTCCCGGGACACCTGGGTCTGCACATACCTTCCACTCACAGCAGAATACACTTCCAGCTCCCTGATTAATGGAAGATTAGGAAAAACAAAGTCCAAGAAATAAAGGAAAAGCCAAGTTTCCTAATTTCTTTTCAGGTAATAGCCAGTTTCCGTACCTGAATCAAACCACTGTGGCATCTTAAAACAGCGTACTGTGTATCTAGGTCATCTAACTCTACCACTAGTGCCTTCTTCACTCAATCATGGACCAAGTAAAAGGGCCCAGGGGCTCATGTAACACAAAGCCGGGAGCCTTTGTTCAAGTTTAAGCCACTAGATTCTTTCTTACCCTGTATTTTGAACCCCTTTTAGATGTCAGCATATCTTTTGGTATGCACTGCCTTTATAAACCAGGTAAATAGACTAAGTGAAGATACTAGTTATCCAGGGTGAATTGTTCTGAATTTTCTTTACCAATGCATGCATTTGAGCAAAGTGTGTTCTATCATATGAATGCAGGATCTAAAAGTAACTGGGTAAAATCATGTGGAGTATCTGGTCAAAATAACGTTTTTCCCCCGTTCTCACAGGGAAACAAATTCAGCAGAACATTACCAATTTGTCCGAGTTTAAAATTAAACCTCTGAGCTCAAAACCCAGTCCTTCACTGTCCTTACAGAACAAAAGCAATATGTCTTTTAAGTGTTTAGAGCCAGACTCCATTATAGTTACAGTTCAAATTGAGCGGTCTGTTTGGAAAAACTTGTTTAGAATTTGTGTGCATTTTTAAACTATGGGTATTTCTTCCCCTTCTCATCAACATTAAATCTCAGTACAATCTCTAAATAATAGTCATTTGAAACTCAGCAAAGAACAGGACTGTTTTATACCATGCAAGGAATAACCCCAGAAGACATATATAATACAACATTTGGGACATTTGCAACTAATTATCCCATAGGAATAAACGGAAATTTCCACTTAATTCATATTTCACACATAATGTGAAACCTAATATTTTTATCAAACTAATTCAAATTTATATTTGAATTGCTAGAAAAAAGTTGTATACAGTTTTGCTTGATAATGAAAGAAAAATATCAAGCACATTGAACGTTTTTCTTTGTCTAGATGCAAAAACATTGATGATGTTTTGGTTGGAAAATTTTTGTGTTCAGTGTTTTGTATGTATTTTTTAAAAAATGGAAAGAAAATTTCACATTTAGCCTTGCTAGACTGCAGTGTAGGATGAAGACGATGTTGTAGCGATTCTACCTGACCATTTATGAGCTTCCTACTGAAGCAGTGATCGGCCCCGTGCTGAAGTGTGAACGGCGAAAAGGCTAGGTGCCCACCCACCAGGGCCCCTGCCAGCTACGGAGACTGTAAGTCAGCTGGTTCTCTGGAGACAGCTCATGGGCGGGGGCCTTTGTATTTGGCTAGAACAGAGATGGGGGGGCTTCTTAGCAGGTCACTTTCTTTAATAGGTTTTTAAAACACAGCCTTACAGCTAATTGAGGAGTCTGATTTCTCTTACTTTCTACAGCTCAGCAGTGACTAATGTGTGACTGTGCTGATGAGTATGATGAATTTTAACAACTAAGCGCTTAAAATGGTTATAGAAATGAAGGAAAACATGGATATTTAGAACCCTTTTTATAGAAGTGTTGCAGTGAGATGGTTTACAGCAGATTTCATTTTATTTCTGAAAATGTTGTAAACATGTAATTAGTAAAAGATTTTGTAAAACATTGTCCTATATTTGTATGTCTGTAAATATAATGCATAAGTTCTAAGTATAAATATGTCAATATCATGTATGCTATTTTAAATTGCCTGTATGCCACCTTACACGTTGACATTAAAATAAAAGCCAACACTTCAGTAGCGTGAAATAAAGGCTGATTTGAAAATGTTCATACCTAAAGCATGATTTCCTTGGCAAAAATGAAAGGTTATTTAATTCCCTGAAGGAACATCAGTAGAAACTGGGTCCTCATAACAGCCCCTTGAGGTCAGTGTTTTAAATTACTTTAAGGAAATACAGATATCAGTATTGCCCTATATTTGGAATTACATTTAAGGTTTAATTCATGAAACAATGCATGTAACACATTTGGACACTTTTCACTCAGAAATTACCAACTGTGCTGTAGGGAAAGCTCTAGTATCCCAAGACATTTTATTTGGATTATCTTTACTGTTTTAGTCTTAATATCCTGCAGGGTGAGAATTGTTGAGGGAACAAAGCACACGTAGACCCTGGTGTCTCCTTGATCAAAAATCTCTCCAACCTCATCTTCCCCTGGGGCCTGTGTCCCCACCTGTACTGGGTGTGGGCTGTACATCCTAACATCTCTTATCTGTTTATTCTAATGGATTATTTTTTTAAGTTTATAATTGATATCCCTACCTATCTCCCAGAAAAGGAGCTGAAGCAGCTTACAGTAAGATATATATTCCATGCCACCGCCACCCCAACAAAAACACTAAAGTGATAACAAATCTAAAAGGCAGGAAGGAGCCAACCTAGGGAACTTCATTGTGTCTATATTATGCTAGACACTATATAAGCATCATTTTGGAATTCTGACTGAACACTTCACTTTTGCTCATAGATTTTTCACTGTCGACAAATGATAAGAATCAGAAATTACAGAAATTACTGAAGTTTTAATGCATCACCATAACTAAGCCCATGAACCTTTTTCTAGTAAGAAAGAGCAAGAAGAATCTTTACAAGGCTCCTAGAAATACTTCCCACCAAAAGTTCCTCAAAAGAAACCCCAAGTTGATGGTGTACCCCTAATTCAGGGTTTGCAAACTAATACAGCAGGCAAAATGAAAACACCAGGGAACACCTGGAAATGTCCAAATAAGAAAATAACCTGTAGATGAGTTCTCTGTGCTGGTAAAATGTTTCCTCCTCCCTTCAGGTCTGCCTTTCCATCTCCAGAATACCAGAGGAAAAGGCAAGAGAATGTCACTTTTTCTTGCCTCTCCGCTTGTCCTTGTCTTTGCCTTTACCTTTGGAATCCTTGCTGTCATCTTTGTCCTTAGGCATCTTGAAACCACCAAGTTCCCTCCGTACCATTGTGCCTCGCCACCAGGCCTGGAGCTGGAAGAGAAAGGGAGAGTGGGTACGATTTATAGTATGCCTGACAAGCTGCATCCTTTCTGCAGAAGGGAGTGGCTGTTTTCCTAAAGTGACTTCTGAAGAATGATGTCTGTCTGAAACATGGAAGTGGCCACGCGTGCGTTCCCTGCAGCGGTGCTGCCCTGCTGTGCGGGACCCAGAGCTGCAGCCACAGAACCTAGAGTAAAGTTCTCAAGGACTAAAAATAAAGAAAAGGAATCTGATAAGGCCAATCTTTCCTTTTCACTTACAAACCTGACTCCCTTGTACTGCTTCTCTTTATGATTCCCCACATCTAAACCATTTGCTCCAGCAGGGACGTTAGTTAGCTGGGACACAGGCAGAAGTAAGCATTCCGTCAAAAATGTGCAGATAACTTAGACCGCTTCACTAGGCTTCCTGGTGCATTTCTTGGCTTTAATGATTGATTAAAGGATCAGTACTCCTCTTGCAAAAAGGATCTCAATAGCTCCCTTGAATATCTTAGTCCTAGACAACTGTTCTGAATATAGTCTGCACTACTTTAAAATCAGACTAAGCCCTAAAAACCAGGAGCAAATTCATTAGTGAAAACAAAAGTGGTCTTCAGCTAGTCTTTACATTTATGCTCTAAAATCAAGGAATCCTGCCATATAGAAAAATACCATAAAAGCTCAATAAATCCTTGCTAACTGTACATCTGAGTCTCTCCTAATGCAAAGCTCCTATCTGGGTTTGGATGCCTGGTTCTGAATGTACTTTAAAGCTTACTTTCTTAATCTACCCCATAACAGACATCACAGACTACTGTTTACACACTGTAGGCTCTCAGCAGACACTCTGCTTTCAGAGAGCAGGGTAATCCTCTCAACAACAGTTTGGGTCCAGCTGATGTTATTTCTGCTTGAAAATATTCCCCAGAATCTGACCTACCAGTTTCAACATCACTAATATTCATGAGTTCATATAAAACTAAATGTTATGGGGCACCACCTGGGTGGCTCAGCCAGTTAAGTGTCTGACTTTGCTCAGATCATGATCTCATGGTTCTTGGGTTCGAGCCCCATGTGGGGCTCTATGCTGACATCTCAGAGCCTGGAGCCTGTTTTGGATTCTGTCTCCCTCTCCCTCTGTCCCTCCCCCGCTTGTGCTCTCTCAAAAATAAACATTAAAAAAAAAAGCAAAACTAAATGTAAATGTTTTTTTTTTCCCCCTAAACTCTTTATTCCCTACAACTTTTTGAAAATAGCTCATCAGGACCTAGAAGATAGGCTGAGCTCATTTCTATAAATAGGATTATAAGGAGCTCCTCCAGGGGCACCTGGCTGGCTCAATCTGTAGAGCATGTGACTCTTGATCTGGAGGTCTTGAAGTTCAAGCCCCATATTGGAGGTAGAGTTTATTTGCAAAAAATAAATTAAAAAAAATAAAAAGATGCTCCTCCAAGAGCTGTTTCAATTATAAATAGTATTCTTAAATTTGACCTCTGGGCACAAGTTCTAGGTTCTGCTTCCCCTGCTAACCACCACTTTCCTTCTGGATTAAGAGGGGGGGCATGTTAACTCTCTCCCTGCACTGAGGACTGTAGGCAGATTCCAGGAATAACAAAAAGCCATGCTTCCTTACAGATGTCCTGTCCATGCTTCATAACAAATGAGAGATACATTATGTTCCTCAATGTTAGGCCAGCTATCGGATTAAAGGTGCCCCAAAATGTCAGTTCTGGCTTTCTACCTTTATGATGCTCCTTAATTCCAAGTCATCCTGTTCTATCTTCTTCCTGGTCTTCTCCTTTTCTATCCGATCTTCAATGATGATCTGTTCAAACTCCCTTATCTATAAAAGTAGACATTAATCCTAGGTTATAAGACTGTCTTGGCAAGGTGTGGCCCAGCCAGCCCTGCACTTTTAATATAAAATTTGAACATAAAGCATGCCAAGTCTAAAGATAAAACTTACTGGATTCCTATATTGTAAATATTCATATATTAACTTTGTAATTGTCCCCCACAGGTTTTTCACTTTAATAATTCAAATTTGCATAAAATCTTGCATAAAAATGAAATACTAATTTGATGTGTGATTAGTGGCCTCAAAATAATGTAATTTGTTTTACCTCCTAGAATGTATGCATAAAAATAGCAGCAGCCATCTTTTAAGAGAGAAATTTGGGAGGGGCGCCTGGGTGGCTTAGTTGAGCGTCCAACTTCAGCTCAGGTTGTGATCTCACGGTTCAGGAGTTCGAGCCCCACATTGGGCTCTGCGTTGACAGCTCAGAGCCTGGAGCCTACTTCAGATTCTGTGTCTTCCTCTCTCTGACCCTCACCCACTTGCATTCTGTTTCTCTGTATCTCTCAAAAGGAAACATTTAAAATTAAAAAATAAAAGAGAAACTCAGGAAGTTTTATGTTTATTCAATGATGAAACCATAATCAGAAGCTTTTTAAAAATCATAATTTAGGGGTGCCTGGGTGACGGTTGGGCATCCAACTTCGGCTCAGGTCATGATCTCACAGTTCGTGGGTTCGAGCCCCTCGTTGGGCTCTGTGCTGATAGCTCAGAGCCTGGAGCCACCTTTGGATTCTGTGTCTCCCCTTCTTTCATGACTCTGGCTCACACGCTATCTCTCTCTCTCACAAATAAAAAAACATTAAAAAAATTTTTTTAAATCATAATTTACAGATTAGCTTCAGAGACCATAAAGTAGAAATACTAATAGTATCCATCTCAAGAGGTTGTTGTGAGGATTAAATAAGTTATAAATGCGAAATACTAGTTAAAGTGCCTGGGACAGAGCAAGCACCATGCAAGTGTTGGCTGCTGCTATCACTGTCCCCATCGTCATCATCACAGGACAGAATCTCAGTGAATTATAGGCACACCTCCACTTTGTCACCAGGAACAGCAGGACCCGCCTACTGTAGCTCACCTACCACCTACCCCTTGGTGCTCAGCCGTATTACACTACTGAGACTGTTTCCTTACCGTTTTTGCAAGGTCTTGAAGATGTGCCAAGTCACTGGCCTTAGCAGATTTGAGAGTATTTAGTTCATTCTGTTTCATTTCTGTGTCCTTATCAAATTTCTCCATCCAGAACTCTAGCTTCGCTTCAAGTTTCTGTTTGGAAAGAACATGAAAACATGGTTTTCAACAAGCACAAAGCCTTATATACTGTATGAAATCATTTATATAAAGTTCAAGAACAGGTAAAACTTTTATATAGTTGTAAAAGTCAGAATCGTCACTACTTCTAGGGGGTGACTTGCTTTATCTGGTTGTGAAGGGGGCACGAGGGAGAGCTCTGGAATGCTGTACGTGTGCTCTCTATCTGGGTGGTGGTGGTTCCAGGAGTTTATATATGTAAATGTTCAAACTATATGCTTAATATTTGTATACTTAATATTATCCTCAATTTAAAAACGGGGAAGAGGGCCTTCCAGGTGTCTGGATGAGGGAAATAGGTAGAAAGTTCTGAAGGAGAAGGGATGGCATCAGATATCTCTTTGATTAATAATAGTAAATACCAGTTGGAAAGGGTACAGGGTCTTCAGATTCCTCAAAACTAATAAATGTGAATCTAAGATTCTAGACCTAGCCAACCTAACATTTAAATGTGAGAGAAAGAAAGAACATATCCGGTCTTTGTAAAAACAGTTACTCAAGAGTATATTTTAGCAAAGTAAAATGAAAGAGATAGTATATGGGAGAAACAATAAAATGTATATTTAAGCTATATAATATGTTTTAAAAATTAAATCATAATCTGGAACTAAAATCCTAAATTAGGGAGTATGGTCTCGTGGTAAGAGCACAGATAGGCTCTGAAGGCAGACTGCCTGGGTTCAGCTCCCAACTCTGATACTCAAATAAGTTAACTTATATTCTCTAAAGCCTCAGTTGCCTCACTTGTAAGATGGAAATATAGAATGAATGATTTCAACATGGTATGTAGGAGAGGAAGAGGAAGACAAGAGGTAAGTAAAGCTCTGCTTTAATAAAAACAAGAAGATATAGATATTAATTGTAGACTTAGGAAGAAGAGTAAGTATAAATATTTATGTTCAGATGTTAAGGGTTACCACTCCAAAAACAGAATGTAGGACTTCTAAACTCGTAGATCACATACCTCAAATACCTCAAGAAGGAGACTTTAGGTGATACACTTACATGGGATTTTAAAAAAGTATGATTCAACTAATCATTCTGATTAAGTTAAAGAGAACATACCAGTTTGAGGCAGTCATGTCTTATAACATCTTTTAACTCGTTAAACACATTTTTTAAAAGTTTGTTTTGAGAAAGAGAGAATCCCAAGCAGGCTCCGCACTGTCAGCACAGACCCTGATGTGGGGCTCTAACCCATGAACCATGAGATCATGACCTGAGCCAAAAATCAAGAATCGGATGCTTTAACTGACTGAGACACTTAGGCACCCCATTTTTTTTCTAAGTGGGTTTTGTTTTTGTTTTTGAGAGAGAGAGAGAGAAGGAGCAGAAAGAAAATTCCAAACAGGCTCCATGCTGCCAGCACAGAGCCCAATTCAGGGCTTGATCTCACGAACTATGAGCATGACCAGTACTGATACCGAGAGTTTGACACTTAACTGACTGAGCCACCCAGGCGCCCCTTTTTCTTTTTTTAACAAAAAGAGAAGAGACTCCAGGCAGGCAAGAAGAACTGGCTAAAATGTAATCACATCATTTGGTATTTATTGTACTTCTATTTATTTTAATTTTTACTTACGGCAAATGATACTGGTTTTCTTTCATAGTAATATAAAAATCTTAAAAATAAATTGATTAGGGGCGCCTGGGTGGCTTAGTCGGTTAAGCGTCCGACTTTCGCTTAGGTCATGATCTCGCGGTTTGTGGGTTCAAGCCCCGCATCGGGCTCTGTGCTGACTGCCAGCTCAGAGCCTGGAGCCTATTTCAGAGTCTGTGTCTCCCTCTCTCTCTGACCCTCCCCTGCTCACGCTGTCTCTCTCTCCCTAGCTCTCCTAAAAATAAATAAAAATATTTAAAAAAATAAATAAATAAATAAATAAATTGATTAGTTGTTTAGGTGAGTAAAACATGATGTAGAAATATATAAAGCAAAAATTATTAGAAATATAAGAAACTGACAGGTCCACAATGATCTTGGAAGACTCCCATTTCTCTGAAATTAATAGCTCTGGTAGATAAAATAAGTAATAAATATGAAGAACTTAACAGACTATTAGACATTTATACAAAATTTGTACCTAACAATATACATTCTCTTCAAATACCCATGGAATACTCATGTAACTTGAGCATATATTAAGCCTAAATAAGGGCTCAACAAATTCCAGCAGGCATGAATCTTACATTTTACATTCTGAGACCACAATGGAAGACAGTAAGAGTGTAGACCTCAAAGGATTGTTGTGAGCAGTAAGACAGCCGAGGGACACCTGGGTAGCTCAGTCAGTAAGCAGCCGACTTGATTTCTACTCTTGATTTTGGCTCAGGTTAGATCTCCAGGTCATGAGATCAAGCCCCAGGTCTCTCTTAAAAAAGTAAATACATCAAAAAAGAAAAACAAAGGCACACGCTCCCTCTCCAACTCCAAATACCTGGACATTTAAGAAATACGCTTTTAGGGGTTCCTGGGTGGCTCAGTCAGTTAAGTGTCTGACTCTTGATTTTGGCTCAGGTCATGGTCTCGGTTCATGGGATTGAACCCTGCATCGAGCTCTGCACTGACAGTATAGAGCCTGCTTGGGATTGATTCTCTCTCTCTCTTTCTCTCTCTCTCTCTCTCTCTGTCTGTCTCTCTGTCTGTCTCTCTCTGTCTCTCCCTCTCTCTGCCCCTCCCCCCCTCAAAATAAATAAACTTTAAAAAAAATGTGTTAACAAGAGTTAGAAAGACATTAAAGACACAACTGCATCACACTGGTATGTTCTCCCCCTGCCTTGCCCCTCCCCCCCCAATGCATCCTCTCTCTCAAAATAAACTTAAAAAAAAAAAAAAAGAAATACACTTTTACAACTCATGGGTTAAGAATAAAACAAATTATAATGCCTGTAATGTATTTAAAGGCGTGCAAAAGGTAAGATGGATTAATGGAGGAAGGATGTATAGATACGTGATGAAGCAAGAAAAAAAATGTTAATCGTAGAATCTGCCACTACTGGGTGTTCACTGTAAAGTTCTTTTTTTAACTCTGTGTATGTTTGGAAGCACTAAAAATAAAATGTTGGGGAGAAATAAATAAATTAGAAACTATTTAGAAAGGGGCACCTGGGTGGCTCAATTAGTTGAGCATCAAACTCTTGATTCCAGCTTAGGTCATGATCTCTTGGAGTTTGTGAGACCAAGACCTATGTGGGCCTTTGTGCTGACAGCACAGAGCATGCTTGGGACTCTCTATCCCTCCCCTCCCTGCTCCTCCCCCACTCATGAGGGTGTGTGTTCTCTCTCTCTCTCTTGCTCTCGCTCTCACTCTAAAAACAAATAATTAAAAAATTTGGAAAGAAGTGACAGCATAAACATTACATATCAAAACATGTATACTGCAGCCAAACAGGACTCAGAAAATATGTTGGGTTGCATGTGTGTAGTAAAAAACAATAAAATTTGAAAATAAGTGAATTGAGCTTTTAAGAAACAAGACAAAGATTATCAATATAAGCTCAAAGGAAGTATAAGAAAATAATTACTGAAAATCAAAGCAAAAAACAATGTGAAAGGGAAAACCTTTGCTCAATAAAGCCAAAAGATGGTTTTTGTGAAGACCAATAAAATGGTCAAAACTTTGATAAATCTCGGCAAGAATAAGGGAGAAAAGATACAATTTTTTTAAAGATGAAAATGGTAATAAGAATAGAAATAAACCAAAATTTTAAGTTATAAGATACTTTGGAGCATATTTTTATACTAATAAATTTGAAATTTGAATAAAATTGAATAAATTTGAATGTTTAATGAATGTTTAAAACATTATTTCTAGGAAGGCATAAGTTACCAAAAATGACTCAAAAAGAGACTTTTTAACATGAAAATAATCATTTAAAAAATTGAGAAGGTAGCCAAACTTCTCCCCTTGAAAATAATACCCAGACAAGACTGTTTATGACTAAATTTTACCAAAGTTTCAAGGAACAGATAATCTATTCGGTTTATTTATATTTTTAGGTTTCAGAGCATAAAACGATAGAAAGCTTCCCAACTCAGACTGCTAAGCTAGCATAACTGATAGCAATACAAACAATACCAAAATATAAATCCAGAGGTCAACCTTGCTCATGGAATATATAAATACAAAATAAAAATCTACAAATCAATCTAGCAATCTGGTAAAAGAATATTATGAACGAGTAGGGGTTAACCCAAGAATTGTTATCTAACAGTTATTTTTTAATGTTTATTTATTTTTGAGAGAGAGACAGAGTGTGAAAGGGGGAAGGGACAGAAAGAGAGGGAGACATAGAGTCCAAAGCAGGCTCCAAGTCTCTGAGCTGTCAGCAGAGCCCAACGGTGCTCAAACTCATGAACTACAAGATCATGACCTGAGCTGAGCTGAAGTAGGACATTTAACCTACTGAACCACCCAGGTGTCCGTATCCCAAGAATTTAAAGATGACCAACATTAATAAATCTATTAACATATTTTACTTTATTAAAAAAGAAAAAGCCCATATCATCTCAATGAAAAAAAATCCATCTCATAAAACTTGAATACTCATTCTAGATTAAAAAGAAAAATAAAAGAGCAAGACCAAATGGAAACCTCTTTCCTTAACTTGATAAACATTTATCTACCATAAACCTACAGGGTACACCTCATACAGTCCCCATTGATGCCAGTTACCAATTTATTGGCTGTCAACTCTGCATCCTTCACCCACCAGCTTTGTCAACCTGGATGCTGGCTGTAAACAGTTCTCTTTTGCCAGCTGGCATAAAGCTAAATCTTGTCAGTAGAGGGCGCTGGAGGAGCATGCCAGGAGAGCTGCTCTCCTTTATTCCACTGTGCTTCATTTTTTGTTCCGGGGCTGGGCGGGCAGTGGCGTGTGTGTGGGGGACAGTTACGCCCTTTGTTTACCAATAAGTTTTGTTGATACAACAGGAGGATTCTTGCTTACCAACCAGTCCACAAAAACCTGCTTGCCAGCTTTATTGCACTAGCAATGAACTTTTTTTTTTTTTCAACATGGAAAGTCTATTCAACAGCAGCTTTGAAAACGAATCCTCAGTACACTGAGGGGATGCATTTTCCCCATTCCCACTTCACCCCTTCCCCACACATTTCTGTCCTTGGCAGCCTCGAGCCTGAATCAAAAAAAGAGACTGTCCTAGATGTACACGACCTTGGAGGGCACAGTTTGGAGGTGCAGACGGACGGGACATTTGTAAAAGTGGGAGAGCAGTGTTTCACTGTAACCCACCAGGAAGTAGAACTTGTGCGCGGGCAGCTGCCTCAGGACCAGGGCACAGATCTCCACCTGATTAGCCCGGCGCTTCAGGATAACCTGGTCAGCCAGACACCCTGGGAAAGTGCCCAGCCTGAACTTTCGAAGGAAAACATCTGAGCAACAAAGCCAACATCTCTGTTTATTCCTTCCTTGGATACTGCCCTTCAGCCCTAGGATGTTCTTTAGAATTCTCTTTTATCCCTTCTTTGTAGCCAATCCCTTATTGTCAGTTAATGATTGTTAAGTGTTCCCTGCTGAAATTACTGGTGTGGTTTCTGTCACCTAACTGAATGAACCATGTTACAAAAATTGGTACCAAAAATAGTTTCTCTCCCACTTTCTCATTCATATGTCTTACTAAGACATCCAAAGTCATTGCCACTTCCTGTTCATCAGATACAATCAGCAGAACACAGTGGACAACTACAATGTTTTGCAGAGTCAAAGCAAGCAGTGCCTCTGCAGACCATGTTACAGCAGAGAACAGGAGAACTGACATGGCCCTGAAGTGAGCCTGTGAGGGTGTTACTGTCGGCCCTACCAAGTAAAAACAAACTGCTTCTGGAGGTTTTTTCACACTGGTTTGGAGGCAAAGGCTTTGTTCAAGTCAAGGGTAATAGATGCCTATCAAGTGCCAGTGGCCTTCGAAGAATTTCTTCAGTCAAGATACTACATCTGGAAGTGTAGCTACAATTGGAGTTATCACCTGATTGCATTTACAACAGTCCACAGTCACTACCCAAGATCATGTAGCTCTACAGGCCACAGAACGGAGTTACATGGGGATGTGATAAGCATCGCTACCTCTGCTTCTTTCAAGTCTTTTGTTGGCGCTAATGTCTGCAGTTGCAGCAGGGGCACGGCCTTTGCTTACGATTTACTATGTTGGTAGGAAGGGGAAGTTCCAGAGTCTTCTACTTGGCCCTTACTACCATAATGGCCCTCACTCCATAGGTCAGAGAGCCAATGTGGAAATTCTGTCTGTTGCCAAGTAGGTCTATTCCAATTATATGTTCAGTAATTGGGGAAATCACAAGTGAATCCGCAGAACAAGTGGGCCCAGAGTCCATCAGACTGGAGTTAAGACTCCATCTATCAACTGAGCACTCTAATCCCTCATTTTGAATAGAGACTGTGGTAGGAACCCCTCCCTAAGGAGAAAGAAAAAAACTGAAGAAGAGGGAAGAGCAGACTCCAAGGTCACCTAGATATGAGTCCAGCTGCCTACATCCCCCATGTTCTTGTAAACTGAAACAACTTAATCAGACTACATGTTTATGTGTATTACCATATATGGGAGACAAAGAAATAGAAAATGCATAAAAAACCCTATGCCATATGATGTGGGCCGCTCAGTTCTTTTGGGTATGAACCCAACTGAGCGGTGTCGGCATAATAAAGTTGCTTCCTGGAAAGAAAAGTCTTGGTGACACGACTCTCTGAGCGAGAATCCTGCAACATTACCTGGGGGCCTCGCCCGGGATTCGGAGACAGTGCATTGCCACCTCCCTTGCCACCAGGGTACTAGCCTCGGAGCGCTGGGAGAAGCGACCTCACCTGGCGCCAGCGGACCTCTTGATCCGTAGGGGACTAGCCTATCCCGGCGAGCCGGGGCGAGGGCCCTGTGTGCGCTAACGGAACCCGAGGCCCAGGAACCAGCTTAAGGAGCACCGCCCATCTGACTGGTAAGAACCCGGGTTCCTTTTGGTGGACCTGCCCCTACGAGGCAGAAGGGGAGCCTGATCACCTCCTAGAGTTGCACTAGTAAGTCCACAAGGGAAGAGGAACAAAGCTGCAACTCTAAGGCGCTGGATGTAGGGCGATGGGCTGGAGTCGTTGTGTGAATGTATGTGACTGAGACGGACAACGGGAAGGTTCCGACCTGACCAAGGGCCGAAGCGAGTGTTGAGTCCCGATCCGCAGTTCCGTGGCGACCTCATACGGCTTAAGGCGGCGTCAGACTTCCTCGGGAGTCTGATCCGGGTCAGGGATTGAAACTGAACCCGCCAATGCTAAGAGGAGCCTGAAATATCTCCGAGAGGAGAGCGGCCGGAAACGGACAAAGCGGGTGTGCGTCCTTTCCAAACTGGTCCCCCTCCTTCCCTGATCTTCCCATTCTTGTGCGTGAAAGTCGTCTGTTAGGGGGAGGAAATGGGTGGAAAGCAGAGTAAACCGACTCCCCTAGAGTGTATGTTGAGGAATTTCAAAAAGGGATATTCAGGAAATTATGGTGTAAAATTAACTCTTGAAAAGCTCCGGACATTCTGTGAAATTGACTGGCTATCCTCTGGGGTGGGCTGGCCCTCTGAGGACTCACTTGAGAAGGAACAAGATAGCAGAGTGTTCAGAGTCATTGCAGGGGACCCAGGCCACCCTGACCAATTTCCTTATATTGACTGTTGGCAAGACCTGGTCCTGTTCTGGCCTCCTTGGCTAAAAGTCTGTACTGAAGAGAGCTGTAAAGTAATCCTGGCTCGCCTCACGGCTTCCTCCAAACCGGCCAGAGGTTAAACAGCCCATACAGTCAGGAGAACCTGAAAAAACCCCGCCAGCCAGCGGATGAGTGGATGATTAATGCGGCTTTCGTAGGCCCGGCCCAGGGAGATATTCGGCGCAAGCTGTAAAAACTAGAAGGTTTCACTGGCATGAATATCAGTCAGTTGCTAGAAGTAGCAACCCAGGTGTTCGTTAACCGTGACCAGGCAGCACGGAAGGAAGAACGACGAAAGATGCAAAAACAGGCAGATTTATTAGCTGCCGCTTTGGCGGAGCAATCAAGGCACCCCCAGAAGAAAGCCCCGCAGGGAAAGGACCAAATCCAGAAAGGAGAGCAGCGGCGAGGGGGGTCTCGCCCTAGATCGAAACTAGGCTGGAATCAGTGTGCATTGTGCTGTCAGGAGGGCCACTGGAAAAGTGAGTGCCCCCAGTGACCAGATGATTCTCAGCAAGGTCCTAAGCAGAAAAAAAAAGGGGCCATGTGATCCAGGGTCGGTACCGACTGGCCCCGCAGCCTCATGGGGCCCCCAAGAATGATTTTGTGGGACTAGCCGCCATGGAGGACT